>NC_090804.1:18515351-19132018 GCF_036512215.1 Solanum lycopersicum | reverse complement strand
AATTGATATATGTTTCATACACATTTCATTCACTAAAAGAAATAAACTTCAGACTTCATGCACGCTATACACAGCATACTGTCTCTTCAATTAAAAAAGTTACAAACTATATTACAGATAATACAATTAGCAAAAAAATTTAACACTGTTTTAAATTAAAAAATGACAAATCTAAATAAAACTGACAATTCATAATCAAAAGAAACAAATCATAACTAAAAATTAACCAGAAGAATTCCACTTTCCACCATGTTTAATTGAAATTGACACAAAGTTATTTATTAGAACTGAAATATGCTGCTCCGAAAATAATAATGATTTCTGGGGGAAAAATGAATTATATGTTGAAAGAAATTTTAAAATAATAGAGAAATTTTGAAATGAAGAATAATTGTAATGCTAATATTTTATCTAGCTTTAATTTAACTCAATAAAAAGGCAAACTCTTCAAATTCTCAGGCATGCAATATTCAATAAATGCACTGTCAAAAGCACCTTAATAAATGTTGTTATAATTCTTAATCTTAAAACTAATTACTCATTATCACTTTATCTATTTAATTTTTAATGACAAATATTTTTAATAATTATAATTAAAAATATAATTATTAATAAAATGATATAGAATGAGATATTAAATACTACAAAATAAAATTAAAATTATAATGTCATAACTTGATAATAATACTACATATAATGCTATATGTGAATTTTAGTTCCTAAATAAATATGTTAGTGATATATATTTTATATACTAGATGTCCAATGCTACGGGGCCAACACGTGATTTAGAGCAATTATAAATTTATTATCATGATTAATATTGCAATCTGATATATTTAAACTAAAATGTAAATTTCGTAAAGAAACATTGAAAAGAAACCTAATTATTAAATATCGATTCTCATTAAATATCTATGCTCTCTAAGTTGTACAAACTTCATTAAATGAAGTCAAAATCTTGTAGACGTGCCTGTCCACCCAAAAATGGCCTTACTCCGATCCATTCTGTAACGATTCATTGGTTCGCTTTGAGCAATAGAGCATTTTATTTCATAAAGTAATTTTTGATAGATTGTAAATGGATATTTTAGACTAATTATAATTATATATAGGAAATTAGTAGAGTAGTTTTAATTACTTATTACTTGATGGTTAAAGAAAATAAAATTATAATTAGTAGTGGTACACTTTTATAATTAGTTACATATAACAACTAGGAAAGTAATGCTCAGGCGTTAAAAATCAAATTGAGAACAAGGCTTATCTGAAGACGACATGAGGAGCCGCAACCCTTGATCGAGGTAAAATTACGTCTTCAATTCTTAATGTTCGTCGGATTGCAATTTGTTAAGACAAAGGTATACATATGGAAAACATTAATTGTGTGATGGAAGGGAGGTTTGATTATTTAATTAGTAGGTTAGTATTTAGTGTGTATAGATTTCATATATATTTGTCGTACATGGTCATATGAGTGGCATCAAATTTTTATTGGGTTTCTGTTGAAATTTGTGTCAACAAATATATGCATATAATATTGATAAATGCCAAGGTGAATTAAGGTAAGGGTCAGATTGTTGTTGTTATTATTATTATTATTATTATTATTATTATTATTATTATTATTATTATATCGTATAATTTTGTTATTATGTTGGTATGAATCATGTTATTATCGTTATTATTATAATTGAAATTGCCGACATCCTATAAAAATTGGAAGATGTTCAGGTTGATGTGGTAGGCGTGATTATCAATATTCAAATTGTGAATTAACAAGGTAAATTAATAAGGTGAGGAGAATAGGGTATTACAATGGTTTGAAGGATACTATATATGTATATACTATTATTTATATATGTGAGTGGCTTTCTTCAAGGGTGGGATTTTTGTGTTGGTTGTACAGAAAGCTAATAGGCTTGAGTAAGAAAAGTTGAAAAACAAGCAACTGGTAACGAAGGAATTTGAGAACTTGGGCAAAAATTAGAATGGCTATCATACCAATCGTTGGAGAATGATTACCTTATCATTGAACAATGATTTAGGCTATACAAATGAAATATTGGAATATGTTAGTTCGTCAATTTCGTTCTTAGGTAATTTACTTTAGTTAACACATTATAATTTAAGTTTTAATTTACGGAAATATGTAACTAAGTATTAGATTTATTAAAATTATGCTAATTGGAGGAATTAATTAGATTTACCATTAGGTTTAAACTTAAGAAAAATGATTATGGAATTAGGTGAGTTTTTTGGGTCTAGGCTAGACATAATATGATATGAATGTTTATAGACTCGTTAACTTACAAGTTATATATATACATTTGATAGATTGGAAAGGTTTGATGGCATTGAGGAGAAGGAAAAATGCTGGAAAAGTAGTTTGCTTTACTTCGGTTGTCGGTGGAGGTAGGTTATGGTTTATGCTATTTCATAGTAAACTCTTAATAGTGACTGATATGCATTCGATGATATTGTGAAGTTTTCTATGTACTTGATTGTGTGATTGTTTGGCTTGGTCGTGTGTTTTGTGATTGGTCTGAAATCCCGAGGTCGTGGAATGTATAATCTTAAACCATCTCTATTTGAAGTAATGCCTTGAATAAAGAAGGCTCGATGAAGTATTATTACTGATTGAAAAGGTGGTGTTATTAAATGATAAATTAATGATATTATTGGATCGGAGTGTTACGTTTCGATACGGTATTTTTGGATCTGAGTGTCACGTTCCGTCACGGTATTCTTGGATCGGAGTGTCATGTTCCAACACGATATTCTTGGATCAGAGTGTCACGTTCCAACACGGTATTCTTTGATCGGAGTGTCACGTTCCGACACGATAATATTAAAGGAAAAATATGTTGAATTAATGGAAGATACTCAATCTCAAAGAACTCAACTCCCAAAATGGTTTGGTTTGTAGGCATGAGTCCTCATGTGTGATCTTGATACCGTTGACTTAATACGTGCTTACTTTATTGTTATTGAAACTTTTTCATGTTGTTTGTTTCTTATCACATGTTAAGTGCTATAGTTGAGTTCATACTATTATTCTTTGTATATTAGTTAATATTTTGGGTTGACCGATGATACTTACTCAATACATGTTGTCTCGTACTGAGCCCTACTTGTTTTCTTCTTTGTTTTCCTTTTATGAAATGCAGTGAGTGTACCTATGAGTTCTGATTTCCCTCAGCTCTAGCTAGCCTCCCGCATATCAAGTTACAGGGTGAGCTATCCAGTCAAGCTCGTGTTGGATTCTCTCGGTCATGACATGATATCCTATACTTTCGGACACATATCATTTTATTCTTTATTTTAGTATATTCGATATTCTTAGACTTAGTATTGGAGATTAGATGTCCTTGATGTGATGACTATCAGATTTTGGGATGATAAGTATTAAACTTTAGAAACTTATTTAAATTGTTTGCTTAGTATTTTTTGGAGCTTCCGCATTATTGATATTATTTATAGTTGAACTATTGGTATATGTTGGTGTTTAGATGTGTTGGTTCGCCCACCTAAGGAGGTAAGTGTGGGTGCCACTCACGACTCGTTTTGGGTCGTGACAAACTTGGTATCAGAACGTTAGGTTCGTTGATCTCATCAAAAGAGGACAAGTCTAGTAGAGTCTTGCGGAACAGTAAGGGGATGCCTTTACTTTTCTTCGAGAAGATATAGGACTTTAGGAAAGCTCATTTCTTTCTTTATTTCGTGCTACTACTTGAATCCAATTGGTATCTAGGTGATACAAATTGGTATCTTAACTTCTTCACTCTATTTCAAATATGGGATCTACTAGAGTATTTGAAGTTGAAATAGCAACAACAGAAAGAAAAAAAAAGTGTCCTTATAAATAGATATATTTTCTCGATTACAAAATATTGTGGTAGTGTCATGTTGAGTGTCGATTAATAAAGACACTACTATGACTTCATAGAGTGAGGGTATATTAGAGGAAGTCATCGATGCTTACTTGGTTATAGTTAGGACGTGTGTTATTTTGTTATTGAATTGATCTAAGAAGTAAAACAAATTGTTTGATCTAGAGAGAGAACATTTTCGATAATGTTTTGCAATTATTCAATGGGTAGAAATATGTGGGCTATATGGGTACGATATTATGGATAGGTATGATGTGTTCTAGTGAGGTATATAACGAACTTTCCCGGTACGGTACTAGTGTTACGTGGAAACGAATACATCGATTGTAAAGTGTGAATACTAAACACTTGAGGAGTTATTAGTGGCATGACATGTTTAGATAATGAGATTCGGTGTTGCTTTCATATTAGAGAAACCAACTAGTTTATTACTACGGACGCTTGAATAGAGTATTATTTTTAATGAAAATTTTAGTGGTAGATCTTTGGGACAATATTAATATATTTAGGTTGTGAAATGTATCTTGAGGGTTCTGAATGAGTACTGACGATTTTATCTTAAGCTTCAAAAGGTAGATTGATACTAAAATGACAAACTTATAGGGAAAGAAAGTTTTAGTGGATATACTTGGGCGAAATAAATTGAAGATTTACTTGGGTGAAGTAAATTGAAGATTTAGCAAGAAAGTGCATATAAATTGGGATGAAATTATATGATTAGGATTTGTTGGTTAGATAAATTTTGTATGTAATAAAGACTTGCGAGTATCTAAGGTTGTGATTTTCTACTATTTTGTGAGTAATGTGGGTGTATGACATGTTTTATGAGATGTTGGGTCAACGCTCGAATAGTATTTAGAGGAGCTGGAAATCATAATTAAAATAAGATAAAAATTATGGGATGCGTAGCCTTAAAAAAATAAGTGAGAGAAGGAATATTTTGTCTGATTGTAATAACTAAAAATGTATCTTCGAAGGGGTTGAGAATTGGGTTCAGAAATGCATTATTTTATTTATTTTGTTTTGGTAAGGTAATAGCATAACAGGTTAATCAATTTGGTTAAAAGCTATTGAATAAAACTTAAGAGAGGAGTGTACAGACGTTCAGCTTGAGTGAGATGATAAGTTCTGTTGTACTGTTGAATTTAGAGATGAGTAGGGTTGGTTTTTTAGTGAAGCATATGGTATTGTTGATGGACAGTCAATCAATGATAATCTAAGATAAGGTAATTATAAAAGTCTTCAAAGTATAAGCAAATGTAAATACATAAGGGTATTGGATTACACAATTGGACTTAAAATTCAAACTTTTCAGTATAAGTCAGCATTCTTGGTGATATGTTTTTTTTCAAGGTATGAATTTGTAAGGTAATAAATGATTGATTGCATCGGTATTAAGCATGTGAAAGAACTTACACATGTTTTGGATCATAAAGTTTATTACTTTTGATTGTTAAAGGATCTAAGAAGAGTTTCCTTCTGAGTTTTGATTTAGAATGTGAAGTAAAATGTCATGGGTTGTTGGTAAAAGGATGAGATCGATGAGTGATCTAAAGAAACAAGAATATTGACATATTGAAGGGTCGAATATAATTTTGCACCATGAGAAGAATTTGAGAAAAGTGAAGGAATAAGACCTCTTGTATAAACCCATGGATTGTAGTTAATGGTTGTATTGATTTTTGCCTATGAGTTTAGATATGACAGTGAGATGTGAAGTAGTTCGATTAAACTTACTAGAATTTATCATCGACTTTTATAAAGATTGAGTTTTGATTTGGATTGCAAACAATGAGGCATGAAGAATTTAGTATTTTACATGGAGTTAGATTGCTCAAATTTGGATAGATGACTTAAGAATGATGCATAAGGTGTAATATAATTCTACATGGTTATTAAGAATTTAGAGTTGGAATAATACTACTCTATTGATGGGATTACATAGAATATTATAATGTGTTACATAGATATTTAATGGTGAATATAGGTTATGAGCTAATAGGATACATAATAATTTGAATGACCAAGAAACTTCCTAAGTGTTGGCATGAGGTATCTGATGGTTTAGAAGGGTAGCTAAGGCATGATATGTGGAAGTGGTGTGAGGTTGAATTGGGGTTTGATTTAGGATTTTATCATGATGGAAAGGTACTATCAAATTTTAATTAATGTTAGTATCCTTGTTTGAAACTCGTAATTGTCATGAAATGCTTAAATAGAAAGAGAGATAGCCATAGTTTGAACATATATTTTATAAGAATACTTTGATACTAATGGTGGTTTGGGACTAAGGTAGATGATCAATGTGGTGATGATGTTTCGTTAGTACAAAAAGTGTCAACTTCAGTGGATGTAGGGTTCGATAAAGTAAGTATGTGTGCAATTATAATAGGGACTAAATTGGTGATTGTGGGTAGCTATAAAATCAAAGAGATAGAGTCAGATGAATGAAGATGTTTGATATGGAAACTATTAAAAAAAATATCTGAAGTTATTCGACCTTGGTTATATACACTCTTACGTGAACAACTACTTCATTTCGGGTGTGATTTAGAGTATGATTCATTTTCTACATCCACATGTGTTTTTGCTTCTATCGGTGATTCCCTCGTAGTGGGTCGGGTGTACCATTTCTGTGATTGTTTTCTTGGGTAGGATGTTTAGGCATACTTGGTTATCTCAAATGACAGATTTGGTGTTTTCTTGGGGCTATTGAAGTATATGTGGTTCTACATACAACTTTACTTATCAGAATGTATAGGAGAGCTACCATGAAAATTTACAGTTGTGCGATAGACTTAAGATCTATCTCATCATTAGTATTATGTTGCGGCTATGTGTTATTAGAGATTATGTATGCTGGGGTGTATCTCTAAATTTTTGGTTACTTGATCATTTTTTTTTTAAAATTTGGGTTGGATAAGTTTGAATCTCCATTGAGGAGTACTTCATGTATAAAGATCCAATTTATAACTTAAGCTCGTGGAAAGTTAATGTTGTGAGAAGAGAATATTGACAAAATTTATGATGGTATGTGCGCTATGAGTGTGCGGTGGTTGTTTCAAGTTCACCACTAATTATATCCCGTATTAGTTTTGAGATTTTATCATGGCTATGTGAGAAAAGATTCCACCAAATGGTTGTGCCAGGGTCCTTGAGAACATGTTGAGGATGCGAATACGATTAATTTGGTGGTTTATTTAAAATAGTTTTGTTATTAGTCGAGTTTACATGCAATGATAGTTATCATTCAAGTATTGAGATGACCCCATTGGAGACATTGTATGAGATGATGTGTAAGTCTCCAATTGATTGGTTTGATACTTTTGATATGAGACCTTGGGAACTAATATTTTTGAAAGAATCGTTGAGACTAATACCCTTCCTACTCTTGCCTTTCCTTTGATCGTTCGAGGACGAACGATGGGTAATTGGTATCTAATGTAACGATTCATTTGTTTGGTTTGAGCAATAGAGCATTTTATTTCATAAAGTAATTTTCGATAGATTGTAAATGGATATTTTGGACTAATTATAACTATATATAGGAAATTAGTGGAATAGTTTTAATTACTTATTACTTGATGGTTAAAGAAGATAAAATTATAATTAGTAGTGGTACACTTTTATAATTAGTTACATATAACAATTAGGGCAGTAATGCTCAGGTGTTAAAAATCAAATTGAGAACAAGGCTTATGTGAAGACGACATGAGGAGCCGCAACCCTTGATCGAGGTAAAATTACATCTTCAATTCTTAATGTTCGTCGGATTGCAATTTGTTAAGACAAAGGTATACATATGGAAAACATTAATTGTGTGATGGAAGGGAGGTTTGATTATTTAATTAGTAGGTTAGTATTTAGTGTGTATAGATTTCATATATCTTTTTGTCGTACATGGTAATATGAGTGGCATCAAATTTCTATTGGGTTTCTGTTGAAATTTGTGTCAACAAATATATGCATATAATATTGATAAATGCCAAGGTGAATTAAGTTAAGGGTCTTGTTTTTATTATTATTATTATTATTATTATTATTATTATTATATTGTATAATTTTGTTATTATGTTGGTATGAATCATGTTATTATCGTTATTATTATAATTGAAATTACCGACATCCTATAAAAATTGGAAGATGTTCAGGTTGATGTGGTAGGCGTGATTATCAATATTCAAATTGTGAATTAACAAGGTAAATTAATAAGGTGTAACGACCTGTTTAGTCGTTTTGAGCAGCAGATTTTATTTTTGGAAAAACTGGCTGGGTCGACGGATCCCACGACGGACCGTCATGGGCACGACGGACCGTCGAGGGGGTCTCATTCCAAAACACTTAGAATTCTGAAAATTTGGGTACTGAAATCGACTCTCTGAACTTCGTAACGGAATGGCAAAACGGACCGTCGTGGGTACGACGGACCGTCACATACCCTTTAATGGAATTGAGTCTCTGAACTCTGTGACGGAGCAGCAGGACGGACCGTCGCAGGCACGACGGGCCGTCACAGGCTGCGTAATCCCAGGCTGGGTCGGATTTCTGTAATTATTTTACGGGGCGTTTTTGACTATTCCTACTTTAATTATAAAGTTAGTGGGTTAATGTTAATAAGTCTAATTACTTGGGGGTTAAAAGAGCTAACCTTAAGTTAATTAGTGGATTATTATTGCCATCTTTTATTCTTAATTATATGCTAATTAGGGTAAAAGAAAGAGGGTTTTGAATAATAAAAATAGAGAGAGCAAAGAGAGAGAGAGGATCGAACGAGAAGAGGAAAACACAAAGCTTTGGTAAATTTGCTTGCTTGATCACTAATCTTCGGTGGAGGTAGGTTATGGTTTTTATGCTATTCGTAGTAAACTCTTAATAGCGAATGATATGTATTGGTAGTATTGTAAACCCTGCTATATGCTTAATTGAATGCTTGCATGAATGTGATTATATAACTGTGATAAAATAAGCATGATGAAGCTATTGAATCCTAAATCTTGAAAAACCTCTTTGTTAATGATGATGCCTTAGTATGAAAGAAGGTTTGATGAACTAAAGTAATGAGATTGATGATGCCTTAGTATTAAAGAAGGCTTAATGAATTGACAGAATGAGATTAGTGGAGCGGGTGTCACGAACCGACACGTAGAATTAGGGGATTGGGTGTCACGAAACGACACGTAGAATTAGGGGATCGGGTATCACAAACCTACACGTAGAAATAGGGGATCGGGTGTCACGAACTGACACGTAGAATTAGGGGATCGGGTGTCACGAACCGACACGTAGAATTAGGGGATCAGAGTGTCACGTTCCGACACATAGTATTAGGGGATCGGAGTGTCACGTTCCGACACCAGGATAGTATGATGAGGATCAGAGTGTCACGTACCGGCACGAGAGGAATAAAGATAATGAATCTTGAAAGATACTAATATACTCAATTTAATGAACCTAATTCCCAAATGAGTATGATATGGAGGCTTGAGACCTCATGTGTGAACTTGGCGGTACTTGGTAATGATTATAGTACTTGTTGTTGCTACATGTTGAGTATTGTAGTTGATTTATGATAGTACTTGATATATACTGTTTTCTATTTTGAGTTGGCCGATGATACCTACTCAGTACTTGTGTTCGTACTGACCCCCTACTTTTATGTTTTCTTCCTTGTTATTTGTAGAGTGCATCAAACGTGCCGTCGTCTTCAACTCAACCGCAATTCTAGCCAGTCTTTCAACTCAACCGCAATTCTAGCCAGTCTTCAATTACAACGGATTTCAGGGTGAGCTAATGCTTCTAGCTTGGACTGGATCTTCTTCTTCATGTCTTGATGCCTTGAAGTTCCGGCATGGACTAGCTTTTACTTGTTTTAGCTTCTAGAATACTCTTAGATTAGTAATTTGATCATAGATGTTCTTGTGGTGATGACTTCCAGATTTTGGGGATAATAATAGTCGTTGAGATTTTAGAAGTTATTAAATTGGTTTTTATTAATGAGTTTGAGTCTTCCGCATTACTTTCTGTTGATATTATATTGAAATGTTAAGGTTTAGATTGGTTGGTTCGCTCACATAGGAGGGTAAGTGTGGGTGCCAGTCGCGACACGATTTGGGTTGTGACAAACTTGGTATCAGAGCATTAGGTTCGTTGGTCTCATCACACAAGAACGAGTCCAGTAGAGTCTTAAGGAACGGTAGGGGGACGCCTTTACTTTTCTTTGAGAGGCTATAAGACTTTAGGAAAATTCCATTCTTTCATTCTTTCTTTCGTGCTATTACTTGAGTCCAAATGGTATCTAGGTGATACAAATTGGTATCTGACTATCTTCACTCTATTTCGCAGATGGTTAGAACTAGAGCAACAACCGCGCCAACATCAACATCAGCAAGACAAGATGCATCTGAGCCAGCCACTGAGACTGTAGCTCGAAGAGGAGCAGTGGTAAGAGGCCGCGGTAGAGGTCATGGGAGGACGTCCTCTAGAAGAAGAGGACGAGCACCTAGCCCATCTGGTACTAGGGCGGTGACTCCTCCACCGACTGAGGAAGTGGTATGAGAGGGTGAGGAAGGGGAGAATGAACAAGTGCAGAATGAGGAAATGCCACCCCAACCTACCCCAGAGATGATCAATCAGGTTCTGGCCTATCTTAGCGGGTTATCTGATCAGGGCCAAACACCTCCAGTGTTTTCTGCACCAGCACCTCAGGTTACGGAGGTACAACATGCGGCTACTATGGCTCCCCGCATGGATGCCTCATTGGAAATAGGCACGTTTCCTCGTCTAACTACAGGGCCTATAATGACAAATGATCAGCATGAACTTTTCAGTAAGTTCTTGAAATTGAAACCTCCAGTCTTCAAGGGTGCTGAATATGAGGATGCCTACGATTTTCTGGTTGACTGTCATGAGCTACTACACAATATGAGTATAGTAGAACGGTTTGGTGTTGAGTTTGTGACTTATCAGTTTCAAGGGAACGCCAAAATGTGGTGGCGGTCACATGTTGAGTGTCAACCAACAGAGGCACCACCTATGAATTGGGCATCATTCTCTAGCTTGTTTATGGAGAAGTATATTCCCCGGACTTTGAGGTATAGGAAAAGAGATGAATTCTTGAGCCTAGAGCAAGGTAGGATGTCGGTTACTGCATATGAGGCTAAGTTTCGTGCACTTTCCAGATATGCCACTCAGCTTTGTTTCAGTCCACAAGAGCGGATTCGCTGTTTTCTGAAGGGGTTGAGGTCAGAATTGCGGATTTCAACCTAACAGGTAACGGCTACGGCAAAATCCTTGCAAGAAGTGGTAGACTTCGTGATAGAGGTGGAAGGAGTGAAGCCAGATGACTTCACCATGGCATCAACATCAAAAAGGTTTCGAAAGGGAGGTGATTTTAATGGTTCTTACTCTAGAGGACAGGGTTCAGGAGGTTACTCAGTTCGACCAATTCAGTCTTCACTACAGACTGTGGTTGGGGGTCCACCTCAGACCGGTCAACACTTCTTTGAGAGACCTATGCTTGACTCCAGAGAGTGTTATGGATGTGGGGAGACTGGACATAATAGGAGGAATTGTCCAAAACAGAGTTATAGACCCCCAATAGATAGAGGTAGAGGTGGTCATGGTAGAGGCCGTTATTCTGGAGGACGTGGTGGCCGAGGTAATGGTGGTCACCAAAACGGCCGAGGTGATGGGTAAATTGGAGCCACTACAACACAACATGGTAAGGGTAACGGACAGACCAGTAATGGGGCCCATTTTTACGCTTTCCCTGGGCGATTTGAGGCGGAGACATCTGATGCTGTCATCACAGGAAATCTTTCGGTTTGTGATTGCATGGCTTCTGTATTGTTTGATCCTGGATCCACATTTTCTTATGTATCTTTCTCATTTGCTAATGGTCTTAATTTACCTTGTGAATTGCTTGACATGCCTATTCGTGTTTCTACCCCGGTGGGTGAGTCTGTGATAGTTGAAAAAGTATATAGGTCTTGTTTGGTGACTTTTGTGGGGAGTAATACTTATGTAGACTTGGTTATCTTAGAAATGGTTGATTTTGATGTAATTCTGGGTATGACTTGGCTTTCTTCGAATTTTGCGATCTTGGATTGTAATGCTAAAACTGTGACGTTAGCCAAGCCTGGGACAGATCCGTTAGTGTGGGAGGGCGACTACACTTCCACTCCGGTTCGTATCATCTCCTTTCTTCGTGCTAAGAGACTGGTTAGTAAAGGGTGTTTTAGCTTTCTTGGCACATCTCAATGATGACACTACTCAAGTAACTTTGATTGAGTCGGTTTCGATAGTCCGTGAGTTTTTGGATGTGTTCCCTGCAGATCTTCCTGGTATGCCACCAGATAGGGATATTGACTTTTGCATTGATCTTGAACCGGGCACTCGCCCCATTTCTATACCCCCTTATAGAATGGCTCCGGCTGAGTTAAGGGAGTTAAAGGCTCAACTTCAAGAGTCTTTAGGGAAAGGCTTCATTAGACTAAGTGCATCTCCTTGGGGTGCTCCGGTGTTATTTGTGAATAAAAAGGATGGGAGTTTCCGGATGTGCATAGACTACCGGCAGTTGAACAAGGTAACTATTAAGAACAAATATCTTATTCCTCGCATTAATGACTTGTTTGATCAGTTACAAGGTGCTTGTGTCTTCTCTAAGATTGACTTGAGATCCGGTTATCATCAATTGAAAATACGAGCAACGGATGTACCAAAGACTGCTTTTCGGACCAGGTATGGGCATTACGAATTTGTAGTGATGTCTTTTTGTCTTACGAATGCCCCTGCTGCTTTCATGAGCTTGATGAACGGGATTTTTAAGCCATATCTGGATCTCTTTGTGATCGTATTTATTGATGATATACTGATATACTCAAAGAGCAAGAAAGAACATGAGGAGCATTTGAGAATGGTATTGGAAATGTTGAGGGAGAAAAAGCTTTATGCCAAATTCTCCAAGTGTGAGTTTTGGCTAGATTCAGTGTCCTTCTTGGGGCACGTGGTGTATAAGGATGGAGTGATGGTGAATCCTTCTAAGATTGAGACAGTGAAGAATTGGGTAAGACCTACTAATGTGTCAGAAATAAGGAGCTTTGTTGGTTTAGCTAGCTATTACCGTCAATTTTTGAAGGGATTCTCTTCCATTGCTTCCCAATTGACGAACTTGACTAAGCAGAATGTTCCATTTGTATGGTCGGACGAGATTGAAGAAAGCTTTCAGAAGCTCAAGACCTTGTTGACTACTGCACCAATTCTCACCTTGACCGTGGAAGGTAAGAACTTCATTGTTTATTGTGATGCATCCTATTCTGGTTTGGGTGCTATGCTAATGCAGGAGAAGAATGTAATTTCTTATGCTTCGAGGCAATTAAAGGTGCATGAACGTAATTATCCGACCCATGATTTGGAGTTGGTTGCGGTAGTGTTTGCATTAAAGCAATGGAGGCACTATCTGTATGGGGTTAAGTGTGAAGTATACACGGATCATCGTAGCCTACAGTATGTCTTTACTCAGAAGGATTTGAATTTGAGACAGAGGAGATGGATGGAACTACTGAAGGAATACGATATCACTATCCTGTATCATCCGGGAAAGTCTAATGTTGTGGCAGACGCCTTAAGTAGAAAGGCAGGGAGCATGGGAAGTCTAGCTCACTTGCAAGTTTCTAGACGTCCATTGGCTAGAGAGGTTCAGACTCTGGCTAACGACTTTATGAGGTTAGAAGTAAATGAGAAGGGAGGATTGTTGGCTTGTGTGGAGGCAAGATCTTTTTTTCTTGAAAAGATTAAGGGAAAACAGTTTGATGATGAGAAACTAAGCAGAATCCAAGATAAAGTATTGCGAGGAGAGGCTAAGGAAGCACAAATCGATGAGAAAGGTGTTTTGAGAATCAAGGGAAGGGTATGTGTACCCCTCGTTGATGATTTGATCAACACTATTCTGACAGAGGCTCATAGTTCAAGGTATTCTATACATCCTGGTGCAACCAAGATGTATCGTGACCTAAAGCAACACTTTTGGTGGAGTAGAATGAAGCGTGATATTGTTGATTTTATTGCCAAATGTCCAAACTGTCAACAAGTAAAGTATGAACACCAGAGGCCCGGAGGAACACTTCAGAGAATGCCCATTCCTGAATGGAAGTGGGAAAAGATTGCAATGGATTTCGTGGTTGGTCTTCCAAAGACATTGGGAAAGTTTGATTCTATTTGGGTAATTGTTGATAGGTTAACTAAGTCTGCTCACTTCATTCCGGTCATGGTGACTTACAATGCAGAGAAGTTAGCCAAACTTTACATCTCAGAAGTGGTGCGATTGCATGGGGTTCCACTCTCCATTATATCAGATAGAGGTACACAATTTACTTCTAAGTTTTGGAAAACATTGCATGCAGAATTAGGTACTAGGTTGGACCTTAGTACTGCGTTCCATCCTCAGACCGATGGTCAGTCTGAGAGAACGATTCAAGTGTTGGAGGATATGTTTCGTGCATGTGTGATAGAATTTTGTGGCCATTGGGATAGCTTCTTACCCTTAGAAGAGTTATCCTACAACAATAGCTATCACTCAAATATTGATATGGACCCATTTGAAGAATTGTATGGGAGGAGATGTAGGTCTCCCATTGGTTGGTTTGATGCATTTGAGGTTAGACCTTGGGGTACTGACCTTTTGAGGGATTCATTAGAGAAAGTGAAATCTATTCAAGAAAAGCTTTTAGCGGCGCAAAGTAGGCAAAAGGAATATGCAGATCGAAAGGTTAGAGACTTGGAGTTTATGGAGGGTGAGCAAGTCTTGCTAAAGGTTTCGCCCATGAAAGGGGTGATGCGGTTTGGTAAAAGAGGTAAACTAAGCCCAAGGTATATTGGTCCCTTTGAAGTACTTAAGCGAGTAGGGGAGGTGGCTTATGAGTTAGCCTTGCCTCCAGGGCTGTCCGGAGTGCATCCGGTATTTCATGTGTCTATGTTGAAAAGATACCATGGGGATGGAAACTACATTATCCGTTGGGATTCAGTTTTGCTTGATGAAAATTTGTCTTATGAGGAGGAGCCTGTTGCTATTTTAGATAGAGAAGTTCGCAAGTTGAGGTCAAGGGAGATTGCATCCATCAAAGTTCAATGGAAGAATCGACCCGTTGAAGAAGCCACTTGGGAGAAAGAGGCTGATATGCAAGAAAGATACCCACACCTGTTTACAGATTCAGGTACTTCTTTTCGCCCTTGTTTTTCTTCTTATGATCGTTCGAAGACGAACGATGGGTAAATTGGTATCTATTGTAACGACCTGTTTAGTCGTTTTGAGCAGCAAATTTTATTTCTGGAAAAACTGGCTGGGTCGAAGGATCCCACGACGGACCGTCATGGGCACGACGAACCGTCGAGGGGGTCTCGTTCCAAAACACTTAGAATTCTGAAAATTTGGGTACTGAAATCGACTCTCTGAACTTCGTAATGGAATGGCAGGACGGACCATCGTAGGTACGACGGACCGTCACAGACCCTTTAATGGAATTGAGTCTCTGAACTCTATGACGGAGCAGCATGACGGACCGTCGCAGGCACGACGGACCGTCACAGGCTGCGTAATCCCAGGCTGGGTCGGATTTCTGTAATTATTTTACGGGGCGTTTTTGACTATTCCTACTTTAATTATAAAGTTAGTGGGTTAATGTTAATAAGTCTAATTACTTGGGGGTTAAAAGAGCTAACCTTAAGTTAATTAGTGGGTTATTATTTCCAACTTTTATTCTTAATTATATGCTAATTAGGGTAAAAGAAAGAGGGTTTTGAATAAGAAAAATAGAAAGAGCAAAGAGAGAGAGAGGATCGAACGAGAAGAGGAAAACACAAAGCTTTGGGGAATTTGCTTGCTTGATCACTAATCTTCGGTGGAGGTAGGTTATGGTTTTTATGCTATTCGTAGTAAACTCTTAATAGCGAATGATATGTATCGGTAGTATTGTAAACCCTGCTATATGCTTAATTGTATGCTTGCATGAATGTGATTATATAATTGTGATAAAATAAGCATGATGAAGCTATTGAATCCTAAATCTTGAAAAACCTTTTTGTTAATGATGATGCCTTAGTATGAAAGAAGGCTTGATGAACTAAAGTAATGAGATTGATGATGTCTTAGTATGAAAGAAGGCTTAATGAATTGACAGAATGAGATTAGTGGAGCGGGTGTCACGAACCGACACGTAGAATTAGGAGATCGGGTGTCATGAACCAACACGTAAAATTAGGAGATCGGGTGTCACGAACCGACACGTAGAATTAGGGGATCGGGTGTCACGAACCGACACGTAGAATTAGGGGATCGGGTGTCACAAACCGACACGTAGAATTAGGGGATCAGAGTGTCACGTTCCGACACATAGTATTAGGGGATCGGAGTGTCACGTTCCGACACCAGGATAGTATGATGAGGATCGGAGTGTCACGTACCGACACGAGAGAAATAAAGATAATGAATCTTGAAAGATGCTAATATACTCAATTTAATGAACCTAATTCCCAAATGAGTATGATATGGAGGCTTGAGACCTCATGTGTGAACTTGGCGGTACTTGGTAATGATTATAGTACTTGTTGTTGCTACATGTTGAGTATTGTAGTTGATTTATGATAGTACTTGATATATACTATTTTCTATTTTGAGTTGGCCGATGATACCTACTCAGTACTTGTGTTCGTACTGACCCCCTACTTTTATGTTTTCTTCTTTGTTATTTGTAGAGTGCAGCAAGCGTGCCGTCGTCTTCAACTCAACCGCAATTCTAGCCAGTCTTTCAACTCAACCGTAATTCTAGCCAGTCTTCAATTACAACGGATTTCAGGGTGAGCTAATGCTTCTAGCTTGGACTGGATCTTCTTCTTCATGTCTTGATGCCTTGAAGTTCCGGCATGGACTAGCTTTTACTTGTTTTAGCTTCTTAGAATACTCTTAGTTTAGTAATTTTATAATAGATGTTCTTGTGGTGATGACTTCCAGATTTTGGGGATTATAATAGTCGTTGAGTTTTTAGAAGTTATTAAATTGGTTTTATTAATGAGTTTGAGTCTTCCGCATTACTTTCTGTTGATATTATATTGAAATGTTAAGGTTTAGATTGGTTGGTTCGCTCACATAGGAGGGTAAGTGTGGGTGCCAGTCGCGACCCGATTTGGGTCGTGACATAAGGTGAGGAGAATAGGGTATTACAATGGTTTGAAGGATACTATATATGTATATACTATTATTTATATATGTGAGTGGCTTTCTTCAATGGTGGGATTTTTGTGTTGGTTGTACAGAAAGCTAATAGGCTTAAGTAAGAAAAGTTGAAAAACAAGCAACTGGTAATGAAGGAATTTGAGAACTTGGGCAAAAATTAGAATGGCTATCATACCAAATTACCTTATCATTGAACAATGATTTAGGCTATACAAATGAAATATTGGAATATGTTAGTTCGTCAATTTCGTTCTTAGGTAATTTACTTTTGTTAACACATTATAATTTAAGTTTTAATTTACAGAAATATGTAACTAAGTATTAGATTTATTAAAATTATGCTAATTGGAGGAATTAATTAGATTTACCATTAGGTTTGAACTTAAGAAAATTGATTATGGAATTATGTGAGTTTTTTGGGTCTAGGCTAGACATAATATGATATGAGTGTTTATAGACTCGTTAACTTACAAGTTATATATATACATTTGATAGATTGGAAAGGTTTGATGGCATTGAGGAGAAGGAAAAATGCTGGAAAAGTAGTTTGCTTTACTTCGGTTGTCGGTGGAGGTAGCTTATGGTTTATGCTATTTCATAGTAAACTCTTAACAGTGACTGATATGCATTCAATGATATTGTGAAGTTTTCTATGTACTTGATTGTTGTGTGGCTTGGTCGTGTGTTTTGTGATTGGTCTAAAATCCCAAGGCCGTGGAATGTATAATCTTAAACCATCTCTATTTGAAGTAATGCCTTGAATAAAGAAGGCTCGATGAAGTATTATTAACGATTGAAAAGGTGGTGATATTAAATGATAAATTAATGATATTATTGGATCGGAGTGTCACATTTCGACACGGTATTCTTGGATCGGAATGTCACGTTCCGACACGGTATTCTTGGATCGGAGTGTCACGTTCCGACACGATATTCTTGGATCAGAGTGTCACGTTCCAACACAGTATTCTTGGATCGGAGTGTCATGTTCCGACACGATAATATTAAAGGAAAAATATGTTGAATTAATGGAAGATACTCAATCTCAAAGAACTCAACTCCCAAAATGGTTTGGTTTGTAGGCATGAGTCCTCATGTGTGATCTTGATACCGTTGACTTAATACGTGCTTACTTTATTGTTATTGAAACTTTTTCATGTTGTTTGTTTCTTATCACATGTTAAGTGCTATAGTTGAGTTCATACTATTATTCTTTGTATATTAGTTACTATTTTGGGTTGACCGATGATACTTACTCAGTACATGTTGCTTCGTACTGAGCCCTACTTGTTTTCTTCTTTGTTTTCCTTTTATGAAATGCAGCGAGTGTACCTATGACTTCTGACTTCCCTCAGCTCTAGCTAGCCTCCCGCATATCAAGTTACAGGGTGAGCTATCCATTCAAGCTCGTGTGGGATTCTCTCGATCATGACATGATGTCCTATACTTTTGGACACATATCATTTTATTCTTTATTTTAGTGAATTCGATATTCTTAGACTTAGTATTGGAGATTAGATGTCCTTGATGTGATGACTATCAAATTTTGGGATGATAAGTATTAAACTTTAGAAACTTATTTAAATTGCTTGCTTAGTATTTTTTGGAGCTTCCGCTTTATTGATATTATTTATAGTTGAACTATTGGTATATGTTGGGGTTTAGATGTGTTGGTTCGCCCACCTAAGGAGGTAAGTGTGGGTGCCACTCACGACTCGTTTTGGGTCGTGACACGTTCCTTAGTAGTTTATAATATCATTCAAATAGTCCAAGTAAAAAGGAACTTCTTGAAATAAATGTTCATAATTCGAATATTCCAATGAAATCTTTCCACACTCTCAAATGATAAGAGTAAAAATAAAATGAATTAGCTTAAAACTCTGTAAAAGTTAAGAGAATATATAATAATACCCTTACCTTGGTTAGAGGCAATTGTAAGAAATGAAAATAAATCGAGGTTAAATCCAGAGTGCAGTTTGTTTCTGATAAAGAAGAGCCCAATTTTTTTCTTTATTGAAGCAAGATTACAAAACAATGCATGATCATTTGATTGCATAAGATTCTATGAGAACAAACAAAGTATTCACAAAGAAACAGCTAGGAAAATTATGAATAGAAATGAAAGCAAGAATAAAGTGGTCAGGGCGGAGCCAAGTAGGCTCCAGAGTGTCCAACTTCATCGAAAAAAGATATTATATATACATGTACAATTTTGATTTAATATTGATAGATATAAAAGTTGGACCCCGACTACACTTTGCTCGGGTTCAATTCTCTGTTGGGTGTTTCATATTTCTTTAACTATTTTTGACTTCTTGAATTTAATTAATTAAAAAATACATGCATAGTTTTAGCATTAATGTTTAGTAGTGTGTTGGGTGATTGTGTCATGAACCCCTCCAGAGACCCAAGGTTGAATCCCCTCTAATACTAATTATTTTTTTCTAATTAAAATAAAAATTATTTTCTTAAATTTTTAATATCTTTTCATTATGGAATAAGATTTCCTAAAATTTAATACTTTTTCCTTGTGGATTTTTTCAATTGAAATTGAATTAGTTTCTTAAATTTTTATACCTTTTCCTTGTAGAATAAGATTTGCTTAAAAAAATTAAAAAAATCTTATGGAATAAGGTTTTCTTTCTCTATAAATATGAGACGCAATTATCCAAATTATATCACCACATTATTAAGAATAGAATCTCAATAAGTTTTCTCTTTTTCTTTCTTCTAGTTCTTTTATTTTATAACAAAAAACCAACATAATATTTTAGTTTCAAGTTTCAATGATCATGAGGAATTATTATAATAGATTATCAAAAAAAAGTTTGACTTCTCTAAATATTGCTTAACTTGATTATTGTTTTGTTAGTTTAAATTATCATTTTATTTTTAAAAAATACTATTAAAAATTTGAACACCATTAATGAAATTCCTTGCTATGTCACTGAAAGTGGATACTCATGTTAATAATCAGTTAGTATAAATTAACGGAAGTCTCAGAAGATCTAATAAGGAAAATTTTTCAAAATGTCAATATTTTAACATTTAAGAGGGCTCATTAGCAACACTATCAATATTTAGTAAAAATGTCAAATTTTAGTTTGTTATATATCTTATTTATGTTTTTATTATTTTTTTTTATTTAAAGAATATAATTATTTAATAACAAAAAGAGAAAATCAAGGGATAGAATATTTCAAAAAAAGGTAAGGATCACTTAATTTTCTCATCAGTTACATTTTCAAATAAAATTTAAACTTTGTTCTTTTTTTTTCTCCATAAATTTTTACCTTTTTAAAAAATTATATTCATTCCACAATATATTCTATTTATATTTATTTTAGTTTTTTATTTGTTTGTATTCATTCCAAATAGGTATGCCGAATGTATCTATATAGTCATTTAAGAAATATATTTGTGTTCATATATTTTTTCCGTATATAGTTATTTTTTTCTTCAAAAATCTTGTATGTATTCATTTCAATATGTATTTTATTTGTATTTCTATTTATTCTAATTTTTATTTAGAATTTTGTATAATAATATATAAAATACAAAAAATTAGTATGATGAAAAAGTGAATGAAATATAGAATTGAAAAGAAATAATTGATTAATTGGTGTACTCATTCTTAAATAAAATACATAACTAGTTGACATACCTTTAGAATAAATACAAATTAGAAAAAAATGTCAAATTCAAAAACAATGCAACATAATTTTTGAATGAATACAACAATTAATTGTAGAAATACATATTGACTAAAACAATATCAAAATTCAATATATACTTTCAAATTTCTGAATACAAAAAACAATAAAACTATGAAATACAGAAAATACATACTAACTAAAACAACAACAAAATTCAATATACACTTCCAAATCTATGAATACAAAAAACATTAAAACTATGAAATATACACAATGAAACTCATATAATGTGTTACATTGACATAACTAACAAAAAAAACAGAACACAAAATACAATAAATATATGAAATACAAAAATAAATACTAACTATTACATAATAAAAATTCCATATACACTTCCAAACGCATTGTAACATGAATTTTTTTGAATTTTAAAAATTACTAAACAAATTAAACTAAACATGCAAGACGTAGAACATGCAAAAAAAAACTTCTTCTTCAACAAATTTGTCTTCTTCAACTTCATGATTATGAATTTGTGTGAGATTTTGCACATCGACGGATTCAAACATTTTTCTCCGTCGTATATCCTCCTTATATTTAGAAGCGGAACCTACATTGTTGTTTAACACTTGAGTTAAAAAAAATTAAATGATGGAAAATCGGAAGAAGTTTGATTATTTTGTCCAATACCTCTAGTAACTCTCTTGAAAACGTCCATTAAAGAGAGAATTATGTAGTCTCAAACCCTAAAAAATGTTTTAAAAACATCAACAAAACAAAAAAAAAAACTAAAATTAGTAACATAATATCCAAATCAATGTTAATCTTCAAAACAAATCTTGCAACGAAATTAAATAAATATAATAGAAAATATTAATATATTGAATTGAAAATATGTGGAATTGATTTGGAAGAATATTAGAGAGAGAAATATAAAAGAAGCTAAGAAAAGAGAGAAAAATCTGAAAATTTGATAAGGAAGAAAGTAAGAGAGAGAAATTGATAACCTTAAGAAAAGAGAGAGAAAAATTAAATGACATTAATATCTATCCAATTACATAAATATAGAAAAATTTGTAATGTATAAGAGAGAAAAAAAATATGTAAATAATGGGAGAGAAAATAATAATAATATCAGAATAATTATTTATTTTTAAAATAATGACATTTTTGACATCAATACCTTTGGACTCGTCCAGATATTCCATATGATAGAAAATTACTAAGCTACAACATCACTAATCCAAGTGATGAGAAGTATGTTTTTCTTGAATAAATCTAAAAAATTAAATTAAGATTTTGTGAGATTTCGTCGTGTAAGTATTAATAGAATTTCCTTGGATTCACTTCAAGAAACTCTCACTTTAAAAAACCTCCAATATCAATGTTTAGAATTAAAATAAGGTTTACCATCAAAATCAGCATATTTCAACAAAAAATCAAAAAAGAGAGTTTGGAAATTTGAAGTAAATTCATCAGCAGAAAGTAAACAATGCAAACATAGGAAAATAGTGTTGCAGACCCTTCAAAAAATTTGGACCAATCTGTCCGATTTTTCATGCATGCGTTTCAATACTTCATCATATAAAAAATTTGGGTCTTCTTTCATATAAGAAAATATCACTAAAATTGACAAACATAGCAAGATGAAGTAAACCCAACAATAAAAAAAAATAGCAAAGAAATAAAAGTGGAAAAAAAAAGGGGAGAGTAGGTTTCTTAAGAAAAGGGCCGCATTTTAAATTGTTCATGACAAAATCATTTTGCATCTCCCAAGTATCAAAAGAGTAAAGCTAAATATTAAGAATTTTCAATTAGTTAAAATTCTGGTAATGAGAAATTAGATCAAGGATAAAAACTCACTAAAATTGAGAATTAAAACGTCACGACCCATAATGAGTCGTGAGTATCACTCACACTTAACCTACTAAGTGAGCGAACAAACAAATTTAAATCCCAACATTTACCAATAGTTCAACTATGAATAACCAAAAATAATGTGGAAGATCCAAAACTTATTAATGTAACCAATTAAATAAGCTTCTAAAGTTTAACAATTATCATCCCCAAAATCTGGAAGTAATCACATCAAGAACATTTATCCTCAAATTTCCAAGTCTAAGAGTATATAAGAAACCAAAATAAGTAAAAAGATGTCCACGTCTGAAATTCAAAGACATCAAGACGTGAATGAGAAAATCCAGCACGAGCTAGAAATAATAGCTCACCCTAAACTCTAATGTGCTGGAGACTGACTAGAGTTGAGGGCGAGTCGAAGTCGATGGTACACTTGCTACACTCCACAAAAGAACAAAGAAGAAAATACTGGTAGGGGTCAGTACAAGGAACACGTACTGAGTAGGTATCATCGGTCAACTCAAAATAAAAAACAATATACATTGAATAATAATATAAAATCAACTACAATACTTAACAGGTGACAACAACAAACACATGAACCATTGACAACAACACCATAATAGGTACACCATCAAGCACACCTATGAGGACTCATGCCTCCATACCATACTCATTTGGGAAATAGGTTCTTTGAGTTTGAGTATATTAAGTTAATTCCAGATTCCTTTCCTTTAATGTTATCGTGTCGGAACGTGACACTCCGATCCCATATGTCGTGTCGGAACGTGACACTCCGATCCAATAATATCGTGTCAGAACGTGACATTCCGATCCAATTTTCTCATTATTTTATTTCATCAAGCCTTCTTTATTCAAGACGTCATTTTAATAGAGAGGGTTCAAGATTGAAATTCAACCGTCTCATAATTTTAGGCAAACCACAGACCACACAATCAAGAATTCAACCACACAATCAAGTACATAAGAGACTTTACACTATCAATAAATACATATCAATCTCTATTGAGAGTTTATCTATTAATAGAAATAAACCATAACCTACCTCCACCGAAGAATCGAAGTCAAACAACTACTTCTCCAATGTCATTCCTTTTCTTATTGCCTCCGAATGTTTCCAATCTATCAAGTGTATACATATGTATAACTTGTAAGTTAACAAATCTATAAACACTCAATTCACTCTATGTTCAGCCTAGATTCAAAAACTCATCTAATTATATAATCAATTATCTAAAGTTCAAACCTAAAGGTAAGTCTAAATTCTTCCAATTAGCATAAACTTAATAGAATTTAAATAATTCAATACACCTAATATTCAATCATCAATCTCAATATCATAAAACATGACTCATAACAAGATAACTATTGTAAGAAATTGATTTTAAGTGAAAGCTCCACTTCTAGTAACCTCAACCACGAATCATAGTAACCTCAACCACGAATCAAAAACCAACCAAATCATGTGATGATTTTGCCCCCAGAAACCAATAATCAATATATTTTATCAATTTTCAGTTTTTGATCAATACTATGCCATAACTATTTCTTACCATTTGTTAACATAAAATAAAAGAAAAAGTCCACACATGGCAACAAACTATAGCTTCAATTCCTTGTAATGAATTTACATTATAATACTGCCTAATTCCCTTAACCTATTGTAATTAAATTTCCTAGAATTTAATGAAATATCCTTATTTTTCAATTACCCTGTTGTGTTCTGCAGTAGCACCTAACAATAACAAAGCACATATATAACGTTTTTTCTAAAAATTCACACCTAATCTCTTTTCAACTTTCCTTCTAATAACAATAATAATATAATAATAATGATCGATTCTTGCACTACCCATTTTCCACCCAACATATGCAATAGCATTACTTCTCACACTACTACTAATTAAAAGCATGAAAATTACCTGGTGGATGTGGCTCTTCCCAGGAATGTGCCGAAACTATTATTTTCTCCCAAAAATTTTCCTTCTTTTGTACAATTTAGTTATTACCCTAGTTCTTATATAATTAATTATAATAAGTGGTAAAAGTGACCCAATATTATTCTACTATTATTTTTTTAACCACTAACTAAGTAAATTAGTAAAACTATCCCATTAATTTCATAGTTATAATTATTAATAGTCCAAACCAGCCATTTAAAATCTATCGGAAAAATATTTATGAAATAAAAAGTTCTAGTACTCAAAACGACCAAACGAGTCGTTACAATAGATCCCAATTTACCCATCGTTCGTTCTCGAATGATCAAAAAGAAAGGCGAGGTGAGAAAGAGTACCTGAATCTGTAAAAAGATGTGGATATCTTTCTTGCATATCAACCTCACTCTCCCAAGTGGACTCTTCAACTGGCCGATTCTTCCACTGAACCTTGATAGATGCAATCTCATTTGATCTCAACTTGTGTATCTCCCTATCTAGAATAGCAGCAGGCTCCTCCTCATAAGACAGATTCTTATCAAGAAGAACTGAATCATAGCGAATAATGTAGTTTCCATCACCATGGTATTTTTTCAGCATAGACACAAGAAATACTGGGTGCACTCCTGACAGTCCTGGAGGCAAGGCTAATTCATAGGTCACCTCCCCCACGCGCTTAAGTAATTCAAATGGTCCAATATACCTCGTACTTAACTTACCTCTCTTACCAAATTGCATCACACCTTTTATGGGTGAAACCTTCAGCAAGACTTGTTCACCCTTCATAAAATCCAAGTCTCTAACCTTTCGATCTGCATATTCCTTCTGCCTACTCTGAGCTGCTAAAAGCTTTTCTTGAATAAATTTCACTTTCTCTAATGATTCCCTCAGAAGATCAGTACCCCAAGGTCTAACCTCAAATGCATCAACCAACCAATGGGGGACCTACATCTCCTCCCATACAATGCCTCAAATGGAGCCATATCAATACTCGAATGATATCTATTATTGTACGAAAACTCTGCTAAGGGTAAGAATTTATCCCAATTACCACCAAAATCTATCACACATGCACGAAGCATATCCTCCAGCACTTGAATTGTTCGCTCTGACTGTCCATTGGTCTGAGGGTGAAATGCAGTACTAAGATCCAGTCTAGTACCTAATTCAGCATGTAATGTTCTCCAAAACTTAGAAGTAAATTGAGTACCTCTATATGATATTATGGAAAGTGGAACTTCATGCAATCGAACAATCTCAGAGACATAGAGTTTGGCTAACTTCTCGGCATTGTAAGTCCTCTTAACCGGAATAAAGTGAGCAGACTTAGTTAACCTGTCAACAATTACCCAAATAGAATCAAACTTACCCAATGTCTTTGGAAGACCAACTACGAAATCTATTGAAATTATTTCCCACTTCCATTAAGGAATGGGCATTCTCTGAAGTGTCCCTCCAGGCCTCTTGTGTTCATACTTTACCTGCTGAAAATTCGGGCATTGGGCAACAAAATCAACAATGTCACACTTCATTCTGCTCCACCAAAAATGTTGCTTTAGATCACGATACATATTGGTTGCACCAGGATGTATAGAATACCTTGAACTATGAGCCTCTATAGGAATAGTGTGAATCAAATCATCCAAACGGGGCACACATACCCTTCCCTTAATCCTCAAGACGCCTTCTTCATCTATTGTTGCCTCTTTAGCCTCTCCTCGCAATACCATATCTCGAATTCGGCTCAGCTTCTCATCGGTAAACTGTTTCCCGTTAATCTTGTCAAGAAAAGAAGATTTTGCCTCCACACAGGCCAAAAATCCTCCTTTCTCTAGTACTTCCAGCCTTATAAAGTCATTAGCCAGAGTCTGAACCTCTCTAGCCAATGGGCGTCTAGAAACCTGTAAGTGGGCTAAACTACCCATGCTCCCTATTTTTCAACTTAAAGCATCTGCCACAACATCAGCTTTTCCTGGGTGATACAAAATAGTAATATCATATTCTTTCAATAGTTCCATCCACCTCCTCTGCCTCAAATTCAAATCTTTCTGAGTAAAGACATATCATAAACTACGATGATCTGTATAAACTTCACACTTGACCCCATATAGATAATGTCTCCATTTCTTTAATGCAAATACAACTGCAGCCAACTCCAAATCATGGGTCGGATAATTACGTTCATGCATTTTCAATTGCCTCCAAGTATAAGCAATTACATTCCTCTCCTACATTAGCACTGCACCCAAAACATTTTAAGATGCATCACAATAAACAACAAAATTCTTACCTTCCACTGGAAAGGTAAGAATTGGTGCAGTAGTCAACAATGTCTTGAGTTTCTGGAAGCTTTCTTCACATTCGTCCGACCATACAAATGGAACATTTGGCTTAGTCGAATTCGTCAACTGGGAAGCAATAGAAGAAAATCCCTTGACGAATCGACGGTAGTAGCTAGCTAAACCAACAAAGCTCCTTACCTCTGCAACATTAGTAAGTCTTACCCAACTCTTCATTGCTTCAATCTTAGAAGGATCATCCATCACTCCATCCTTAGAAACCACGTGCCCCAAGAAGGACACTGAATCGAGCCAAAACTCACACTTGGAGAATTTGGCATAAAGCCTTTTCTCCCTTAACAACTCCAATACAATTCTCAAATGTTCCTCATGTTCTTTCCTGCTCTTTAAGTATATCAGTATATCAGTATATCATCAATGAATACAATAACAAAGAGGTCCAGATATGGCTTAAAAATCCCGTTCATCAGGCTCATGAAAGCCGCAGGGGCATTCGTAAGCCCAAAAGACATTACTAAGAATTCATAATGCCCATACCTGGTTCGAAAAGCAGTCTTTGGCACATCTGTTGCCCGTATTTTCAATTGATGACAACCAGATCTCAAATCAATTTTAGAGAAGACACAAGCACATTGTAACTGATCGAACAAATTATCAATGCGAGTAATGGGATACTTGTTCTTAATAGTTACCTTTTTCAGCTGCCTGTAGTCTATGCACATCCGAAAACTTCCATCTTTCTTCTTCACAAATAAAACAGGAGCACCCTAAGGGGATGCACTCGGTCTAATAAAACCTTTACCTAATAACTCCTGAAGTTGGGCCTTTAACTCCCGTAACTCAGGTGGAGCCATTCTATAAGGGGGAATGGAAATGGGGCGAGTACCCAGCTCCAGATCAATACAAAAATTTATATCCCTATCCGGTGGCATAACAGGAAGGCCTGTAGGAAACACATCCAGAAACTCACGGACTATCGAAACAGACTCAATCAAAGGTACTTTGGAAGTATCATCCCTGAGATGTGCCAAGAAAGAAAAACAACCCTTACTAACCATCCTCTTAGCACGAAAAAAAAGAGATAATACGAAGTGGAGTGAAAATATAGTCACCCTCCTACACCAGCGGATCTGTCCCAGGCTTGGCCAATGTCACAGTTTTAGCATTACAATCTAAGATTGCAAAATTTTGAGAAATCCAAGTCATACCCAGAATTACATCAAAATCAACCATCTCTAGAATAATCAAATCTACATAAGTATTGCTCCCCACAAAACTCACAAGGAAAGACCTATACACCTTCTCAACTATTACAGACTCACCCACAAGAATAGAGACACGAATAGGCATGTCAAGCAAATCACAATATAAATCAAGACCAGTAGCAAATGAGGAAGATACATATGAAAATGTGAATCCAAGATCAAATAATACAGAAGCCATGCAATCACGGACCAAAAGAGTACCTGTGACAACAACATCAGATGTCTCTACTTCAGACCTCCCGGGGAAAGCATAACAATGGGCCCTATCACCTGTCTATCCATTGCCCCTACCAAGCTGCGTTGCAGTAGTTCCAATTTGCCCGCCACCCCGACTGAATTGGTGACCACCATTACCTTGGCCACCACGTCATCCAGAATGGCGGCCTCTACCATGACCACCTCTACCTCTAACGACTAGGGGTTTGTAACTCTGTTTTGGATAGTATTTCCTAATATGTCCAGCCTCTCCACATCCATAACCATTTCTGGAGTCAAGTACAGGTCTATGTGAAAATGACGAAGTCTGGAGATAAGCTCCAAACTCAGTAAAAGGCTGACTGGTCTGTGATGGACCCCCAGCTGAAGACTGCAATGAAGACTGAATAGGACGGGCTGGATAATGTCCTGAACTTTGCCCTCTGGAGTAAGAACCACTAAACTCACCTCCCTGACGAAACTTCTTAAATGTCGATGTTGTGGTGAAGTTTTCTGGCTTACCCCCTCTACCTCTATCACAAAATCAACCACTTCCTAAAAGGATTTTGCTGCAGCAGCTACTTGTAAGGCTGGAATCTGCAAACCTGAACTCAATCCTTTCACAAAGCGGTGAATCCGCTCTTGTGGACTGAAGCAAAGCTGAGTGGCATACCTGGATAGTGCACGAAATTTGGCCTCATAAGCAGCAACAGACATCCTTCCTTGCTCTAGGCTCAGGAATTCATCTCTCCTCATATCCTTCAAAGTCCGGGGTATATACTTCTCCATAAATAAGCTAGAAAATGATGCCCAAGTCATAGGTGGTGCCCTTGCTGGTTAACACTCAACATACTACCGCCACCACATTTTGGCATCCCCCTGAAACTGGTAGGTCACAAATTCAACACCGAATCATTCTACTATGTCCATCTTATGTAGAAGCTCATGACAATCAACCACAATATCATAGGCATCTTCAGATTCAGCACCCCTGAAGACTGGAGGTTTCAACCTTAAGAACTTAATGAAAAGTTCATGTTTTGATCACCTGTCATTATAGACCCTGTAGTCAATCGAGGAAACGTGCCTACTTCCAATGATGCATCCATGCGAGGAGCTACAACAGCTGCATGTTGTACTCCCTGAAGCTGAGGTGCTGGTGCAGAAAACACTGGAGGTGTCTGGCCCTGATCAGATTACCCACTAAGATAAGTAAGAACCTGATTAATCATCTATGGGGTAGGCTGGGGTGGTACTTCCTTATCCTGAACCTGCTCATTTTCCCCTTCCTCACCCTCTCTCACTACCTCATCAGTCGGTGGAGGAGTCAGTACTCTATTCCTAGCTGGACCAGGTGTTTGTCCTCTACCACTAGTGGACGTCCTCCTGCGAACTCTACCACGGCCTCTTGCCACTGCTCCTCCTCGAGTTACAGCCCCAATGGTTGGCTCAGATGCACCCTGTCTTACCGGTGTTGGTGTTGGCACAGTTGTTGCTCTAGTTCTAACCATCTGCGAAATAGAGTGAGAATGTCAGATACCAATATGTATCACCTAGATACCAATTGGATCCAAGTAATAGTACAAAAGAAAGAAAGAATGGAGTTTTTCTAAAGTCCTATAGCCTCTCGAAGAAAAGTAAAGGCGTCCCCATACCGTTCCTCAAGATTCTACTAGACTTGTCCCTGTCTGATGAAACCAACGAACCTAACGCTCTGATACCAAGTTTGTCACGACCCAAAACGAGTCGTGAGTAGCACTCACACTTAACCTACTAGGTGAACGAACCAACAAATTTAAACCCCAACATTTACCAATAGTTCAACTATGAATAACCAAAAGTAATGCAGAAGATCCAAAACTTATTAATGTAACCAATTAAATAAGATTATAAAGTTTAACAGTTATTATCCCCAAAATCTGGAAGTCATCACATCAAGAACATCTATCCTCAAATTTTCAAGTCTAAGAGTATTTAAGAAACCAAAATAAGTAAAAAGATGGTCCATGTCTTAAATTCAAAGACATCAAGATGTGAATGAGAGAATCCAGCACGAGCTAGAAATAATAGCTCACCCTGAACTCTGATGTGCTGGAGACTGACTAGAGTTGAGGGCGAGTCGAAGTCGATGGTACACTTGCTGCACTCCACAAAAAGAAAATACAGGTAGGGGTCAGTACAAGGAACATGTACTGAGTAGGTATCATCGACCAACTCAAAATAGAAAACAATATACATTGAATAATAATATAAAATCAACTATAATACTTAACAGATGGCAACAACAAACACATGAACCTTTGAAAACAACACCATAATAGGTACACCATCAATCACAACATCAAGCACACCTATGAGGACTCATGCCTCCACACCATACTCATTTGGGAAATAGGTTCTTTGAGTTTGAGTATATTAAGTTAATTCAAGATTCCTTTCCTTTAATGTTATCGTGTCAGAACGTGACACTCAGATCCCATGTACCGTGTCGGAACGTGACACTCCGATCCCATAATATTGTGTCGGAACGTGACACTCCGATCCAATTATCTCATTATTTTATTTCATCAAGCCTTCTTTATTCAAGACGTCATTTTAATAGAGAGGGTTCAAGATTGGAAACTCCACCGTCTCATAATTTTAGGCCAACCACAGACCACACAATCAAGAATTCAACCACACAATCAAGTACATAGGAGACTTTACAATATCACTCAATACATATCAATCTCTATTGAGAGTTTATCTATTAATAGAAATAAACCATAACCTACCACCACCGAAGAATCGAAGTCAAACAACTACTTCTCCAATACCCTTCCTTTCCTTATTGCCTCCGAATATTTCCAATCTATCAAGTATATACATATGTATAACTTGTAAGTTAACGAATCTATAAACACTCAATTCACTCTATGTTCAGCCTAGATTCAAAAATTCATCTAATTATATAATTAATTTTCTAAAGTTCAAACCTAAAGGTAAGTCTAAATTCTTCCAATTAGCATAAACTTAATAGAATTTAAATAATTCAATAATCCTAATATTCAAACATCAATCTCAATATAATAAAACATGACTCATAACAAGATAACAATTGTTAGAAATTGATTTTAAGTGAAAGCTCCACTTCTAGTAACCTCAATCACGAATCAAAACCAAACAAATCATGTGATGATTTTGCCCCAGAAACCAATAATCAATAGATTTTATCAATTTTCAGTTTTTGATCAATACTATGCCATAATTATTGTTAGGATCGGAAATAAGCAGGTGTAAATGCGGAAGCTAGCAAATCAAACCTCAAAAGACCACGAGTAAGAAGACAACGAGAAATATACCAAAAGACACAAAGATTTAACATTGTTTGATCAATCGACCTACGTCCACAAAGGAGATGAGCAATACACTATAAATATGAGAGTACAAAATACAGAGGGAAACAACCTCAACCAATTCACTCGGAATACATGGGAGGTTTACACAAGTGACAACGTATCAAGCTTGTGATCCACAAATTCTCCCTCTAACCAAAACTCTCAAAGCCTTAAAGACTACATTGTGAATGCTGATTAAGTTAGAAGAACATTCCCCTATTTATAGACTCCTAAACCTTTTCCTACAAGAAAAGGATTAGTCAATTCAAAACCTTTTCCTAAAAGGAAAACCTATTTATGGTAAGAAATTTAGGGCAAATAAAACCTGACAAATCTCCCTCTTGGCCTGAATTTCTTACAAAATAAATTTGTCCACCTTCTTTACTTAATCTTCAACAACTTGCTTCTCCTCTCCATAATCTCCTTTGCAAAATTTATGTCTCAACACAGAGAACCTCTCTGAACAATTTCTCCGACAAAATCTTTATTACTGTCAAAAAGGTTTCAACTACAACTACACCCGTCAAGATGAACACCTCTTTCTACCCTAGTTCAATCATCGATTATTGAACTATTGAACCTGACTCCGTCATTGAATCTGGCTCTAATACAACTTGTTAGGACCGAAAATAAGTAGGTGTAAATACGGAAGCTAGCAAAGTAAACCTCAAAAGACCACGAGTAAGAAGACAACGAGAAATATACCAAAAGACACAAAGATTTAACGTGGTTTGGTCAATCGACCTATGTCCACAAAGGAGATGAGCAATCCACTATAAATATGAGAGTACAAAATACAGAGGGAAACAACCTCAACCAATTCACTCGGAATACATGGGAGGTTTACACAAGTGACAACGTATCAAGCTTCTGACCCACAAATTCTCCCTCTAACCAAAACTCTCAAAGCCTTAAAGACTACATTGTGAATGCTGATTATGTTAGAAGGAACATTCCTCTATTTATAGAGTCTTAACCTTTTCCTACAAGAAAATGATTAGTCAATTCAACACCTTTTCCTAAAAGGAAAACCTATTTATGGTAAGAAATTTAGGGCAAATAAAACCTAACAAACATGACCCATAACAAGATAACATGTAACGACCTGTTTAGTCCTTTTTAGCAGTAGAGTTTATTCTGGTAGTAACTGTCAGGGTCGACGGATCCCACGATGGACCGTCATGGGCACGACGGACCGTCAAGGGTGTCTCGTTCCAAAACACTTAGATTCTGAAAATTTGGGTACTGAGATCAACTCTCTGAACTTCATGATGGAATGGCAGGATGGACCGTCGTAGGCACGACGGACCGTCACAGAGCTCTTTAATGAATTCGACTCTCTGAACTCTGTGACGACCCTGCAGTACGGACCGTCACAGTCATGACGAACCGTCACAGGATGCGTAACCCTGACTGGGTCGGATTTCTGTTAAAAGTTTTAAGGGGCGTTTTGGACTATTCATTCTTATAATTATAAAGTTAGTGGGTTAATGTTAATAATTCAATTACTTGGGGGTTAAAGGAGACAACCTTGAAATAAATAGTGGGTTATTTTTATCATCTTTTATACTTAATTATATGTCAATTAGGGTAAAAGGAAAAGGGTTTGAATAAGAAAAATAGAAAGAAACAGAGAGAAGAGGGACGAACGAACGAGAGAAAGAGAAGAACACAGCTTTGGGAAAGTAGATTGCTTGATCACGATTCTTCGGTGAAGGTAGGTTATGGTTTATGCTAATTCATAGTAAACTCTTAATAGCGAATGATATGTATTGGGTAGTATTGTAAAGTCTTCTATATGCTTAATTGTGTGCTTGCATGATGTGATTATGTAATTGTAATGGATTAGAAAGATGAGGCTGTAAATCTTAAACCTTAAATCCACTTTGTTAATGATGATGTCTTGGCATAAAAGAAGGCTTGATGAACTAAAAGAATAAGGTTAATGGATCGGGTGTCACGAACCGACACGTAGTATTAGGATCGGAGTGTCACGTTCCGACACCAGGATAGTAGATGGATCGGAGTGTCACGTTCCGACACGAGGATAGTAGATGGATCAGAGTGTCACGTTCCGACACTAGGATAAAAGTGGAGCGGAGTATCATATTCCGACACCAGGATAGTAGTGGATCGGAGTGTCACGTTCCGACACCAGGATAGTAGTGGATCGGAGTGTCACGTTCCGACTCCAGGATAATAAAGAGAATAAATATTGAGGGGATCGGAGTGTCACGTTCCGACACCAGGATAGTAAAGAGAATGAATCTTGAAATATGTTAATATACTCAATCTAAAGAAGCTGTTTCCCAAATGAGTATGGTGTGGAGGCTTGAGTCCTCATAGATGTGCTTGGTGTTGTGGCCAATGGTTATGGTACTTGTTGTTGCCACCTGTTGAGAATATTAGTTGATTTTATGTATTATCTGACATATATTGCTTTCTATTTTGATTCTGCCGATGATACCTACTCAGTACTTGTGCCTTGTACTGACCCCTACTTGTATTTGTTTTTCTTTGTTAATTGTGGAGTGCAGCAAACGTGCCATCATCTTCAACTCAACCGCAACTCTAACCAATCTTCATCACGTCAGAATTCAAGGTGAGCTATTGTTCCTAGCTCGGACTGGGTTCTCTCTCATTCATGTCTTGATGTCCTTGAAGTTCGGACATGGACCATCTGTTTGCTTATTTTAGTTTCCTAGATTATCTTAGATTTAGTAATTGGAGGATAGATGTTCTTGTGGTGATGACTTCCAGATTTTGGGGAATAATAAGTATTAAATTTTAGAAGTTATTAATTGATTTTGTTAATGAGTTTTAAGTCTTCCGCATTATATTCTGCTTATTATGGTCGAAATGTTGGGGTTTAGATTGGTTGATTCGCTCACATAGTAGGATAAGTGTGGGTGCCACTCGCAGCTCGTTTTGGGTCGTGACAAACTTGGTATCAGAGCATTAGGTTCGTTGGTCTCATTAAACAAGAACGAGTCTAGTAGAGTCTTAAGGAATGGTAGGGGGCGCCTTTACTTTTCTTTGAGAGGTTATAGGACATTAGGAAAATTCCATTCTTTCTTTCTTTTGTGCTATTACTTGGATCCAATTTGTATCTAGGTGATACAAATTGGTATCTGACCATCATCACTCTATTTCGCAGATGGTTAGAACTAGAGCAACAACTGTGCCAACACCAACACCGGCAGTATAAGATGCGTCTGAGCCAGCCACTGGGGCTGTAGCTCGAAGAGGAGTAATGGCAAGAGGCCGTGGTAGAGGTCGCGGGTGGACATCCTCTAAGGAAGAGGACAAGGACCTGGCCCATCTAGTACTAGGGCGGTGACTCCTCCACCGACTGAGGAAGTAGTAAGAGAGGGTGAGGAAGGGGAAAATGAGCAAGTGCAAGATGAAGAATTACCACCCCAACCTACCCCAGAGATGATTAACCAGGTTCTTGCTTATCTTAGCGGGTTATCTGATCAGGGCAAAACACCTCCAGTGTTTTCTGCACCAGCACCTCAGGTTCCAGGAGTACAACATGCAGCTGTTGTAGCTCCCCGCATGGATGCCTCATTGGAAATAGGCACGTTCCCTCGATTGACTGCAGGGCCTATAATGACGAGTGATCAGCACAAACTTTTCAGTAAGTTCTTGAAATTAAAACCTCCAGTCTTCAAGGGTGCTGAATCTAAGGATGCCTACTATTTTCTGGTTGATTGTCATGAGTTGCTACATAAGATGGGCATAGTAGAATGATTTGGTGTCGAGTTTGTGACCTATCAGTTTCAAGGGAACGCCAAAATGTGGTGGCGGTCATATGTTGAGTGTCAACCAGCACAGGCACCACCTATGACTTGGGCGTCATTCTCTAGCTTATTTATGGAGAAGTATATACCCCGGACTTTGAGGGATAGGAGGAGAGATGAGTTCCTAAGCCTAGAGCAAGGCAGGATGTCGGTTACTGCTTATGAGGCTAAGTTTCGTGCACTATCCAGGTATGCCGCCCAACTTTGTTTCAGTCCACAAGAGCGGATTCACAGTTTTGTGAAGAGGTTGAGGTCAGATTTGCGGATTTCAGCGTCACAGGTAGCTTCTACGGCAAAATCCTTTCAGGAAGTGATAGACTTTGTGATAGAGGTGGAGGGAGTGAAGCCAGATGACTTCACCATGGCATCAACAACTAAGAAGTTTCGTAAGGGAGGCGAGTTTAGTGGTTCTTACTCCAGAGGGCAGAGTTCTGGAGGTTATCCAGCCCGACCTATTCAGTCTTCACTGCAGGCTGTAGCTGGGGGTCCACCCAGACTGGTCAACATTTCTCTGAGGTTGGAGGTTATCCCCAGACTTCGCCGTTCTCACAGAGGCCTATGCTTGAATCCAGAGAGTGTTATGGATGTGGAGAGACCGGACATATTAGGAGGTTTTGTCCAAAACAAAGTTACAGACCCCCAATAGTCAGAGGTAGAAGTGGTCATGGGAGAGGCCGCCATTCTGGAGGATGTGGTGGTCAAGGTAATGGTGGTCACGAAACCAACCGGGGTGGAGGGCAAGCCAGAGCGACTGCAGCACAACATGGTAGGGGCAACGGGCAGACGGGTGATAGGGCCCATTGTTATGCTTTCCCTGGGAGGTCTGAAGTGGAGACATCTGATGTTGTCATCACAGGTAATCTTTTGGTTTGTGATTGCATGGCTTCAGTATTATTTGACCCTGGATCCACATTTTCATATGTATCTTCCTCATTTTCTACTGGTATTAATTTACATTGTGAATTGCTTGACATGCCTATTCGTGTTTCTACTCCAGTGGGTGAGTCTGTGATAGTTGAAAAGGTGTATAGGTCTTGTCTTGTAACTTTTGTGGGGAGCAATACTCATGTAGACTTGGTTATCCTAAAAATGGTTGACTTCCATGTAATTCTGGGTATGACTTGGCTTTCTCCAAATTTTGCAATCTTAGATTGTAATGCAAAAACTGTAACGTTGGCCAAGCCTGGGACAGATCCGTTAGTGTGGGAGGGTGACTACACTTCCACTCCAGTTCGTATCATCTCCTTTCTTCGTGCTAAGAGAATGGTTAGTAAAGGGTGTTTAGCTTTCTTGGCACACCTCAGGGATGATACTACCCAAGTACCTTCAATTGAGTCGGTTTCGATAGTCCGTGAGTTTCTGGATGTGTTTCCTGCAGACCTTCCTGGTATGCCACCGGATAGAGATATTGATTTCTGCATTGATCTTGAGCCGGGTACTCGTCTCATTTCCATACCCCCTGATAGAATGGCTCCCGCTGAGTTAAGGGCGTTAAAGGCTCAACTTCAAGAGTTGTTAGGTAAAGGCTTTATTAGACCAAGTGCATCCCCTTAGGGTGCTCTTGTTTTGTTTGTGAAGAAGAAGGATGGAAGCTTTCGGATGTGCATAGACTACAGACAACTGAATAAGGTAACTATTAAGAACAAGTATCCTCTTCCTCGCATTGATGATTGTTCGATCAGTTACAAGGTGCTTGTACCTTCTCAAAAATCAATTTGAGATCTGGTTATCATCAATTGAAAATACGGGCAACGGATGTGCCCAAGACTGCTTTTCGGACCAGGTATGGACATTATGAGTTCTTAGTAATGTCTTTCGGACTAACGAATGCCCCTGCTGCGTTCATGAGCCTGATGAACGGGATTTTTAAGCCATATATGGATCTCTTTGTCATTGTGTTCATTGATGATATACTGGTATACTCCAAGAGCAGGGAAGAACATGAAGAGCATTTGAGAATTGTATTGGAAATGTTGAGGGAGAAAAAGCTTTATGCCAAATTCTCCAAGTGTGAGTTTTTCCTAGATTCAGTGTCCTTCTTAGGGCACATAGTTTTTAAGGATGGAGTGATGGTGGATCCATCTAAGATTGAAGCAGTGAAGAGTTGGGTAAGACCTACTAATGTTACAGAGGTAAGGAGCTTAGTTGGTTTAGCTAGCTACTAACGTCGATTTGTCAAGGGATTTTCCACTGTTGCTTCCCAATGACAAATTTGACTAAGCAAAGTGTTCCATTTGTATGGTCGGACGAGTGCGAAGAAAGCTTTCAGAAACTCAAGACCTTGTTGACTACTGCACCAATTCTTACCCTGCCAGTGGAAGGTAAGAATTTCATTGTTTATTGTGATTCATCCTATTCGGGTTTGGGTGCAATGCTAATGCAAGAGAAGAATGTAATTGCTTATGCTTCGAGGCAATTAAAGGTGCACGAACGTAATTATCCAACCCATGATTTGGAGTTGGCTGCGGTAGTGTTTGCATTAAAGCAATGGAGGCACTATCTATTTGGAGTCTACAGTATGAAGTCTATACGGATCATCGTAGCCTACAGTATGTCTTTACTCAGAAAGATTTGAATTTGAGACAGAGGAGATGGATAGAACTACTGAAGGATTACGATATCACTATTTTGTATCACCCAGGAAAAGCTAACGTTGTGGAAGATGCGTTAAGTAGAAAAGCAGGGAGCATGGGAAGCCTAGCTCACTTACAGATTTCCAGACACCCATTGGCTAGAGAGGTTCAGACTCTGGCTAATGACTTTATGAGGCTAGAAGTAAATGAGAAGAGAGGATTTTTAGCCTATGTGGAGGCAAGATCTTCCTTTATTGACAAGATTAAGGGAAAGCAGTTTACTGATGAGAAACTGATCCGGATCCGAGATAAGGTGTTACGAGGAGAGGCTAAAGAAGCACAAATCGATGAGGAAGGTGTTTTGAGAATTAAGGGAAGGGTATGTGTACCCCGCGCTGATGATTTGATTCACACTATTCTTATAGAGGCTCATAGTTCAAGGTACTCTAACATCTTGGTGCAACCAAGATGTATCGTGACCTAAAGCAACATTTTTGGTGGAGTAGAATGAAGCGTGACATTGTTGAGTTTGTTGCTCAATTCCCGAATTGTCAGCAGGTAAAGTATGAACACCAGAGGCCCGGAGGAACACTTCAGAGAATGCCCATTCCTGAATGGAAGTGGGAGAGAATTGCAATGGACTTCGTGGTTGGTCTTCCCAAGACAATGGGTAAGTATGACTCCATTTGGGTAATTGTTGATAGGTTAACTAAGTCTGCTCACTTCATTCCGGTCAAGGTGACTTACAATGCAGAGAAGTTAGCCAAACTTTACATCTCGGAAGTTGTTCGATTGCATGGAGTTCCACTTTCCATCATATCAGATAGAGGTACGCAGTTTACTTCTAATTTTTGGAAAACATTGCATGCTGAATTAGGTACTAGGTTGGATCTTAGTACCGCACTTCACCCTCAGACCGATGGTCAGTCTGAGCGAACGATTCAAGTGTTGGAGGATATGCTTCGTGCATGTGTGATAGAATTTGGTGGCGATTGGGATAACTTCTTACCCTTAGCAGAGTTCTCCTACAACAATAGCTATCACTCAAGTATTGATATGGCCCCATTTGAGGCACTGTATGGGAGAAGATGTAGGGCTCCCATTGGGTGGTTTGATGCATTTGAGGTTAGAACTTGGGGTACTGACCTTCTGAGGGAATCATTAGATAAAGTGAAATGCATCCAAGAAAAGCTGTTAGCGGCTCAAAGTAGGCAGAAAGAATATGCAGATCGAAAGGTTAGAGACTTGGAATTTATGGAGGGTGAGCAAGTCTTGCTGAAGGTTTCGCCCATGAAAGGGGTGATGCGGTTCGGTAAGCGAGGTAAGCTTAGTCTGAGGTATATTGGTCCATTTGAAGTTCTGAAGCGCGTGTGAAAGGTAGCTTATGAATTAGCCGTACCTCCAGGACTGTCAGGAGTGCACCCGGTATTTCATGTGTCTATGCTGAAAAGATACCATGGGGATGGTAACTACATTATTCGTTGAGATTCAGTTCTGCTTGATGAGAATTTGTCTTATGAGGAAGAGCCTGTTGCTATTTTAGATAGAGAAGTCCGCAAGTTGAGGTCAAGGGATATTGCATCTATCAAGGTTCAGTGGAAGAATCGGCCAGTTGAAGAATCCACTTGGGAGAAGGAGGCTGATATGCAAGAAAGATACCCACACCTGTTTACAGATTCAGGTACTCCTTTTCGCCCTTGTTTTTCTTCTTGTACTCGTTCGAGGACGAACGATGGGTAAATTGGTATCTATTGTAACGACCTGTTTAGTCGTTTTGAGCAGTAGAGTTTATTCTGGTAGTAACTGTCAGGGTCGACGGATTCCACGACGGACCGTCATGGGCACGACAGAACCGTCGAGGGTGTCTCGTTCCAAAACACTTAGATTCTGAAAATTTGGGTACTGAGATCGACTCTCTGAACATCACGACGGAATGGCAGGACAGACCGTCACAGAGCTCTTTAATGAATTCGACTCTCTGAACTCTGTGACGACCCTGCAGTACGGACCGTCACAGGCTGCATAACCCTGACTGGGTCGGATTTCTGTTAAATATTTTAAGGGGCGTTTTGGACTATTCATGCTTATAATTATAAAGTTAGTGGGTTAATGTTAATAATTCAATTACTTGGGGGTTAAAGGAGATAACCTTGAAATAAATAGTGGGTTATTTATATCATCTTTTATACTTAATTATATGACAATTAGGGTAAAAGAAAAAGGGTTTGAATAAGAAAAATAGAAAGAAACAGAGAGAAGAGGGACGAACGAACGAGAGAAAGAAAAGAACGCAGCTTTGGGAAAGTAGATTGCTTGATCACGATTCTTCGGTGGAGGTAGGTTATGGTTTATGCTAATTCATAGTAAACTCTTAATAGCGAATGATATGTATTGGGTAGTATTGTAAAGTCTTCTATATGCTTAATTGTGTGCTTGCATGATGTGATTATGTAAATGTAATGGATTGGAAAGATGAGGCTGTAAATCTTAAACCTTAAATCCACTTTGTTAATGATGGTGTCTTGGCATAAAAGAAGGCTTGATGAACTAAAAGAATGAGGTTAATGGATCGGGTGTCACGAACCGACATGTAGTATTAGGGGATCGGAGTGTCACGTTCCGACACCAGGATAGTAGATGGATCGGAGTGTCACGTTCCGACACCTGGATAGTAGATGGATCGGAGTGTCACATTCCGACACCAGGATAATAGTGGATCGGAGTGTCACGTTCCGACACCAGAATAGTAGTCGATCAGAGTGTCACGTTCCAACACCAGGATAGTAGTGGATTGGAGTGTCACGTTCCGACACCAGGATAATAAAGAGAATGAATATTGAGGGGATCGGAGTGTCACGTTCCGACACCAGGATAGTAAAGAGAATGAATCTTGAAATATGTTAATATACTCAATCTAAAGAACCTGTTTCCCAAATGAGTATGGTGTGGAGGCTTGAGTCCACATAGATGTGCTTGGTGTTGTGGCCAATGGTTATGGTACTTGTTGTTGCCACCTGTTGAGAATATTATTTGATTTTATGTATTATCTGACATATATTGCTTTCTATTTTGAGTTGGCCGATGATACCTACTCAGTACTTGTGCCTTGTACTGACCCCTACTTGTATTTGTTTTTCTTTGTTAATTGTGGAGTGCAGCAAACGTGCCATCGTCTTCAACTCAACCGCAACTCTAACCAGTCTTCATCACGTCATAATTTAGGGTGAGCTATTGTTCCTAGCTCGGACTGGGTTCTCTCTCATTCATGTCTTGATGTCCTTGAAGTTCGGACATGGACCATCTATTTACTTATTTTAGTTTCCTAGATTATCTTAGATTTAGTAATTGGAGGATAGATGTTCTTGTGGTGATGACTTCCAAATTTTGGGGAATAATAAGTATTAAATTTTAGAAGTTATTAATTGATTTTGTTAATGAGTTTTAAGTCTTCCACATTATATTCTGTTTATTATGGTCGAAATGTTGGGGTTTAGATTGGTTGGTTCGCTCACATAGTAGGATAAGTGTGGGTGCCACTCGCGGCTCGTTTTGGGTCGTGACATAACAATTGGAAGAAATTGATTTTAAGTGAAAGCTCCACTTCTAGTAACCTCAATCACGAATCAAAACCAAACAAATCATGTGATGATTTTGCCCCAGAAACCAATAATCAATAGATTTTATCAATTTTCAGTTTTTGATCAATACTATGCCATAACTATTTCTTACTATTTGTTAACAATAAAATAAAGAAAAAGTCCACACATGGCAACAAACTATAGCTTCAATTCCTTGTAATGAGTTTACACTATAATACTGCCTAATTCCCTTAACCTATTGTAAATTAAATTTCCTAGAATTTAATGAAATATCCTTATTTTTCAATTACCCTATTGTGTTCTGCAGTGGTAAAAGTGACCCAATATTTATTTTACTATTATTTTCTTTAACCACTAACTAAGTAAATTAGTAAAACTATCCCACTAATTTCATTGTTATAATTATTAATAGTCTAAAACACCCAAGTATCAAAAGAGTAAAGCTAAATAGGAAGAATTTATAATTAGTTACAATTCTGGTAATGAGAAATTAGATTAAGGATAAAAACTCACTAAAATTGAGAGTTAAAATTATGTACATATACAAAGTAGAATCAAAATTGTATAATATAATTTTTATTTAAGCATGAGAGGAACAATATTGTTTTTGCACCGAAGAGAGAAAATCCACAGGCATTAAATGAAGACACAAAATGAAAGATGATGTATTAACTGTTATATACAATCTAATTGACACATCATAAAAATATTACCGAAAAACTAAAATATCTCTAATTTAACTTTTATTAACAGATAACAGACCGATTGATACCCTTACACTTCTATGTTAAAATAGTTAAAAACATAATATAATATATAAATAAATACTCCTGCAACACTAATCCAAACTTTTTGGATTTTAGTTCAGGTTAGCGGAATCCAAAAAATTAACTAGGTTCAAACATTCTGTAGAGGAATATACATAGCTCAAGTCAACATAAAAAAACTACTTCTTTTGATGCTTGCCATAGAAAATATAAAAACAATACTAATTAATAAGTTATATATATGCGGATTGTGTTTTTTTTTGTTTGAAACTATGTAAATGGGTCATAAATAGAAGTGTGCAAAAATTGAATTGATCGATAAATTAAATTAATAAAAGTGTTATTAATTTATTGTTATTGGGTATATTGAGTTAACGAATTTTTATCGGTTTTATAAAAAAAATATTGAGTTATCCATTTGGTAATGATTTTTAATATTGGATTGTTGGTTAAATGTAACGACCTGTTTAGTCGTTTTGAGCAGCAGACTTTGATTCTGGAAAAACTAGCAGAGACGACAGACCCCACGACGGACCGTCATGGGCACGACGGACCGTCGAGGGGGTCTCGTTCCAAAACACTTAGAATTTTGAAATTTGGGTACTGAAATCGACTCTCTGAACTTCGCGACGACATGGCAGGACGGACCGTCGTGGGCACGACGGACCGTCACAGACTCTTCAAGGAGATTGAGTCTCTGAACTCTGTGACGGAGCAGCAGGACGGACCGTCGCAGGCACGACGGGCCGTCACAGGCTGCGTAATCCCAGGCTGAGTCGGATTTCTTTAAATGTTTTAAGGGACGTTTTGGACTATTCCTGCTTTAATTATAAAGTTAGTGGGTTAATATTAATAAGTCTAATTACTTGGGGGTTAAAAGAGGTAACCTTAAGTTAATTAGTGGGTTATTATTGCCATCTTCTATTCTTAATTATATGCTAATTAGGGTAAAAGAAAGAGGGTCTTGAATAAGAAAAATAGAAAGAACAAGAAGAGAGAGAGAGGATCGATCGAGAAATAGGGAAACGAAGAGAAAACACAAAGCTTTGGGAATTTGCTTGCTTGATCATGAATCCTCGGTGGAGGTAGGTTATGGTTTTTATACTATTCGTAGTAAACTCTTAATAGCGAATGATATGTATTGGTAGTATTGTAAACCCTTCTATATGCTTAATTGTATGCTTGCATGAATGTGATGTTGTAATTGTGATAAAATAAGCATGATGAAGCTATTGAATCCTAAATCTTGAGAAACCCTAATCTACTTTGTTAATGATGATGCCTTGGTATAAAAGAAGGCTTGATGAACGAAAGTAGTAAGATTAGGGGATCGGGTGCCACGTTCCGGTACCAGGATAGTATATGAGGATCGGAGTGTCACGTTCCGACACCAGGATAGTATATGAATCGGGTGCCACGTTCCGGTACCAAGATAGTATATGAGGATCGGAGTGTCACGTTCCGACACCAGGATGGTATATGGATCGGGTGCCACGTTCCGGTACCAGGATAGAATATGGATCGGGTGCCACGTTCCGGTACCAGGATAGAATGAGGATCGGAGTGTCACGTTCCGACACCAGGATAGTATATGAGGAGCGGAGTGTCACGTACCGACACGAGAGGAATAAAGAAAATGAATCTTGAAAGATGTTAATGTACTCAATCTAATGAACCTAATTCCCAAATGAGTATGATGAGGAGGCGTGAGTCCTCATTGATGTGCTTGGTGTTGTGACCAAGGGTTATGGTAATTGTAAATGCTGCATGCTAAGGATATTAGTTGATTTTATGATGTTATCTGATATATACTATTTTCTATTTTGAGTTGGCCGATGATACCTACTCAGTACTTGTGTTTGTACTGACCCCTACTTGTATTTGTTTTCTTTGTTATTGTGGAGTGCATCAAACGTACCGTCGTCTTCAACTCAACCGCATCTCTAGCCAGTCTTCATTACTCCGGATATCAGGGTGAGCTAATGATTCTAGCTTGGACTGGATCTTCTTCTTCATGTCTTGATGCCTTGAAGTTCCGGCATGGACTAGCTTTATATTTATTTTAGTTTTCTAGAATACTCTTCGTTTAGTAATTTGATCATAGATGTTCTTGTGGTGATGACTTCCAGATTTTGGGGAATAATAGATGTTGAATTTTAGAAGTTATTGAATTGGTTTTTATTAATGAGTTAAGTCTTCCGCATTACTTTCTGTTGATATTATATTGAAATGTTAAGGTTTAGATTGGTTGGTTCGCTCACATAGGAGGGTAAGTGTGGGTGCCAGTCGCGGCCCGATTTGGGTCGTGATAAACTTGGTATCAGAGCATTAGGTTCGTTGGTCTCAGCACACAAGAACGAGTCTAGTAGAGTCTTAAGGAACGGTAGGGGGATGCCTTTACTTTTCTTTGAGAGGCTATAAGACTTTAGGAAAATTCTATTCTTTCTTTCTTTCTTTCGTGCTACTACTTGGATTCAATTGGTATCTAGGTGATACAAATTGGTATCTGACCATCTTCACTCTATTTCGCAGATGGTTAGAACTAGAGCAACGACTGCACCAACATCAACACCGGCAAGACAAGAAATGTCTGAGCCAACCACTGGGCTGTAGCTCGAAGAGGAGTAGTGGCGAGAGGCTGTGGAAGAGGTCGTGGGAGGACGTCCTCTAGAAGAAGAGGACGAGCACCTAGCCCATCTAGTACTAGGGCGGTGACTCCTCCACCAACTGAGGAAGTGGTAAGAGAGGGCGAGGATGGGGAGAATGAGCAAGTGCAGAATGAGGAATTGCCACCCAACCTACCCCATAAATGATAAATCAGGTTCTGGGTTATCTTAGCGGGTTATCTAATCAGGGCCAGACACCTCCTGTGTTTTCTGCACCAGCACCTCAGGTTCGGGAGGTACAACATGCGGCTACTATGGCTCCCCGCATGAATGCCTCATTGGAAATAGGCACGTTTCCTCGTCAGACTACAGGGCCTATAATGAGAAGTGATCAGCATGAACTTTTCAATAAGTTTTTGAAATTGAAACCTCCAGTCTTCAAGGGTGCTGAATCTGAGGATGCCTACGATTTTCTGGTTGACTGTCATGGGCTACTGCACAAGATGGGTATAGTAGAACGGTTTGGTGTTGAGTTTGTGACTTATCAGTTTCAAGGGAATGTCAAAATGTGGTGGCGGTCACATGTTGAGTGTCAACCAACAGAGGCACCACCCATGACTTGGGCATCATTCTCTAGCTTGTTTATGGAGAAGTACATCCCCCGGACTTTGAGGGATAGGAAAAGAGATGAATTCTTGAGCCTAGAGCAAGGTAGGATGTCGGTTACTGCATATGAGGCTAAGTTTCGTGCACTTTCCAGATATGCCACTCAGCTTCGCTTCAGTCCACAAGAGCGGATTCGCCGTTTTGTGAAGGGGTTGAGGTCAGAGTTGCGGATTTCAGCCTTACAGGTAGCGACTACAGCGAAATCCTTTCAGGAAGTGGTAGACTTCGTAATAGAGGTGGAGGGAGTAAAACCTGATGACTTCACCATGGCATCGACATCAAAAAGGTTTCGAAAGGGAGGTGAGTTTAATGGTTCTTACTCTAGAGGACAGGGTTCAGGAGGTTACTCAGTCCGACCAATTCAGTCTTCACTATAGACTGTAGTTGGGGGTCCATCTCAGATCGGTCAACACTTCTCTGAGAGACCTATGCTTGAATCCAGAGAGTGTTATGGATGTGGGGAGACTGGACACATTAAGAGGTATTGTACAAAACAGAGTTACAGACCTCCAATATCCAGAGGTAGAGGTGGTCATGGTAGAGGCCGTTATTCTGGAAGACATGATGGTCGAGGTAATGGTGGTAACCAAATCGGCCGGGGTGATGGGAAAACTGGAGCCACTACAACACAACATGGTAGGGGCAACGGACAGACAAGTAATGGGGCCCATTGTTACGCTTTCCCTGGGAGATCTGAGGTGGAGACATCTAATGCTGTCATCATAGGTAATCTTTCGGTTTGTGATTGCATGGCTTCTGTATTGTTTGATCCTGGATCCACATTTTCTTATGTATCTTCTTCATTTGCTACTGGTCTTAGTTTACCTTGTGAAACTTGACATGCCTATTCGTGTTTCTGATCCGGTGGGTGAGTCTGTGATAGTTGAAAAAGTATATAGGTCTTGTTTGGTGACTTTTGTGGGGAGCAATACTTATGTAGACTTGGTTATCTTAGAAATGTTTGATTTTGATGTAATTCTGGGTATGACTTGGCTTTCTCCGAATTTTGCGATCTTGGATTGTAATGCTAAAACTTTGACTTAGCCAAGCTTGGGACAGATCCGTTAGTGTGGAAGGGTGACTACACTTCCACTCCAGTTCGTATCATCTCCTTTCTTCATGCTAAGAAAATAGTTAGTAAGGGTTTTTTAGCTTTCTTGGCACACCTTAGGGATGATACTACCCAAGTACCTTCAATTGAGTCGGTTTCGATAGTCCGTGAGTTTTTAGATGTGTTTCCCGCAGACCTTCCTGGTATGCCACCGGATAGAGATATTGACTTCTGCATCGATCTTGAACCGGGTACTCGCCCCATTTCTATACCCCCTTATAGAATGGCTCCCGCAGAGTTAAGAAAGTTAAAGGCACAACTTCAAGAGTTGCTAAGCAAAGGCTTTATTAGACCAAGTGCATCTCCTTGGGGTGCTCCGGTGTTATTTGTGAAGAAAAAGGATGGGAGCTTCCGGATGTGCATAGACTACCGGTAGTTGAACAAGGTAACTATTAAGAACAAGTATCCCATTCCTCGCATTGATGACTTGTTCGATCAGTTACAAGATGCTTGTGTCTTCTCTAAGATTGACTTGAGATCCGGTTATCATCAATTGAAAATACGAGCAACGGATGTGCCAAAGACTGCTTTTCGAACCAGGTATGGGCATTACGAATTTGTAGTGATGTCTTTTGGTCTTACGAATGCCCCTGCTGCTTTCATGAGCTTGATGAACGGGATTCTTAAGCCATATCTGGATCTCTTTGTGATCGTATTTATTGATGATATACTGATATACTCAAAGAGCAAGAAAGAACATGAGGAGCATTTCAGAATGGTATTGGAAATGTTGAGGGAGAAAAAGCTTTATGCCAAATTCTCCAAGTGTAATTTTTGGCTAGATTCGGTGTCCTTCTTGGGGCACGTGGTGTCTAAGGATGGAGTGATGGTGGATCCTTCTAAGATTGAGACAGTGAAGAATTGGGTAAGACCTACTAATGTGTCAGAAATAAGGAGCTTTGTTGGTTTAGCTAGCTATTACAGTCGATTTGTCAAGGGATTCTCTTCCATTGCTTCCGAATTGACGAACTTGACTAAGAAGAATATTCCATTTGTATGGTCGGACGAGTGTGAAGAAAGCTTTCAGAAGCTCAAGACTTTGTTGACTACTGCACCAATTCTCACCTTGCCCGTGGAAGGTAAGAACTTCATTGTTTATTGTGATGCATCCTATTCTGGTTTGGGTGCAGTGCTAATGCAAGAGAAGAATGTAATTGCTTATGCTTCGAGGCAAAAGGTGCATGAACGTAATTATTCGACCCATTATTTAGAGTTGGCTGCGGTAGTGTTTGCATTAAAGCAATGGAGGCACTATCTGTATGGGGTTAAGTGTGAAGTATACACGGATCATCGTAGCCTACAGTATGTCTTTACTCAAAAAGATTTGAATTTGAGACAGAGGAGATGGATGGAACAACTGAAGGACTACGATATCACTATCTTGTATCATCCGGGAAAGGCTAATGTTGTGGCAGACGCCATAAGTAGAAAGGCAGGGAGCATGGGAAGTCTAGCTCACTTGCAAGTTTCTAGACGTCCATTGGCTAGAGAGGTTCAGACTCTGGCTAACGACTTTATGAGGTTAGAAGTAAATGAGAAGGGAGGATTGTTGGCTTGTGTGGAGGCAAGATCTTCTTTTCTTGACAAGATTAAGGGAAAACAGTTTGATGATGAGAAACTAAGCAGAATCCAAGATAAAGTATTGCGAGGAGAGACTAAGGAAGCAAAAATCGATGAGGAAGGTTTTTTGAGAATCAAGGGAAGGGTATGTGTACCCCGAGTTGATGATTTGATCAACACTATTCTGACAGAGGCTCATAGTTCAAGGTACTCTATACATCCTGGTGCAACCAAGATGTACCGTGACCTAAAGCAACACTTTTGGTGGAGTAGAATGAAGCGCGACATTGTTGATTTTGTTGCCAAATGTCCAAATTGTCAGCAAGTAAAGTATGAACACCAGAGGCCCGAAGGAACACTTCAGAGAATGCCCATTCCTGAATGGAAGTTGGAGAGAATTGCAATGGACTTCGTGGTTGGTCTTCAAAAGACAATGGGTAAGTATGACTCCATTTGGGTAATTGTTGATAGGTTAACTAAGTCTGCTCACTTCATTCCGGTCAAGGTGACTTACAATGCAGAGAAGTTAGCCAAACTTTACATCTCGGAAGTGGTGCGATTGCATGGGGTTCTACTCTCCATTATATCAAATAGAGGTACACAGTTTACTTCTAAGTTTTGGAAAACATTGCATGCGGAATTGGGTACTAGGTTGGACCTTAGTACTGCGTTCCACCCTTAGACCGATGGTCAGTCTGAGCGAACGATTCAGGTTTTGGAGGATATGCTTCGTGCATGTGTGATAGAATTTGGTGGCCATTGGGATAGCTTCTTACCCTTAGCAGAATTCTCCTACAACAATAGCTATCACTCAAGTATTGATATGGCCCCATTTGAAGCATTGTATGGGAGGAGATGTAGGTCTCCCATTGGTTGGTTTGATGCATTTGAGGTTAGACCTTGGGGTACTGACCTTTTGAGGGATTTATTCGAGAAAGTGAAATCTATTCAAGAAAAGCTGTTAGCAGCGCAAAGTAGGCAAAAGGAATATGCAGATCGAAAAGTTAGAGACTTGGAGTTCATGGAGGGTGAACAAGTCTTGCTGAAGGTTTCACCCATGAAAGGAGTGATGTGTTTTGGTAAAAGGGGTAAATTAAGCCCAAGGTATATTGGTCCCTTTGAAGTACTTAAGCGAGTAGGGGAGGTGGCTTATGAGTTAGCCTTGCCTCCTCTGGAGTGCATCCGGTATTTCATGTGTCTATGTTGAAAAGATACCATGGGGATGGAAACTACATTATCCGTTGGGATTCAGTTTTGCTTGATGAGAATTTGTCTTATGAGGAGGAACCTGTTGCTATTATAGATAGAGAAGTCCGCAGGTTGAGGTCAAGGGAGATTGCATCCATCAAAGTTCAATGGAAGAATCGACCAGTCGAAGAAGCCACTTGGGAGAAAGAGGCTGATATGCAAAAAAGATATACACACCTGTTTATTGATTCAGGTATTTCTTTTTGCCCTTGTTTTTCTTCTTATGATCATTCGAGGACGAACGATGGGTAAATTGGTATCGATTGTAACGACCTGTTTAGTCATTTTGAGCAGCATACTTTGATTCTTGAAAAACTGGCAGAGACGACGGACCCCACGACGGACCGTCATGGGCACGACGGACCGTCGAGGGGGTCTCGTTCCAAAACACTTAGAATTCTGAAATTTGGGTACTGAAATCGACTCTCTGAACTTCGCAACGACATGGCAGGACGGAGCGTCGTGGGCACGACGGACCGGCACAGACTCTTCAAGGAAATTGAGTCTCTGAACTCTGTGACGGAGCAGCAGGACGGACCGTCGTAGGCACGACGGGCCGTCACAGGCTGCGTAATCCCAGATTGAATCGGATTTCTTTAAATGTTTTAAGGGACGTTTTGGACTATTCCTGCTTTAATTATAAAGTTAGTGGGTTAATATTAATAAGTCTAATTACTTGGGGGTTAAAAGAGGTAACCTTAAGTTAATTAGTGGGTTATTATTGCCAACTTCTATTCTTAATTATATGCTAATTAGGGTAAAAGAAAGAGGGTCTTGAATAAGAAAAATAGAAAGAACAAGAAGAGAGAGAGAGGATCGATCGAGAAATAGGGAAACGAAGAGAAAACACAAAGCTTTGGGAATTTGCTTGCTTGATCACGAATCCTCGGTGGAGGTAGGTTATGATTTTTATACTATTCATAGTAAACTCTTAATAGCGAATGATATGTATTGGTAGTATTGTAAACCCTTCTATATGCTTAATTGTATGCTTGCATGAATGTGATGTTGTAATTGTGATAAAATAAGCATGATGAAGCTATTGAATCCTAAATCTTGAGAAACCCTAATCTACTTTGTTAATGATGATGCCTTGGTATAAAAGAAGGCTTGATGAACAAAAGTAGTGAGATTAGGGGATTGGGTGCCACGTTCCGGTACCAGGATAGTATATGAGGATCGGAGTGTCACGTTCCGACACCAGGATAGTATATGGATCGGGTGCCACGTTCCGGTACCAGGATAGTATATGAGGATCGGAGTGTCACGTTCCGACACCAGGATAGTATATGGATCGGGTGCCACGTTTCGGTACCAGGATAAAATATGGATCGGGTGCCACGTTCCAGTACCAGGATAGAATGAGGATCGGAGTGTCACGTTCCGACACCAGGATAGTATATGAGGAGCGGAGTGTCGCGTACCGACACGAGAGGAATAAAGAAAATGAATCTTGAAAGATGTTAATATACTCAATCTAATGAACCTAATTCCCAAATGAGTATGATGAGGAGGCGTGAGTCCTCATTGATGTGCTTGGTGTTGTGACCAAGGGTTATGGTAATTGTAAATGCTGCATGCTAAGGATATTAGTTGATTTTATGATGTTATCTGATATATACTGTTTTCTATTTTGAGTTGGCCGATGATACCTACTCAGTACTTGTGTTTGTACTGACTACTTGTATTTGTTTTCTTTGTTATTGTGGAGTGCAGCAAACGTACCGTCGTCTTCAACTCAACCGCAACTCTAGCCGGTCTTCATTACTCCGGATATCAGGGTGAGCTAATGCCTCTAGCTTGGACTGGATCTTCTTCTTCATGTCTTGATGCCTTGAAGTTCCGGCATGGACTAGCTTTATATTTATTTTAGTTTTCTAGAATACTCTTAGTTTAGTAATTTGATCATAGATGTTCTTGTGGTGATGACTTCCAGATTTTGGGGAATAATAGATGTTGAATTTTAGAAGTTATTGAATTGGTTTTTATTAATGAGTTAAGTCTTCCGCATTACTTTCTGTTGATATTATGTTGAAATGTTAAGGTTTAGATTGGTTGGTTCACTCAAATAGGAGGGTAAGTGTGGGTGCCAGTCACGGCCCGATTTGGGTCGTGATCGATAAACCATTAAGACTAGTAATTTACTACTTTAATTTGTACATAAATATTATATATTAATCTCAATATCTTACTAGTTACCGTCTTTTTTTTTTCATATGAAGTGTAACCATTCAACTACTATGGATTCTTCTACGCGAAAAGGATTATTTTGCAAGTTAATAATGAATGTATTAACTAAATCAAATAGTACAATAACAAAAATCACCCAAACAACTCTGAAATTATAATCGAACAAGATGTAAAAAAAAATAAAATCACATGCACTTATTATATTTACTACACTCATTGAGTTTAAAAATGTAGAAATAAGTTTTATCTCTAATAGAGTTAACATCAAGCACTTCAGGTGCTAGTCCACTTCAAATTAGTATAAGATTGTATGTATTAATCAAATAAATTAGTAACATGCATGTAAAAATGCTAGAAAGGCATTCTTCAAGAAGAAGAGGAAACCTATATATTACATAATTACAGATAAAGAAAGTAAAAAAATAAAAAATTACATAAAACAATTCTGAGAGAAAAAAACTCAGCGAAAAAAAAAATACATGCACTATCACATTCACTACACTCACACGGCCAAGAACATATAAATCATCATTCACTCATGCATATAAGTTCAATTAAGGAAGTTGCACATATAAATACATGAGTTAGTAGCATCCACAAAGACACTATGAACAAAGACCAAAAGAATCATTCTGGATTCAAGAAATAACACAAACAATAAATATCAAATTAAAATATCCCAACATATGCAAACACATTAATATTTTTTTAAAATGGAATTGCATGCCATGGAGGACATGTAAATCAGTAGCTATTCTAATGTTGCTCTATGGAGGACACGCAAATCCTCAATTAAATTTGCTACAAGACACGTAAGCTATCACAAGACATTGAAAAAACAAAAATACCCTTAACTTTATAATAAAAGACATCAAGCACACTGAACAAGCCTTTTCTACTATAGTGGAAAAAATATTACATATCTAGAAAAGAATGATATTCTAAAGAGACTGAAAAAATTGGAACTAGTTAAGGAAGAAAACGAATTAAGCTATTGTAAAGTCGATGTCAAAAAAAAAAATAGGAATAATTGTAGAGAATGACAAATTAATAATATAAAGTAAATATAGTAGTTATTGTTTGATTTATTTGTGTTTCATAGTAAACTGTTTGTCACTCCCTCTCTTTCTCATATTCTCGCTCGCTACTCTCACTCTCTCACTCGCTTCCTGTCGCTCGCCTCTCTCGTTTTATACAATAGAATTATATAAAATGTGTTTCTAATTATATAAAGTGAGAGAAAATTGTATATACACATGTAAATGCATGTATTTTTGTCCTATACACTTATAATTTATACAATAAAAGTACTCTCCTGCCCAAGTATCTTTTTCTTTTCACTCTTTCTCATTTTATACGAATTCAAATTTTATATAATTTCTCTCTTTCTCGTTTTATATAATTCGATTCAATTATATATTCCCAGCCCAAAATCTCTTTTGTCTTTCTCTCTTTTTCATTTTTATATCTCTTTCTCATTTTTATACAAATTCATATTGTGAGATTGAATTCTTTTCTGTCAACCCTTGCTCTTGCCTCGGCTTCGCCTTTCGCCTTATTAAGCTTTGGACTTTCATAATTGACATATACACTTATAATTATACAATTCGTTTTATAAATTTTGTTTTATACAATTTTCTGCCCAAGTTTCTTTCTCTTTCTTGTTTTATACAATTCGTTTTATATAATTCGCTTCAATTGAATATGCATAGCGAATTATACATATATATGTTTGTTATGAAATACAATTATGTAAACTTTACTATAATATATAACTATAATTTTTTTGTGAAAGTTGCCTTAAACAAATATGTTGCAGCCCAATATAATGATTTCTGCACAGGAAAAAACAGGGAGAAATTGGGGATATGTGCAAATAAAATTAACATTTGTCTTGGATAATAATCGTTTTTCAATAATGACACAAATTTTCTATTAATATATAATATATATAATTTGTCTTTCATCAAACAGCGTGTTAACTTACTCTCAAAAGTTAAAACTGTCATACGAGTTTCCTCCATTCTCTTTTGGAATACTTTTTGGGTATTTATGGTACTCATCTAAGCATTTACTCAAGTATAAAGCATTAACAAGATGTAAAAAAATATATTTAGCAAGAAAACAATAATAATATATTTATTAGAAAAATGACATTTTCATCAAATTAAGTAATTAATCAGACTATTATGACATATATATTTTTGTTCAATTTTGTCTAACGTCGTTTTTGACTTTTCCCCATTAAAAATAAAAGTTGGGTCAAAATTAGTTGATCAACTTGTAAGACCACTTCTCATTTTGACGGCTAATTGTTACTATTATATTTATATCCAATGCTTTTAATTTATTTTTCACCAGGATAAATAATAGTGGTCAACACATCGAAATATAAGTAATTCTTATTTTCCTATATGTATAAAGCATGCTCTCCATTTGTTGATAAAATTCATAGGCAATTAGTTGTTTGAAAGAAATTCAACAATATTTGAAGGAGTTATGGAGGAAAATAGACAAGTGTTTGAGGCTGATGAAGATGCATATGGAGGCATGAATGTACATATCAAGGACTCAATGGATTCTATCAAATTCATTGCTATGCTTAGGGCATCCATTACACAATGGACGAATCAGGTATTCCTCCGTCCTAAAAAGAATAATTTAGTTTAACTTGATAAAAAGAGTAAGAAAAAACTTTTAATTTTATGGTTCAAAATTAAAATTATGTAAAATATATGAAAGCCTTCTAATCTTGTGGTGTTAAACATATCACAGGACCAAAAATAATAATTACAGAAAAAAGTAAAAGCTATTGATTCATATTAGATTTAAAATCTTATAAAAATAATGAATGCAAAAATACTTCATTCGTTCATATTTAGTTGTCATCATTTTGAATTTTTTTTTCTTTGAAATATATTTAATTTAAACCTTCGATTTTACGTTTTCTATAGTTATAACATGTTTAAAGTCATAATATATGCCTTTGGTAAAATTAAAGTGATAATATATGTAATTTTTTGTTTTAGGGAAAGAAGGGTGTTTGGATTAAATTGCATATAGAATATTCCCACCTAGTTAACGATGCAGTCAAGGTACGTAAATGCCAACCTAATAAACAAAATTTAATTTATGTGACACTTTTACTATTTTAAAATTCAATATATATGACTTTGAGTTTGATCTAGTTTTAATTATTTTTAAAATAAATTAAATTAACTTTATTTTTCTTTTTTTTTAAAAAGTCACATAAATTGAAAAAAAATATTAAAAATTGATAATTTAATTTGTGTGCAGGAAGGATTTTGGTATCACCATGCAGAGGCAACATACTTGATGTTGGTATATTGGATTCCTCAAACTCCTCATACTATTCCTTCTAATGCTTCTCATAGAGTTGGTATTGGGGCTCTTGTTATTAACGATAATGGAGAGGTATGCATCACGACATATTTAAGATCACAAAATTATATACATACATGTCAACATCAAATATCATTATGCACCCATATAAATATCATTACATAAAATGATATATGGACATATGCTACTTCCAGACCATATTATATTAACATGACATATGTTAATAATAATATTTGGACAGGTGCTAGTAGTTCAAGAAAAAAATGGGACATTCAAGGGCACAGGGGTGTGGAAACTGCCTACTGGGGTTGTTGATGAGGTAATTATGAATTTTCATCGTCACCATTTCGAACCTTTACTCTCTATCTAAATTTATCGTAATTTAAATGATTTTACTTTTATAGTATAAGGAGTAGTATATACAAGTTTTTGATCATGCATGAGTAATACCACGTTTGGTACATATATAGTGGTTAGGACTATATATAAAATTATTATATTATTTGATTTGCAATTCAAAAATCCAAATTACTAATATATAAATTATGAGGGAATTCATATACAATTTAGGCAAGATATACATTGAAATAACTCATACATGAGTAACCCCTTCATGCATAAAGTAATGTACAAATTTCCCATTGCTAATACATGCATAAGTACTCTAACCAACTACCAAATGACCTTTCAATGAAATGACTTATAGGGTGTGTTTGGTATGAAGGAAAATGTTTTTCATGAAAAATATTTTTTTAGAAAATGTTTTCCTAGAAAACAAGTAGATTTTGAACTTATTTTCTCATGTTTGGTTGGTGAGTAGAAAATATTATCTGAAAATGATTCCGTGTTTGATTTATGAATGAAAAATATTTTTAAGTAACATCTTTTATTTTTACTAGAGTAGAAAATAATTTATGAAGTTAAAAAAAAAATTAAAATAACTTTTTTTGGGTGGAGGGGGGAAGAGTGAAAAAATAATAATTTGAAGTTGATAGTATTTTTAAAAAACAAAATTAATTTTTTGGGGTTGGGGTTGGGGGTGGGTAGGGGGATGGCCCGGGGAAGGAGGGAGGGGGGTAGGAATTTGAAAATAAAAATTTGAAGTTGAAAATATTTTTAAAAAGCAAAATTAATTTTGGAAGGGGGTGGGGTTGTGGGAGGAGGCTGGCCGGTGGTGGGGCGTGGTAGTGGTGGTCAGGGATCGGGCGAAAAAATAAAATTTTAAAACTGAAAATATTTTTTAAAGTTGATGTTTTGTTGCAAAAAAAATATAATTTGAAATTGGAGGAGAATTCTGGAAAATATTTTCCTTAATTTTTTAAGAGAAATTATTTTCCTTAATTTTGAGAAAAATGAATTGATTTGAAAAACATTTTCCAATAATTTTGTCCCAACCAATTCTAAGAAAATTGGATAACATTACCAAATACACTCATAATCACACAAATATATATAAATTAATTTAACCACAAATTTCAAAAATATTTCTTTCTTATCAAACTCTGTGCAAGTCAAATTAAACAACATCACATATTGAGAAGCAAGACGGTAATATTTAGATTTTGCATCAAATTAATTCTAATAATTAAATAAACTCAATTGTTTCCAAACAACAGGGGGAGGATATATGTGATGCTGCTATAAGAGAAGTACATGAAGAAACTGGAGTAAGTTCGACACAATTAATTAATTAAGTTTCTAACAATTACTTATACTTTCATCTTTTATTTATGTAGTAATTTTTATTAATTTTTGGTTTATGAATTTCATCAGATCAAAGCAGAATTTGTGGAGCTACTTGCATTCAGGTAATTAATTAATCTCATGTGCCTTTTAATTCTTTAATATATGAACATTTTTTAATTAACGATGTTGTAATTTCATAATTATTTTATTTTCCTTATCTAAATAATTGTTTACATGACTAAAATTTATTATTGATATCATTACAGGCAAAGTCATAAATCATTCTTTGGGAAATCAGATTTATTCTTTGTTTGCATGCTTAAGCCACTCTCTTATATCATCCACAAACAAGATTCCGAAATCGAGGGAACCAAGGTGTGTATGTTGGTTTAATTTGTTTTTATTAAGATTGAGACATTTGAATTTGAAAATTTATATATGAATATTAAGATGAGTCTTAGTATAAATATAAATATGACTATAAAATTCAAGTAAAATACTAAATTGATATTTTTAAAAATTTATATGGAAATTTGTGATAGTAATGACTAACGATGGTGATTATGTGTGTCGATATGGAATGCTATTGACTGATAACGGTGATCGTGGATAGTATCTTATAGCATAGTGATTAATGTTGAAGATAAAGGAAGTTGATGATTGGAACATCACACAAAAAGTTTAGGGACTTTACTGAGGCAAAATTAGTTATATGACTTTATAAGTAAAATTTAGTGATAGCAAATTTTCATTAGTTTAATACATATTTTTAGTAGGGACATTTCCTAGGTAAAACTAAGCATGATTTGATTTTAATTAGTTTGATTATTAATAAACTATAATTCAAGTCTTATTAAAGCCAAAAATTATTTCTTAATTATTTAATAATATTATTCTTTTGTAATATTTGCAGTGGATGGCAATTGAGGAATATGCAGCACAACCTTTTATAAAGAAGCATGAAATGTTCTATAAAATAGCAGAGATTTGCATAGCAAAAAAAGAGGACAAATATAATGGCTTCTCCAAAGTGCTTATGACTTCTGCATTTTCAACTAAGAGGAATTATTTGTACTACAATCAAAACTAGTAGAAACGCACAGTATCTGAAGTTTATGAATTTTGAATTTGTCATCAAGCCATAGCTAGTCCTAGTTAGTAACTGATTTCATATTTAATTATGCATTGTATTTTTGAATTCTATATTATAAAAGTTATTAAATTCGTCTAAATTTGTGATATATTAGCATAATGAGCTTCACGCTAATGGGATTTGTCTTATTCATCCGTCTAATTGATCAAATATTCATTGTTCGATAGAATCAGATTGAGATGTCATAGTCAAATTAAGTTCAAATTCACAAGATTAAATAATAATATGAGTATGTGACCACCAAGTTTAATTACCATTTCTTTTTCTTGTTTAGTTTTCTCTATTTGTTATTCTTGTTACAAATGAAGAAGTTCTCGATAAGTCTAAATTTGGCTTTGCAAAAGAGTCCATTTTTTAAAAAATAAACAAGTCAATCGTTGCGTATGGAAATAACAAGAATTTGTACTAGGGGGTTCAAAATCGAACCCTAACTCATAAGTCAATCACAAAATTGACTTATTGGCTTACTAGTATTGGGGTATCAAATAAACGGATGGTGTGGGGGCAGATAATTCAATTTTCTTATTGAATAAACTTCTAACCCGATAAGAGTTACCATACTTACACTTATATCTTGGATATATTCGCCTTATCTAATTTTTTTCATAATATATTATATATTGTCAGTCCTAAAATCGTAAGCCAAAAACTGAAAGAAGTATATACTTTTCTATTGTATTAAATATTATATTACTGGTAATCTATATTTTTTGCAGAAGAATTTTATAATTTAACTGCATATAAAATAGTGAAAACAAGTCTTTTTTTAAGGGGCATTCATGAAAAAAAAGGTAGAGGTTAGATACACCCCTAATCTGTACTGCTAAATTGAATCAATGTTGTAAAAGACGATTTATATGGAGTAGAATGATTAATTTTGTCACAGTTAAGTGTTAACCTTACGCACACAACCTCGCTTAATGTAAGTTCTTTTTCATATTTTTACTATATAAGAAGAGTGAATAAGCAGACTTTTCTCCGTCAACACGTGTACTTACGTGAAAATATACTCAATTTAAAAGTTATTTTTGTCATTCTATGCTTCACCTTACACTTGATCGGGACAATGAATTAAGGGTGATAGAAAAGTCTCAAAATTAAGTGTAGGTGACTCCTCCTCCTCCTCATCCCCCGTCTCCTTCTCCTTCTCCTCCTCTTCCTTTTCCTCTCTTCTTCCTCCTCTTCTTCTTCCTATTCTTCTTCTTCCTCTTATTCGCCATTGCTAGTCGTGACATTGTTGATACTGCTACTATCGGACCAAATTCCATTCATATAACATTAGGCATTACATCGTAGGTGATTTTTGTAAGTAAACTAATTATTTTGTCTAAACTAATGATTTTTAGTCTAATTTCTCGTTTGGGGTATTTTGAGTGATTCACCAAAATATGTAACCAACAGGTAAGTCATTTGTTTGAACATATAGCTTATCTATTGGATACATATTACATTACCATGCCAAGCTGGGATAGAATCAGAAGCGTGCCTCAATAGATAAATCATTTATTATAATCGATGAGTCATCTATTGCAATATAGTTACATTTTTATTAATAAGTAAAATTACATTTTCAATGCATTATAAAGTAATTACATGATCAACTAATTTTATTTTTCTTAAATAGAGTGATCAATTGATTATTTTGATTTGGAATGCTTCATTAACTCATAATGCATCAATACAATTAGGTTGATACAAATCTACTAATAGTGGGATTAGTAGTACTAATACTAGATATAATGTTGCCAAAAGCTTTAATATTACAGGGGTTCTTATCATACTATCAATACTATTAATTCCCTTGTCTACTTCCATGGCTTCATACTCAAAAGGTGGCACTGTGTCCCATATGATTATTTCTCCATTCCCTCCCTGCTGAGTTCCTTTGTTAGCTAGTAGATCTGCAACTTGATTTTGTCGTCTATGGTTGAGGTTCAGCATCGGGTTCCCCAGCCTGAGGAGTAGTTCCCTGCAGTCATAGATGATGTTACTGTATTCTTCATTTTTTTCGACTAGTATATTGCTAGTGCTTTCTGAGTCAGTCACTATTTTGATGTTTCTTAGTTGCCTTATTGCTACTAGTTGAAGACCATGGTAGAGGGCTATGATCTTTGCCTGGGTAGCATTTTGGGCTGATTTTTTAATGCTGAAATCAACTACCCAGTTTTCTTTGTTGTTCCTTATTACACCTCCTGCTCCACTAAGTTCCTTTCTATGATCAAAGGATCTTTCTACGTTCAGCTTCAAATCCTCTAAATGGTGGTTCCGATAATTGGTCCTGTTTCCCTAGTTTTTGTTCTTTGGTATGCCCGTTGGTTTGTAAGGTAGTAGTATTCTACAACCCTTTGGTATGGGCGATTTAGTGGGATCTCTAGAGTGTTTTTTATTATGGTAATTGTGGTTACGTTGTAACCACATATTCATATATTGAAAGGGAAAGTTGTTCCCAATTTAATTGTTTGGTTGATATCAGCCTTTCTTATGTTCTTTACTCCGATAAGGCATTGTTTTCCCCTTTGCTATTATTTTTGTTGGACAAATTGATAACACACTCACGATAATGTCCAAACTAAATAGCAATAGGAAGAGAGTAACAACGACACCAAATATTAAAATGGGTAAATATGATACCCGAATAAGTAATACAATAAGATTGATGAAAAACTTGGTACTGTTAAAAGACAAGTACTCAACACTCTTTTATTTCTTACAACTCACAATAATATTATTTGCAGACTATTTTCTCAAATGTGGCCACCAACTTTCACATTAGTGACTATCAATTTTCATATTTGTGGCTAGTAATTTCAACAAGTATGACTGCCAAATTAATTGCTGCCAACATTTATTTCCACAAATCTCTCCTTTAATTTTGATTTTTCTTCTTTACTCCAAGGCTTGATCTCAATCCCTAAAAATCTTCAAACTTAAGAAGCTTTATAAAGATATCCGCAACTTGATCATGAAATTTCACATACTTGAGCTCTACCTCTTTCTTGGCAATGCATTCTCGGATAAAGTGCTACCTTGTGTCTATGTGCTTGCTTCGATCATGATAACTGGACTCTTTGCTAGTGCTTGCGCAAATTTATCATCAACACAAATCATTGTGGCTTCAATTTGTGGCAAATTGAGTTCCTTCAATAACCGTCTCAACCAAATAGCATGACACGTACATGATGTCTCTGCCACATTTTCAGCTTCAGAAGTCGAGAGAGTAACAATTGATTGTTTATTTGAACTCCAAGAAATAACACAATCACCTAAGAAAAACACAAAACCTGATATGCTTTTTCTATCATCAACATCTCCAGCATAATCTGTCACAACCCAAAACGAGCCGCGAGTGGCACCCACACTTATCCTCTTATGTGAGCGAACCCAACAAATCTAAAACCCAACGTTTACCAATATTTCAATCATAATGAACAAAATATAATGCGGAAGACTTAAAACTCATTAATATAACCAATAAATAACTTCTAAAATTTAATACTTATTATTCCAAAAATCTGGAAGTCATCACCACAAGAACATTCTATCCTCAAATTACTAAATCTAAGAGTATCTAGGAAGCTAAAATAAGTAAACAGATGGTCCATGTACGAACTTCAAGGACATCAAGACATGAATGAGAGAGAATCCAGTCCGAGCTAGGAACAATAGCTCACCCTGAAATCTGACGTGATGAAGACTGGCTAGAGTTGAGGACGAGTTGAAGTCGATGGCACGTTTGCTGCACTCCACAAATAACAAAGAAGAAAATTACAAGTAGGGGTCAGTACAAGGCACAAGTACTCAGTAGGTATCATCGGCCAACTCAAAATAGAAAGCAATATATATTAGATAATAACATAAAATCGACTACCATACTCAACTGGTGACAACAACAAGTACCATAACCATTGGCCACAACCCAAGCACATCTATGACGACTCAAGCCTCCACACCATACTCATTTGGGGAATAGGTTCTTTAAATTTGAGTATATTAACATAATTCAAGATTCATTCTCTTTATCATCCTGGTGTCGGAACGTGACACTCCGATCCCCTCAAGATTCATTCTCTTTATTATCCTGGTGTCGGAACGTGACACTCCGATCCCCTACTACTACGTGTCGGTTCGTGACACCCAATCCCCTAATTCCTGGTGTCGGTACGTGACACTCCGATCCCCTAATTCTACGTGTCGGTTCGTAACACCCGATCCCTTAATTCTACGTGTCGGTTCGTGACAACCCGATCCCCTAATCTCATTCTTTTAGTTCATCAAGCCTTCTTTTATACCAAGGCATCATCATTAACAAAGTGGATTTAAGGATTAAGATTCACAGCCTCATCTTTCCAATCCATTACAATTACATAATCACATCATGCAAGCACACAATTAAGCATATAGAAGACTTTACAATACTACCCAATACATATCATTCGCTATTAAGAGTTTACTATGAAATAGCATAAACCATAACCTACCTCCACCGAAGAATCGTGATCAAGCAAGCTATCTTTCCAAAACCTTTGCTTTCCTCTGCGTTCTTCTCTTTCTCTCGCTCGTTTCTCTCTTCTTTTCTTTGCTCTTTCTATTTTTCCTTATTCAAACTCTTTTTCTTTTACCCTAATTATCATCTAATTAAGTATAAAAAGATGATAAAAGTAACCCACTATTTATTTCAAGGTTATCTCCTTTAACCCCCAAGTAATTGAATTATTAACATTAACCCACTAACTTTATAATTATAAGTAGGAATAGTCCAAAACACCCCTTAAAAACTTTTAACAAAAATCCGACCCAGTCAGGGTTGCGCAGCCTTTGACGGTCCATCATGACTGTGACGGTCCGTACTGCAGGTCCGTCACAAAGTTCAGAGAGTTAATTTCTGTGGAAAGGTTTGTGACGGTCCGTCCTGCATTTCCGTCACGAAGTTCAGAGAGTTAATTTCTGTGGAAAGGTTTGTGACGGTCCGTCGTGCCTACGACGGTCCGTCCTGCAGTTCCGTCACGAAGTTCAGAGAGTCGATCTCAGTACCCAAATTTCTGAATCTAAGTGTTTTGGAACGAGACCCCCTCGACGGTCCGTCGTGCCCATGACGGTCCGTCGTGGGATCCGTCGACCCAGACAGTTATTAATAGAAATAAACTCTACTGCTCAAAACGTCTAAATAGGTCGTTACAATAGATACAAATTTACTCATCGTTCGTCCTCGAACGATCACAAGAAGAAAAACAAGGGCGAAAAAGAGTACCTGAATTTGTAAACAGGTGTGGGTATCTTTCTTGCATATCAGCCTCCTTCTCCCAAGTGGACTCTTCAACTGGTCGATTCTTCTATTGAACTTTGATGGATGCAATCTCCCTTGATCTCAACTTGCGGATTTCTCTATCTAGAATGGCAACAGGCTCTTCTTCATAAGACAAATTTTCATCAAGAAGAACTGAATCTCAACGAATAATGTAGTTTCCATCCCCATGGTATCTTTTCAGCATAGACACATGAAATACCGGGTGCACTCCTGACTGTCCTAGAGGTAAGGCTAATTCATAAGCTACCTCCTCCACGCGCTTCAGAACTTCAAATGGACCACTATACCTCGGATTAAGCTTACCTTGCTTACCAAAACGAATCACCCCTTTCATGGGTGAAACCTTCAGCAAGACTTGTTCAATCTCCATGAACTCCAAGTCTATAACCTTTCGATCTGCATATTCCTTTTGCCTACTTTGCACCGCTAAAAGCTTTTCTTGAATGAATTTCACTTTCTCTAATGATTCCCTCAGAAGATCAGTACCCTAGGGCCTCACCTCGAATGCATCAAACCAACCAATGGGAGACCTACATCTCCTCCCATACAATGCTTCGAATGGGGCCATATCAATACTTGAGTGATAGCTATTATTGTATGAGAACTCTGCTAAGGGTAAGAAGTTATCCCAATGACCACCAAATTCTATCACACATACACGAAGCATATCTTCCAACACCTGAATCGTTCGCTCAGACTGACCATCGGTCTGAGGGTGAAATGCAGTACTAAGGTCCAACCTAGTACCTAATTCAGCATGCAATGTTCTCCAAAACTTAGAAGTAAACTGCGTACCTCTATCTGATATGATGGAAAGTGGAACTCCATGCAATCGAACAATTTCTGAGATATAGAGTTTGGCTAACTTCTCTGCATTGTAAGTCACCTTGACCGGAATGAAGTGAGCAGATTTAGTTAATCTGTCAACAATTACCCAAATAGAATCAAACTTTCCCAATGTCTTTGGGAGACCAACCACGAAATCCATTGCAATTCTTTCCCACTTCCATTCAGGAATGGGCATTCTCTGAAGTGTTCCTCCGGCCCTATGGTGTTCATACTTTACCTGCTGACAATTCAGGCATTGGGCGACAAAATCAACGATGTCACGCTTCATCCTACTCCACCAAAAATGTTGATTTAGGTCGCGATACATCTTGGTTGCACCAGGATGTATAGAATATCCTGAACTATGAGCCTCTGTAAGAATAGTGTGGATCAAATCATCAACACGGGGCAGACATACCCTTCCATTAATCCTCAAAATGCCTTCCTCATCAATTATTGCCTTTTTAGCCTCTCCTCGCAACACCATATCCCGAATTCGGCTCAGCTTCTCATCAGTAAACTGCTTTCCCTTAATCTTGTAAAGAAAAGAAGATCTTGACTCCACACAGGCCAAAAATCCTCCTTTCTCTAGTACTTCCAACCTCATAAAGTCATTAGCCAGAGTCTGAACCTCTCTAGCCAATGGGCGTCTAGAAACCTGTAAGTGAGCTAGACTTCCCATGCTCCCTGTTTTTCTACTTAAGGCATATGCCACCACATTAGCTTTTCCTGGGTGATACAATATAGTAACATCATAGTCTTTCAGTAGTTCTATCCATCTTCTCTGTCTCAAATTCAAATCTTTCTGAGTAAAGACATACTGTAAACTACGATGATCTGTATAGACTTCGCACTTAACCCCATATAGATAATGTCTCCATTGCTTTAATGCAAACACGACTGCGGCCAACTCCAAATCATGGGTCGGATAGTTACGTTCATGCACTTTTAATTGCCTTGAACCATAAGTAATCACATTTGTCTTTTGCATTAGCACTGCACCCAACCCAGAATAAGATGCATCAAAATAAACAATGAAATTCTTGCCTTCCACTAGTAAGGTAAGAATTGGTGCAGTAGTCAACAAGGTCTTGAGATTCTGGAAGCTTTCTTCACATTCATCCGACCATACAAATGGAACATTCTGCTTAGTCAAGTTTGTTAATTGGGAAGCAACCGAAGAAAATCCCTTGACAAATCGATGGTAGTAGCTAGGTAAACCAACAAAGCTCCTTACTTCTGTAACATTAGTAGGTCTTACCCAACTCTTCACTGCTTCAATCTTAGAAGGATCCACCATCACTCCATCCCTAGAAACTACGTTTCCCAAGAAGGACACTGAATCTAGCCAAAACTCACACTTGGAGAATTTGGCATAAAGCCTTTTCTCCCTCAACACTTCCAGCACAATTCTCAAGTGATCCTCATGTTCTTTCCTGCTCTTTGAGTATACCAGTATATCATCAATAAACACAATGACAAAGAGATCCAGATATGGCTTAAAAATCTCGTTCATCAGGCTCATGAACGCAGCAGGGGCATTCTTTAGTCCAAAAGACATTACCAAGAACTCATAAATGCCCATACCTGGTCCGAAAAGCAGTCTTTGGCACATCCGTTGCCCGTATTTTCAATTGATGATAACCAGACCTCAAATCGATTTTTGAGAAGGTACAAGCACCTTGTAACTGATCGAACAAATCATCAATGCGAGGAAGAGGATACTTGTTCTTAACAGTTACTTTATTTAGTTGCCTGTAGTCTATGCACATCCGGAAACTCCCATCCTTCTTCTTCACAAATAAAACCGAAGCACCCCAAGGAGAAGCGCTTGGTCTAATGAAGCCTTTACCTAACAACTCTTGAAGTTGGGCCTTTAACTCCCTTAACTCAGCGGGAGCCATTCTATAAGGGGTATGGAAATGGGGCGAGTACCCGTCTCCAGATCAATGTAAAAGTCAATATCCCTATCCAGTGGCATACCAGGAAGGTTTGCAGGAAACACATCCAGAAACTCAGGGACTATCGAAACCGACTCAATTGAAGGTACTTGGGTAGTATCATCCCTGAGGTGTGCCAAGAAAGCTAAACACCCTTTACTAACCATTCTCTTAGCACGAAGAAAGGAGATGATATGAACTGGAGTGGAAGTGTAGTCACCCTCCCACACTAACGGATCTGTCCTAAGCTTGGCCAACGTTACAGTTTTATCATTACAATCTAAGATTACAAAATTTGGAGAAAGCCAAGTCATACCCAGAATTACATCGAAATCAACCATTTCTAAGATAACCAAGTCTACATGAGTATTGCTCCCCACAAAAGTTACAAGACAAGACCTATACACCTTTTCAACTATCATAGACTCACCCACCGGAGTAGAAACACGAATAGGCATGTCAAGCAATTCACAATGTAAATTAAGACCAGTAGAAAATGAGGAATATACATATGAAAATGTGGAGCCAGGATCAAATAATACAGAAGCCATGCAATCACAAACCAAAAGATTACCTGTGATAACAACATCAGATGTCTCCGCTTCAGACCTCCAAGGGAAAGCATAACAATGGGCCCTATCACCTGTCTGCCCGTTGCCCCTACCATGTTGCACTGCAGTAGTTCCAGTTTGCCCGCAACCCCGGTTGATTTGGTGACCTCCATTACCTTGGCCACCCCGTCCTCCAGAATAGCGGCCTCTTCCATGACCACCTCTACCTCTGACTATTGGGGGTCTGTAACTCTGTTTTGGACAATACCTCCTAATATGTCCAGTCTCCCCACATCCATAACACTCTCTGGGTTCAAGCATAAGTCTCTGTGAGAATGACGAAGTCTGCGGGTAACCTCCAAACTTAGAGGAATGTTGGCTGGTCTGCGATGGACCCCCAGCTACAGCCTGCAGTGAAGACTGAATAGGTAGGGCTGGGTAACCTCCTGAACCCTGCCCTCTGAAGTAAGAACCATTAAACTCACCTCCCTTACAAAACTTCTTAGACGTCGATGCCATGGTGAAGTCGTCTGGCTTCACTCCCTCCACTTCTATCACAAAATCTACCACCTCCTGAAAGGATTTTGCTGCAGCAGCTACCTGTAAGGCTGAAATCTAGAAATCTGACCTCAACCCTTTCACAAAACAGCGAATCCGCTCTTGTGGAATGAAGCAAAGCTGGGTGGCTCACCTGGATAGTGCACAATACTTAGCCTCATAAGCAGTAACCGACATCCTGCCTTGCTCTAGGCTCAGGAACTCATCTCTCCTCCTATCCCTCAAAGTCCGGGGTATATACTTCTCCATAAATAAGCTAGAGAATGACGCCCAAGTCATAGGTGGTGCCTATGCTGGTTGACACTCAACGTATGACCGCCACCATATTTTGGCGTTCCCTTAAAACTGATAGGTCACAAACTCAACACCAAATTGTTCTACTATGCCCATCTTATGTAGCAACTCATGACAATCAACCAGAAAATCATAGGTATCCTCAGATTCAGCACCCTTGAAGACTGGAGGTTTCAACTTCTAAAATTTAGTGTAAAGCTCATGCTGATCACTCGTCATTATAGGCCATGTAGTCAATCGAGGAAACGTGCCTATTTCAAATGAGGCATCCATGCGGGGAGCCACAGCAGCTATATGTTTTACTCCCGGAACCTGAGGTGCTGGTGCAGAAAACACTGGAGGTGTCTGTCCTTGATCAGATAACCCGCTAAGATAAGCAAGAACCTGGTTAATCATCTCTGGGGTAGGTTGGGGTGGTAATTCCTCATTCTGCACTTGCTCATTTTCCCCTTCCTCACCCTCTCTTACTACCTCATCAATCGGTGGAGGAGTCACCGCCCTAGTACTAGCTGGACCAGATGTCTGTCCTTTACCTCTAGAGGACGTCCTCCCGCGACCTCTACCACGACCTCTTGCCACTGTTCCTCTTCGAGCTACAGCCCCATTGGCTGGCTCAGACGCATCCTATCTTGCCGATGTTGGTGTAGGCGCAGTTGTTGCTCTAGTTCTAACCATCAGCGAAATAGAGCGAGGATGTCAGATACCAATTTGTATCACCTAGATACCAATTGTTATCAAGTAATAGCACGAAAGAAAGAAAGAATGGAATTTTCCCAAAGTCCTATAGCCTCTCAAAGAAAAGTAAAGGCGTCCCCCTACCGTTTCTCAAGACTCTACTAGGCTCGTTCTTGTGTGATGAGACCAACGAACCTAATGCTCTGATACCAAGTTTGTCACGACACAAAACGAGACGCGAGTGACACCCACACTTATCCTCTTATGTGAGCGAACCCAACAAATTTAAACCCCATTGTTTACCAATATTTTTATCATAATGAACAAAATATAATGCGAAAGACTTAAAACTCATTAATATAACCAATAAATAACTTCTAAAATTTAATACTTATTATTCCCAAAATCTGGAAGTCATCACCACAAGAACATTCTATCCTCAAATTACTAAATCTAAGAGTACTAGGAAGCTAAAATAAGTAAACAGATGGTCCATGTCTGAACTTCAAGGACATCAAGGCATGAATGAGAGAGAATCCAGTCCGAGCTAGGAACAATAGCTCACCCTAAAATTTGACGTGATGAAGACTGGCTAGAGTTGAGGACGAGTTGATGTCGATGGCACGTTTGCTGCACTCCACAAATAACAAAGAAGAAAATTACAAGTAGGGGTCAGTACAAGGCACAAGTACTCAGTAGGTATCATCGGCCAACTCAAAATAGAAAGCAATATATATCAGATAATAACATAAAATCGACTACCATACTCAACTGGTGACAACAACAAGTACCATAACCATTGGCCACAACCCAAGCACATCTATGAGGACTCAAGCCTCCACACCATACTCATTTGGGGAATAGGTTCTTTCAATTTGAGTATATTAACATAATTCAAGATTCATTCTCTTTATCATCCTGGTGTCGGAACGTGACACTCCGATCCCCTCAAGATTCATTCTCTTTATTATCCTGGTGTCGAAACGTGACACTCCGATCCCCTACTACTACGTGTCAGTTCGTGACACCCGATCCCCTAATTCCTGGTGTCGGTACGTGACACTCTGATCCCCTAATTATACGTCTCGGTTCGTGACACCCGATCCCCTAATTCTACGTGTCGGTTCGTGACACCCGATCCCCTAATCTCATTCTTTTAGTTCATCAAGCCTTCTTTTATACCAAGGCATCATCATTAACAAAGTGGATTTAAGGTTTAAGATTCACAGCCTCATCTTTCCAATCCATTACAATTACATAATCACATCATGCAAGCACACAATTAAGCATATAGAAGACTTTACAATACTACCCAATACATATCATTCGCTATTAAGAGTTTACTATGAAATAGCATAAACCATAACCTACCTCCACTGAAGAATCGTGATCAAGCAAGCTATCTTCCCAAAACCTTTGCTTTCCTCTGCGTTCTTCTCTTTCTCTCGCTCGTTTCTCTCTTCTTTTCTTTGATCTTTCTATTTTTCCTTATTCAAACTCTTTTTCTTTTACCCTAATTATCATCTAATTAAGTATAAAAAGATGATAAAAGTAACCCACTATTTATTTCAAGGTTATCTCCTTTTACCCCCAAGTAATTGAATTATTAACATTAACCCACTAACTTTATAATTATAAGCAGGAATAGTCCAAAACACCCCTTAAAAACTCTTAAAAGGAATTTGACCCAGTCAGAGTTGCGCAGCCTGTGACGGTTCATCATGACTTTGACGGTCCGTCACAAAGTTCAGAGAGTTAATTTCTGTTGAAAGGTTTGTGACTGTCCGTCGTGCCTACGACGGTCCGTCCTGCAATTCCGTCACGAAGTTCAGAGAGTTAATCTCTGTGGAAAGGTTTGTGACGGTCCGTCGTGCCTACGACGGTCCGTCCTGCAGTTCCGTCACGAAGTTTAGAGAGTCAATCTCAGTACCCAAATTTCAGAATCTAAGTGTTTTGGAACGAGACCCCCTCGACGGTCCGTCGTGCCCATGACGGTCCGTCGTGGGATCCGTCGACCCAGACAATTATTACCAGAAATAAACTCTACTTCTCAAAACGACTAAACAGGTCGTTACATAATCACTATTACAATATCCCACAAGATTAAAATCATCAAAAGAAGAATAAAATAGCCCAAGGTCGATTGTACCTTTTAGGTAGCGAAGAATTCTTTTAGCAACCTTCAAGTGAGTGGAAGTAGGAGCATCCATGAAGTGACTTACTACTTCAACTGCAAAGAGTATATCTGGTCGCGTACATGTCAAGTACCTCAGACATCCTATGAGACTCTTGAACAAAGTGGAATCCACTTATTTACCATTGTCAAATTTTGACAATTTTGTTCCACTTTCCATTGGGGTGTTCACACGGTTACAATCAAACATGTTGAACTTATTCAAAATCTCCTTTTGTATATCTTTCTTGATATATGAAGATGCCTTCCTCCATTTGCTTCATTTCTAGGCCCAAGTAATATGACATGAGCCCTATGTCCAGCATCTCAAACTCAAGGGACATAGATTTCTTGAAAGCTTCAAATAAAATTGGATTGTTACCCGTTAGAATGAGATAATCAACATAAAGACAAACAAGCAGAATATCTCTATTAGTGTGAAATTCAATGTAAAGAGCATATTCATGCAGATAACGAGTAAACCATTGTCTTGAAAGTATTTGTCAATGCAACTATTCCAAGCTCGTGGAGCTTGCTTCGACCCGTAGAAGGTTTTCTTCAACCTCAACACCTTATCTTCATGATTTTTAATGACAAAATCCAATGGTTTCTCAACATAGACTTCCTCTTCAAGATATCCATTCAAGAATGCCGATTTGACATCTAGTTAATGGATCTTCGACTTCATTTGCGCTGCTAAAGAGATCAATAGAAGGATTTCCTCCATGTGGGCAACATGATCATACACTTCCTCATAGTCGATGCCATACCTTTGTTTGTAGCCTTTAGCCACAAGTCTTGCCTTGTATCTTTCTACTTCTCCATGGGAATTTTTTTCGTCTTGTATATCTATTTAACTCCAATTTCTTGATGGTCTTTTGGAAGAGTTGTCAACTCCCAAATGTTGTTCTTCTATATTGACTGGATCTCCTGTTCCATGGATTTTCTCCACGTTTTATCAGTAACAGCTTCATCAAAATTCATTGGTTCACTATCAGCAAAGAGACAACACATAAAATCAAAATTAGTAATTTCTTCTGTGTCGTCATATATTTCTTGAATGTTCCTCATTCTATGTAGTCTTTCACTTGAACTCTCTTGAGAAGATGGAAATGCAACATTTGCTGGTGAAGGAGGTGGGGTTGCATCATGTGCAGGTGTCATGGTCTTCTGTTCTTCTTCATCTTCAAAATGTGGAAGAAAATTATATGTTTTTTCTTCCGAAGCCTCCCAATTCCGTGATGCTTCTTCATCGAATTCAACATCACGACTCACCACCACCTTGTTATTGCTAGGATCGCAAAATTTGTACCCTTTTGAACTTGCGTCATAGCCAACAAACACATACTTGACACTCAAGTCTTCAAGTTTAGATCTCCCTTGATGTGTAACATGAGCATAGGCTATGATCCCAAAGATTCTCAAGTGCTTAACACTTGTCTTTATTCCGCTCCATGCTGCTTAAGGTGTTTGATCTTGTACATTTCTTGTTGGAGACCTGTTGCTCAAATAAATTGCACAAGAAACAGGCTTGGACCAAAATTCTTTTGGTAAATGTTTTGCTTTCAACATACATCTAGCCATATTAAGAATTTTTCTATTCTTTCTTTCTGAAACTCCATTTTGTTGGGGCGAGTAAGGTACCGTTAGCGGGAGACGAATTCCATGAGATTGACAAAAGTTATTAAATTCTTTTGAAGTGAATTCACCTCCTTTATCAGACCTTAATGCTTTTATTTCATAGCCACTTTCTTTTTCTACAATTGCTATGAAATTTTTAAAGGAAACAAAAACTTCAAAATTTTGCTTCAAGAAGTATATCCAAGTCTTTCTACTGAAATCATCAATAAAAAGCAAGAAGTACTTTCTTTTACCAAAAGAAGGTGGATCGATTGGACCACACACATCGGTGTGTACAAGTTGAAGTGGCTTACTTGTTCTTGATGTAGTATCCTTTGGAAAACTCCTCCTTGCATGTTTTCCAAGAAGATAAGCTTCACACAATTGATTTGGATGCTTGATTGACAGAATCAACCATGTTCTTGTCTCCCATTTATTTGAGAGCTATAAAGTTCAAGTGCCCAAATCTCATATGCCAACACCATGGTTAATCTTGAACATTAGCCTTCAAACACTTTGCATCGATAGTTTGAAGATTTAAATAAAACAACCTATTATTTGCTATATGAACTTTAGCAATTAAGTTGTTACTTGAATCTCTTAGCCAAACATGCAAATTTTTCATTTGAATATCATATCTTATTTCAAGAAATTTACCCAAACTCAAAATATTACTTTTTAATTTTACACATAATAAACATTGGTAATCAATTTATGACCACCATCTTTACATGATATCAGAATCGTACCTATCCCTTCAATTTGGATCTTAGAGGTATCTCCAAAATACATATTACCTTTCACGGTCATCTTTATTTTCACAAATTTATCTTTGTGGCCACACATATTATTGCTTGCTCCATTGTCAATATACTATGAGTTGAAATCATCTTTATCTTCTTCTTTGAGTGTTAATTACAGTGTTGACTCATCTTCATCTTTTTTGTTGTCAACATGATTAATTTTCTCTTCAACATTACTATGACATTCCTAAGAGTAATGTACCATTTTATGATAGTTATAACACTCCATTTTAGATTTTCATACCTCATTACATTTTTACCTTGATAGGCTCCACGTCCTCTGCCTCCTCGTTGACCACGACCACGACCTCTGAAGGATTGGTGACCTTTATCTTCATTGTTGAAATGATTGGTATAATTTCTTCCTCTTCCACGGCTTCCACGACCTCCACGGCCTCGCCATTGTCTATTTCCTTTGTAACTTTTATCACCTTCAAATCCTTTGAAGGATGCATGATTTTTAAGAAGTTGCTCTAGTGGCTCTTCTTTTCTCCTTTTCATTTTCTCTTCATGGGCTAGTAAAGAACCTTCCAATTGTTCTACCATCATAGAGTCCAAACCTTTAGACTCCTGAATGTCACACAACACATAATCAAATTTAGGTGTTATAGAACGAAAGATCTTTTCTATCGCATGCACATCATCTACTTCCTCTCCATATCTTCTTAGTTGATTTACAACAACCATCAATCTTGAAAATAAATCCAAATGGATTCGGATTCTGTCATTTTTAAAACATCAATATCAACCCTTAGAGTTTGAAGTTTTATCTTCTTTACTTTATCAACTCCTTTGAGAGAATTTTGTAAAATCTCCCACGCTTCTTTTGAGGTGGTTGCATCAGCCACCTTCTCAAACATGCCATCATCCAAACATTGATGGATAAGAGTGAGGTATTATTGATATTTCTTTCTTGTTTTTAACAAGACCTCCTTTTCATTTGAGGTCAAATTTTCCTTATTTGCGGGTTTTGTATACCCTTTGTCTACAATATCCCAAACATCTTGAGAGCGAAGAATAACTTTCATTCGTAGACACCATTTTTCATAATTTTCTCTTGTGATACGGGGGTATTGAAAGGACAACGGACTATTATTTGTCATGGCTATGATACCACGTTATTGGACAAATTGATAATCACACCTAGGATAATGTCCAAACAAATAGCAGAAGAGAGTAACAACGACACCAAATTTTCAGATGGGTAAATATGAAATAAATGACTAGTACTCAACACTCTTTCATTTCTTACAACTCACAATAATATTACTTTCACACTATATTCTCACAAACTAAGAAGTAGTTTGTGAATTACTCTCTCTACTCTCTATTGCTTATCTATTTTGGTATGTCTTCAAGTGTTCAATTACTACTCTATTTATAGAGTTTTTTGAACACTTGTTTATATGTCATTAATGATATAATGCGGTAGCCAATTTCAACAAAAATTGGCTGCCTAACTTTACCAAACTTATACCAAACTTTGACTACCTACTTCCACAAATTTTAGGTCCACTTTTGACGTTAGTACTAAGACTGGTCAACGGACCGGAACCGGTTCACCGGACCGGAATGAACCGGTACCGGACCGGACCGGACCGAAACTCGTTGACCGGTATGTTTACCGGTACCGGGATGAACCAGACAAGAATTACCGGGATGATTCATCGGTTCTGTCCTGTTCCACTATATACCGGGATGGAATCAGAATGAATCGAAACAAACCGGGAAGAAATGGGACGTGAGTAACGGGACGATATTTTTTGGAATTATGAAATATAATTTTTTTTAAGTATAAATTAATAGTTTTTAAATTTATACTATAATTTTTTACATAAATTGTTTTTAAAGATATTTTATCAATTTTTTTGTTTTTGTTAAGTTTGCAAGTAAAGTCAATTAAAGTTTTCAAAATTTAAATCTTTTGAAGTTTATACTTCATAAGTTATTATTTATATTTCATTAATATTTATTTTATAAGTTATATTTATAACTTGTATCTTGTAAATATTAAATAAATAAAATTTGTAATTTTAAAAAAATTAAATTAAAATAAGGATAAAACAATTACAAAAATTAAAAAATATCAATTTAATTTATTTAAATTTGTAACAAATTACAATTTCAATTTACAACTATTAGTAGAGTACATAGCTTACGCAGCCACCTTCTAGGAAGGGTTCTGTTTCAACTATGTCTCGAATGTAATACTAATAGTTGTATAGTCCCGTAAATTCTCTTTCTAACTCAGCTATGGATTGATTGTGATGAACTTCTGGTCTTGGTAAATCTCGTTGACGATACTGAATTTCAATGCCATCATCACCACCACATCCAATAGCTGAATCTATGAAAAGTTCAAATTGACTATCTAACTTTGGAAGTCCTTGATTTCTACGCTCAACATTTATCCAGTCTCTAAATAACACTGATATATTCTCCAAGCTGTCTTCTGCTAACGAATATCTGTGATCTCCAATTTGAAATCTTGCCGCGCTGAAAGCTGCCTCTGAAGCTACTGATGATCCTTGAATTGCAAGCACATCCTTCACCATCCTACTAAGTTTTGGAAATTGAGCTCCACGATTCCTCCACCAGTTCAATAGTTCCGGTATACCTTCATCGTTTTTAATATCATCCGTACCCGGTTCAAGATATTTAACAAATTCACATTTATTAGAGGGATAATGCCCAAGTACCCCCTCAACCTATGCCCGAAATCTCAGAGACACACTTATACTATACTAAGGTCCTATTACCCCCTTGAACTTATTTTATTAATAATTTTTTACCCCTTTTTGTCCTACGTGGCACTATCTGGTGGGCCCAACGATGGTTGACTTTTTTTTTCAAACTAGTGCCACGTAGGCTAAAAAGGGGTAGAAAATTACTTATAAAATAAGTTCAGGGGGGTAATATGACCTTAGTATAGTATAAGTGTGTCTCTTAAATTTTCGTACATAGGTTGAGGGGGTACTTGTGCATTTTCCCTTTATTAGAAGAGTCAAGACCAAGTTTATGTTTCACTCATCCATGACCACCTACTTGATTCATAGACGTTTGAGGATTTTCAACATTATCTAATAATGAATATTTATCATACATTTCTTTTGCAAAGAATTTTATACTATTTTGACATGTAACCAAATCAGGTTCTTCTTCAAGTTGAATATCTAAATTCTGATAAATGCATTCAACTAAAGCTTTTGCACCATATTCTTTATATTCGGGGTTGAAAAGAATTGCAGTTAAATAAATTTGAGGAATAGGAAAAAATATTTCTTAAATTTTGTAATCATAACTTCAATAGCAGAGGTAAATAAAGTATTTATTTTATAATCAGAAAAAATAGATGAAATCTCACATATTTGTATTAAAATTTCAGAAATAGTAGGATAATATATTCCAGAAATTTTTTTAGTAGCATCATAAAATGATTTAAAAAATATTATAAGTTCATTTACTTCATCCCAATCACTATCATTAATTTTTAATTCAGGATAAACATTATGATTATTAAATAGCGTAGTAATAGGTTGCCTATATTCATAAGCAACTTCAAGCATATCATAAAAGGAATTCCATCTAGTTTTTACATGCTTCAGAACTTTTCTAAACGGAAGTTTAAATGCATTAAAAAGTTCTTTAAATTGATTAATTCTACTACTACTATTCATATGAAAAATGTAAAAACAAGCATTATCAATTTTATCACAACTATTTTCAAATAATTTAACACCGTCACTAACAACCAAATTTAATATATGCGCGGCACATCTAACATGAAAAACATATTTACTAATAGGAAAAAGTCTAGTTTCTATCATATTAATAACATTTAAATTAGCAGAAGCATTATCTAAAGTAATACAAACGACTTTATCACAAAGACCGAAAAAATAAAAAATTTCCAACATAGTAGTAGCAATATAAATTCCGGTTTTTTTCTTTTGAAAATTTTTATAACCAATAATTCTTTTTTGTAATTTCCAATTATAATCGATCCAATGCGCAGTAACAATTAAATAATCAAAACCATTAGGACTACGACCCATATCAATAGTAATAACAACTCTACAATCCATTAGTTCAAAATAGGCACGTAAATATTGACAATGTTTTTCTTGAAATTCAAAAATATCTCTTTTTTCCATGCTTCTTGATAAACCTTTAAAACTAGGATTATATATTTCACGAATTTGTGCAATAAAACCCGAATGTTCTCCAAAACTAAAAGGTAAACCACAAACAACAACCATGTTAGCAAAGTTTTCACGATCATGATCCTAGTTATAGGTTCGATGTGTAAGAGGACCACTTGGGTTCGAAGTATTTAATTCACTTGAACCATATTTGATCATCTAACCAATTCTTCAACATTACAATTTTCAACAACTTCAAGAGAAGACATATATGCAAACCACTCTTTACTATGCTTGTTAATCAAATGTTTTTTTAATCCCCCCGTTGAACCTCCAGTTCCACCAGATGTATATTTAAAATGTTGTTTACAAAGATTACATATACTAAAAGTTTTTTCTTAATTCAAATAACAAAATTTCTACACATGTGATTTTAAAGAACGTTGTACCTTGGTCTTACCTCTACTTGGAATAATAGGGGGACGAGTAGTTCCAATCGGAGGTGGAGCTTCAACACCTATACTATTGAGGTGGGGGCTAGTCGGTGTATCATCTAAATCTACTTCTTCATCTAAATTTATTTGTTCATCCATTCTGCTTCTTCATTTTCTTGATTAATACCATAATGTCTTTCATAGAATTCATGGGGAATCATAGGAGTATCCGAATTAATATTTATAGGACCGGGACGAAAAAAACTAGTTTCATTCACATGCGTAAATTCATCTGTATTCATTCTAACAAGAGGAATTTTAGATTTAGAAGAACTACCACCTTTATTAGTTTTTTTAACTAATTTTTTTACTAATTCTACTAGACCTTTTTTACTTCCACTTTTTTAGAAGACTCCATGATAAAATTATAAATTACAAAATACGAAACTTAACAAGAACAATAATATAACAAGAACAACTTAAAATTTAAAAATAATAAATACAAAAAATAAATATAAGATTAGGGAGTGGAATGAAGTTACCAAACGTTTGTGTAAGAACAAATGATTATAATGAAAATTAAAAAATTGATGTCGAAACTTGAAATTTGAAGAAGATTCCTCCTCCAAAATACACCAAATGACCAAATGATAGAAAGAATTTAGAACTGAATTGAATATTGAAAATTTGAAATTTTTGAATTTATAATCCGTAATTGCTAAATCTTATAAGTTATAAATATGAATGAAATATATATTCTCTCAAAGACTCAAACTTATGTTTGTAAGTTGTAACTTTGTATATAAAATTTTTAGAAATCAACTCTAATTTATAAAACAAAAAAACTAGCTATTTTAATTTTTTACGTTTAAAATGACCGTTGGTCCGAAAAAGGGTAGGGGGAGGCGGGCGGGGGGCCGGGCTGCAGCTGCAGACAACACTGCAGCTTTATCAAAAACTGCAGAGTGCAGACTGCAGGAAAGCAGGGGCGGGTAGTGGCTCGTGCCAAGTGTCAAAATATAATATATAATTTATAAAAAATATATATATAAATTATATAAAATATAAAATATAAATTAATTAATATATCTTAAATAAAATAGACCGGATCCGGACCGGAACGGAACCGGAATGAACCGGGATGAACCTGTACCGGTACACCGTTAAGAAATCACGGTTCCGTCCCGTTTCATGTACCGGTTCAGACTATCCCTTATCGTCCAGTAGGAAACCGAAATGGGACGAACCGGAACGGTACCGGTACGTCTTGTTCCGTTGACTAGTCTTAGTTAGTACTAGGTCATCTACAAAAATTAAATGAGAAAGTTCTGGGCCCTTACCAACTATTTTGATAGGTTTTCATGTCTTCCTCACTACTTTCTGGTGATGCTCCTAGATATATTTTCCATGCATAGTATGAATATGTAAGGGGACATAGGGTCCTCTTGGCGTATATCCCTTGTTTGTTCGAAGAACTACATTCTAGAACTTTTTACTAGGATAGCTACTTTGCTAGACAATATACAAGACATAATAAGGATAGTAATCTTGCGAGGGAAATTAACGGATTATAGTGTATTTTTTACATAAGACCATTCTATTTTATCGAACGCCTTTTGCAAATCTATTTTTATGACTAAGTTACGCTTATTTCCCTTCATTCTTTTAAAATAGGTTACTAACTCCTGAACTATAATGGTGATGTCAGCTGCCTGTCTGTTTTCCAAGAAACTTTCTTGATTTTTCCCAATTAATCTATTTAGTAAGGGTTTGATTCTATTAGCAATTATTTTTGTTATGATTTTGTAGGTGGTGTTACAAAGGGTAATAGGTTAAAAAACGTTAGGCAAGAAGCATTTTTGTTTTTGGGATCAAGCATATATGGGTAGTTTTTTTAGGATCAATGGTACCTTTTGTCAAGGCATTTTGGCAAAATGTGGTCACTCAGGCTCCTAGCGCATCAAGTATAATTGGTAGAAGAAGGGATGGATTCCGTCAAGACCGTGGACTTTGTTTGGATGGAAAGAGTTTAAAGCTCTCCATATTTCTTTTGGTGTTAAGTCCAAATCAAGAGTTGTATAGTCAAAGTTTTGAAGTATATTTTGATGGCGATTAAGGCTTATAGAAGATATATTATGGTTTGTTTGGAAAAGAACTTTGCAGATGTACGTGGTTTGTTGGATAATATTTTTGAGGTTGTACACCTAATAACCGTTTTCTAATTGTAAAGTATTAATTCTATTTTTTCTTCTTCACTTTAAAGTAAAAATGTGAAAGAATTTAGTATTTGCATCACCCTGATTTATCCAGTTGGTTCTGGATATTAATGCCCATAAATCTTCTTCAGCCTTAAGGATTAGGTTGTATTCGTTTATCAAAGTTTGCTCATGATTTTGGAGGAAGGAACTTCCCATATATTTGGGTGAGGATTGGATTCCTTGAAGTCTGTTTTATATGTTCCTTTTCTGTGTAAATATCTCTCTAAAAACCGCTTTGCTCCAATTTGTGGATTGAATTTGAAAAGTTTAAATGTCCATGGTTATGTTATTTTGACTATCCCATACTTTACGATTACATTTTTGAAGTCGGAATGGGTAATACACATAATTTCTAATGTAAAGAATTCATTTTTTGTCTTGTGAGGATTTTATAAAGGATACTAATAGAGGGCAGTGGTCAGAGTGGGTCCTCAGTAAGTGGAATACATGCGCATCGTGGTATTTTTGCAGCCACTCATTGTTTGCTAAGAATATGTCCAGCCTTTCAAAAATTAAAGATGACTTATTAGTAAATCTTTTATTTAACCACGTGTATTTGCTCTCTTTATAACCTATATCTATAAACTCAAAACAATTTATTGTTTCTAGAAATTCTGTTGTACGATAGTAGTCTATAGGCTTCCCGCCCCTTTCTTTCGTGATTGAACAACAATTCATAAAAATCTCCCCCAGTAACCCATATACCATAGTTGTTGTTTTTTATTTGTTTTAGGTTCTCCCACATAATCTTACGATTAAATCAATGAGTACTGTCATATACACAGCTAAATAACCAAGTAATGTCAAAATGACTTACCTTGATCATCGTATGAACTTCTTGATTAGTTGTGGCTATCTCATCAAGCTCCAGAAATTTGTCGTCTCATAACACTATGATACCTCCTGAAATCCCATTTGGTGGAACCACTATCATTTTATTGAACAAGAAGCTATCAAGGAGAGTTTGATGACTTTGCAAGGGATCTGAAGTTTCTCCTAAATTCAGGGCCATTTCACCCTCTATAGTTCCATATAAGTATATTCATTGATCTATTTAAGTTTCATGGAACAATCAACTCCTCTTGTTCTCTACCTATAGTACTTGGTTCCTTAATATTGGGCTCATTACTAGAATTTCCTATCAGCGGATTTACCAGAGGCCTTATATTTAGCGAGATTTTTCTTAAGTTCGGGTGGAAATAAGGATGAAATTATTTTCGTACTAAGCTTTGAAATCATTATTTTTATTTCTATTAGTACTGTGATTTCTATTCTGGTTTCCCGCATTAATTCTAATGTTTCTTCTATTTCTACTGAGTTTGTAGTACGAAGGAGAACTTGGGGGTTAGGATGAGGTGGAGTTGGTAGCTGAGATGTCGTAGGTGTTGTCGTTTTCTTCACCTGATTTGAGCTCCTTATTGAACCTTCAGGACTATCACCTAAAGTGTGACACCCTGCTAGTAAGCCTTGAGAGGGTTGTATAGGAGGTCCGTCATATAGTTTGACAAAGGTGATGGACAGAACGACATCTCATCCTATTGGGGTACTTCCAGTGGGTAGAGTAATGGGATCTCCCAGGTGGGTATGTAGAAGAATGTGTAACATCTCTTAACCCTAATAGCTACAAACTAAAATAATCACTTTTGAAAAGAAAGGGGAAAATCTGAAACAAATTTCCTAAGTTAAGAAAGTGAGTTTTGGTCATTTTCAAATGGCTATAACTTCTAACTTAGGATGATTTAGTGTTAGTTATTCATATGGTTGGTAAGCCTTTGGATAAATATTTTGAATGCCGCTGAGTTTGCGCATTTTCAATATCGTATGAGGGAGATATTCTTATCGGAAGAAGGGCTGTTAGATTGGGGAAGGTCCCAATCCGGATTTAAGGAAGGGCAAGCTAGTCTTTTCACCCATTTTTTTACTATTGGGGATTTATTTGGGGTAAAAACAAGTTTTAGTCAGATTACAAAGTTTAACTTTACGCTTAGGGAATGGAGAAGAGAGAAGAGAAGAAGGAAATGAGAGAAGGATCAAGGTTTCGCCAAGATGCCAAGGAATTTCGAGTGGAATTCATTGGGGGTAATCCCTACCAAGGTATGTGATATTTTTTCATTTTGGGTTAATTCATCCACACGCCAAACCTTTTTAAATTAAGTTGTTTTAGAATTATTAACATGATTAGAAGTGAATTCTTGATTAATCTTGTCGAATTCCTATTTGGTTGAGTTGTTTGAATGCCCATTGATGTTGATTTGTAGTTTTCGATGTTTTTTTTGGAGTTAGATCTATTGGGTATTGATGATCCTAAGGTTTTGGGAAAAGAATTATTGAGGTTTAGGGGATTTAACGTTGAAAAATAAAGAGAGAAGTTTGTCAGCCACACCAGGACAACACCAGGAGCGGCGCACCCCATTTGCGCCAGGAAGACGTGGGGCAGCCCGCCTGCAGCACCAGAAACGTGCCGCTGACCAACTGGTCTAGCACGGCACGCCTTGAACGCGCCCGAATTGGTGTTTTACGCCCAGATTTCGTAGTTTAGCCTTTTTAGATCATTCTAATGTATATTAACACTCTCCAATGATTCCAATTACATCAAATGATTTATAAACATCTAGGAATCATCAAAAACAAGAATCATACCTTGAATTCATAATTCAATTTAAGGAAATTTAGGATCAAAGACCAAGAAGTTAAGAGTCAAGTGTAAAGTTAATAAGTAAGTCAAAGCAAGATTCTAAAAGGTTTTCAAGAGTCTTTACCAGATGTTTTAACTTTGTTTTAAGGCTCAAGGTTTTTAAAAAACTAAGATTTTCCAAAAGAGATTTTAACAAGAAAAGGGAACATTGATTCTGAGATAGTTTTTTAAAGCTAAGTGTTGAACAATTATCTCAATCCAAAGAAAGGAAGTTGTTTTTAAAAGCATGAGCTAAATTATATTTTGGGAGTAGTATTGAGCACCAACGTAGGGATCAGAGTTCATATTAACTCTAGTCTCCATGAAAACCATGAAGTCATCATGGGTATTAACGGGTCATACTTTTTAGATAATCACGTAAGTTAAGCTAGTAATCCACTATGTTAAGAAGTTTTATGCGACAAAAAAGTATATGATAGTTTTGACAGCGTGGGCAAGACGTTGTATCACAACTTAGGCTCATAATGGTGGTTGTCGGTCAGAGAATCTCCCACAAAACCATATTACTTCATATATAAGTAAAGTTGAGTTTGTTATTGCATTTTATTTAATGAACGAAGTGTTTACATTGTTTGACATGCTTATATATATATATATATATATATATATATATATATATATATATATGTACACACACACACACACACATTTACATATATATATATATATATATATTTATATATATATATATATATTTATATATATATACACACACACACATATATATATATACACATATATATATATGTATATATATACATATATATATATATATATATATTGATATACCGTGATTTCACGATTTTGTTAATGATTTTTTCTTAAATTTAGTGTGTGTCCAAAAGCCTTTTTATATTGATTTTTATGTAAGTTTCTCCTTATTTACAGGAAATCTGTCCAAAGATAAACACGAAAGTTTTTGAGCGAGAAATGCAGAAGAGACCACCTACGGAGCTTTTGATGGTCCGTCGAGCTTGTGACGGTCCGTAGGTGGCATCGTAGTGAAGCTGCTGAAGGAAGATGGGGAAGTCTGACCTAGTGTGGGATTACAGAATTCTACGAAGGACTGTCATAGCCACGACGGTCCGTCCTGCTGGTTCGTCGTGATGACCAGATAGTAGTCCAGTACCCAAATTCTAAGAAGTTAAAGTATTATGGAACGGAGACCCACGACGGGCCGTCGTGCTTGGAACGGTCCGTCATACTTGTCTGTTGAGGGAAATGAATACAGCAGAAGAAGAATTTGTGAAGTATGGGACGACGGAGGTTATGACGGCTCGTCGTTACCACGACAGTCCGTCACGAGGTCCGTCGACCCATACATGTTTTGACAGATTTTCAGTACTTAGGATCCTTCTTTTATTAGGTTTTTATTTTTATTATAAATAGTTCGAAAAACCTCGTTTTAGGGGTTAGACTTTTTGATAGGAGACTTTTTAATATGAGACTTTTGGAGAGTTGAAATTTTTGATAATCTTTAGTTCTCTTGTTCAAGTATTGAAGGATTAATTTCAGTAATTGATACACTTTTTCTGGAATTGATTGTTGGTGCTTTTATTGATTAATCAAGTGAATTTCCGGATTTTATTCTTTTTTATTAAAGTAAGTGCATGAATTCTTATATTAAATATATGAATAGTGTGATTATTACAATGGGAAACTAAACTCCATAACTAGGGTTGTGGGAACCATGGGTGAATAATGAGGTAAAATCTAACTAAAATAGCAATTCTAGAATGGCGTCTTACATGTATAGATAATTCTTTAATTTAGAAGTCTTTTTAACGGATGACCAACATTATAACTCGCCTTAATGCTACTTGCCGGACCAAGGAGGTAGATAATAGGAAAAAAATTATCAACATAGATTTAGTGTACACTATCTAATAGGCTAGTGTCAATTGGTGTGAAGTAATAACTTAGTCAAACATCGCATACAATGGTTAATATGAGGTAAAGATAAGGGTTAGTATAGCAACACACGTAGCCGGACCAAGGTGCGAAGTGAAATTTTCTAGATGCCGGACCAAGGATTTAGACATACATAACTTATCACTTTACACACAAGATACTAGGAAAGAATTGTTGTAGTTAGAATTATCAAGTTAGGAACCTATGGGGAACACTTAAGCCCTAGTTACTTTTAATAATTGATTAAGCTCAAAGATTTTAATCTGTTAGTTGTTTACTTTAGTTTAGTTAATTATTTTCATTAATTTAGAAATAAAAACCCCCCTTTATTGTCTTTTGTTTTCTAGGGAAATAATTGACTAAATAATAGTAATAATAGAATAAAGTTAAGTCTAAACTATTTTCCTCGTGGGAATGATCCCAACCTCATTAGTTGGGTTCTTTACTTGATACGACTGCTTTACTTCTTATTTGAGAAGTAAGTTTGAGCGTATCAAATTTTGGCGCTGCTGCCGGGGAAAGTAGTTTTTAGATTAACTTAAACTTATTACTAAATTTTAGTCAATATTTTCTTAATTTTACTTTTCTATTGTTTTAATCCTTGCAGAACTATCTTCGTTGTATGCCAAATATACGGAGAGGAAGAGAACCCTTCTTTGCCTACGATCACGAAATAGAGTGTACACTATGCAATATGAATCAAAACATGGGTATTAATGATGATGATCCAAACAAGAACATCCCAGCTCAATTGATGTTCATGGTCAGTTATTACCCGATGATCCTGGTAAAAATCAACAAAGGGGAAAAAATCCCGCTCCACGCCCTCATGAATACTCCAGAGGTTATGATAATATTGCAGACTCTGATGGGCCACTTGTCTTGCCCCCTCTACCACAAGGCCAAACCTTTGTGGTAACTAGTAGTCTGATGCAAATGCTCACTACTAGAGGTTTGTTTTCAGGGCTACCTTATGAGGACCCACATGCCCATATAGCTAAGGTAAGGGCAGTGAGTAAAAGCTGTGTAGGGAGGCCTGATTTATATTTGGATGTAATAGGGCTAATAGTATTTCCTCTCTCACTGATGGGAGAGGCTGCTATTTGGTTTAGTGAGCTCCCTTATAACTCAACTTTCACTTGGAACAAACTAAGGGACGTTTTCTTAGCACGTTAATACCCGGTCTCCAAGAAACTAAATCACAAAGAAAGAGTGAACAACTTTGTGGCACTACCAGGAGAGTCAGTTAGCAGTTCTTGGGATAGATTGACTTCATTTTCTAGAAGTGTCCCCAATCACCGCTTATATAATGAGTCACTGAAGGAATACTTCTATTGGGGACATGATGATAATAATAAAGCGATATTGGATACTATTGCGGGTAGTTCTTATGAGGAGTGTCCTTATGCCGAGATTGTCGAAAAGTTAGAGAAAATCTCCCAAAATAATAAATCTTGGAGTACTAGGAAGTTAGATACTGGAAGAAATACCTTCGCAGTGTAATCCACTCATAACCCAGCCACAGATGAGATTCGTGAAGAGATGGCTCAAATGAGAACTAAGCTTAGGTCGGTATTTAAACATGTCACTGGGGGTGCAGAAAAGATAAATGCAGTTAAGTACTTGTCTAAACCATCACCACCAAATAATGAATATTATTATGAGGAGGATTCCTACGCGGTAAATGAGCAGACGGGGGGTTTCCGACCGAGTGGACAAGGCTCAAATCAGGAGAATTGGCGCCAAGGTCAAGGAAACAAAGGTCGGATCTATGGTAAATATAACTGTGAGGGTCATTATGTCCGAGATGAAAATCACAACCGAGACAACAAATTCAACATGGGTAACTATGGTGACAGAAATGATAGGAATGTGCTCTATGTTCCACCTCAAAATCGTGAAGTTACTCCTAGGGATGGTGGAGGTATTATGGCACGAGTTGAGGATATGTTGCACAAAATGATAAGGAGGTTCGATGCTAGTGATGAGAACATTAAAGAGTTAAGGAGTGATTTAGCGGGTATTGGACATAAAGTCGATACACATGCAATATCGATTAAGCAACTTGAGTTTCAAATGGCCCAATAATCTGCGACTGTGAACACACGGCAACCGAGCACTCTTTGTAGCAACACAGTCCAAAATCCAAAAAATGATGGACAATGTATGGCAATCACTACTCGCGGTGGTAAGAAACCATTAACCCTCTTATGCCGTCTAATGAGGAAAAGGTGATAAAAGATAATGATAAAGTGGTAGAGGTTAGCGGTGAAGTAGAAGATAACACTGAAAAAGATGCCGAAGTTCCTAAAAAGGTAAATCCCATGCCTATACCACCCCTCTTTCCTCAAAGATTAGTGAAAAAGATTGAGGATGGTAAACATCGGTGTTTTATAACAATGTTGAAGCAGCTTTCTATCAATGTACCTTTGGTAGAAGCTCTAGAACAAATGCTTGGTTATGCCAAGTTTATGAAAGATCTAGCTACAAAGAAAAGATCGGTCACTTTTGAGGATGATGATAGAATGCAACAATGTAGTGCTATTGCTAGAAGATCTCTAGTACAAAAGAAAGAAGATCCGAGTGCGTTCACTATTCCTTGTACAGTTGGGTTATTACATTTTGCGAAAGCATTATGTGATCTGGGGGCAAGCATAAATCTCATGCCCCTCTCGATTTACAAGAAGTTGGGTTTGAGTGATCCAAATCCCACTGCAATGCGGCTACTGATGGCCAATCTAACAGTAAAAAGGCTTATAGGGATACTCCAAGATGTGCTAGTAAAAGTAGAGTCGATCATATTTTCCGGCAGATTTTATTATTCTTGATTGTAAAGTCGATTTTGAAGTGCCTATTATTCTTGGGAGGCCATTCCTTGCTACAGGTAGAGCCTTAGTGATATGAAAAATGGACAGATTAAATTTCGGTTGAACAATGAAGAATGAACTTCAACATTTGTAGGTCTATGAGGCAGAGTAGTTAGCTCCAATCGGTATCTGCTATATCCTACAAAGAAAAGATGAAGAAGTACCATGACCTAAAAATTAAAAAACGAGAGTTTATGGTTGGGTATTTGGTGCTTTTATACAATTCTAGGTTGCTTGTTTCCGGGCAAGCTCAAGTCCAAATCAACTGCCCTTACTTAATTACTCAACTATTCCTCATGGAGCAGTTGAGTTGGAAACCAAGGAGGGTGTGAGGTTTAAGGTGAACGGACAACGAATAAAAACCTATTTCGGGCATGCTGAATTGGCAAATCAAGTGATCGAGGCATACCATCTTGATGAAGTCTGAGTAATCAAGTGTCTTCAGTCGTGCCGCGACGTTAAATCTGGAGCTTGTTGGGAGGCAACCCAATATTTATAGTTTTGTTTCTAGTAATGGCAACATTTTCTACTAATGGTTTATAAATTTGCAGGCACATCACTACGAAATTCTGCAGAAAATCACTTCGCAACATTCACTGACTGATACAACGAAGGACCGTCACGCTTGCGATGGCCATCGCATGAATCCGTCGTACCAGGTGCATTTTTCATTTATTTTTCAAAATTAGGTCACCCACAACGGAACCCATGATGGACCGTTTCATATGCGACGGACCGTCGTCGGGGTCTCGTTGCGTCATTAACCAGCAACCCAAACTAACCCGGCAGGAAAAAATTAAAAAAATTTCAACCTTTAAAACCCCTCACCCCTTCATTTGAACCATTTCATTCCCTCTTTCTCCATTTCCTCCCTTTCCAACTTCCTACCTTTCTCATATCTTCTCTATCAACTGATCCATATCAATTCCCCAAATCCCAATTCCCAAAATTTCCTTTCTGCTGGTCGGAATCTGTTGCTGTGGTTCTGTTTTTAATATCCAAGTGCCTCACTTGCTTGTTTTTCTCCTCTTCTAAGGTATGTGTCTCTGATCTCTACCCATTTACATTGCATTTTTGTTTTTCAATCACTATTAGCATATTTCTTTTTGGTAGGTCTTTGTTCTTTGATCAAATTTTGTCTGACCTTGGTTCAAAGTTCTCAAATTGCTTGTTAAAACTCTAGAAATTGGTGCTTTAGCATTGCTAGTTTGTTAGGTATCTGGGTTAGAAACATGTAGGTTAACATTAAGTATTGCGTTTGAGTCACAGGGGATGATTGTGACATCCTCAGTTCTTTCACTGAATGATACAATGAGACCACGATGACGGACCGTCGTACCCACGATTGACTATCATGGGGTCTGTTCCAACACCCCACTATTTGTTTTCTCTAAGTGTCCACCAACGGACACATGCGACGGACCGTCATTCCCATGACGATCCGTCCTGCACAACCGTCATGGTTGTCAGAGATCCTTGTCCTAAGGGTCTCCAACTTTTTCTAAGTGTCCTCTGATGGACATATAAGACGGACCATCATTATCACGACGGTTTGTCCTGCACAACCGTCATGATTGTTAGAGACCCTTGTCCTAAGTGTCTCCAAATTTTTTTAAGTGTCCTCTGACGGACATCTACGACGGACTGTCATTATAAAGATGGTCCATCCTGCAAAATCGTCATGGTTGTCAGAGACCCTTGTCCTAAGGGTCTCTATTTTTGTAAAGTGCCCACTGACGGACATCTACGATGGAGCGTCTTACCCTCGACGGTCCGTCCTGCACAACTGTCATGACGGTCAGAGACCCTAGTCCTAAGGGTCTTCAACTTTTTCTAAGTGTCCTCTGACAAGCATCTACGACGTACCGTCATTAACACGATGGGCCATCCTGCACAATCGTTTTAACGGTGAGAGACCCTTTTCCTAAGGGTATCCATTTTTTTCTAAGTTTCCACTAACAGACATATACGACAGAGCGTCGTACCCTCGACGATTTGTCCGGCACAACCGTCATAACTGTAAGAGACCCCTCTCCTAAGGGTCTCCATACTTTTTCTAAGTGCCCCACGATGGACATCGACGACGGACCGTCATAATCACGACTGTCCATCTTGCTTATCCGTCATAACTGTCAGAGACTCTTCTTCAGGGTTCTTCACATACACATCAATGAAGTAAGACATGACGGACCCCATGACAGTCTATCATAGTCACGACGAGCCGTCACCTGGTCCGTCGGGTTTCACTGCTACTAAAGAGATGTCATTACAAGTTTGTTCTTCTGTGTATTTTTTGTCCTTTTTGCTTGTCTTGTTGCTCCTTCTAGTACTAATATTGATTCTTTACAGGTACTATCTCTAATGGTACCGAAACAAGATTGAGTTTACACACGTGGGCGTTCAAAGTCTATCGCCCGTCTGCCCGTGGTTATAGGCTCTGATGATGAGCATGATCCCGAGTACGTGCCCCCAGGCACTGCCACTGCAGCACGAGCTGCATGTGCAACTAGAGCTACGCCCAAAAAGGTGGCGTCCAGTGTAGTCACTTCCTCCTAGTCTGATGAGGAGCGCACAATGACCGACACACATTCTGGTTCAGCTACACAAGCAGAAGAAGCGTCCGGTTCCTTAGGACTTTTGTGGTCGGAGGAAGCATCCGGGGTCCGCTGACCCTGCACCCTCCACGACTGCACAGTTTGCCTCGTCTGATGAGGCTGACAATCATGATTCCACTCCAGGATCACCGACTGGTGCTCTCGCCCCGATTGCCGACTACGCCAAACGGTGGTGTGTCGATGGGCAATACCAAGTGTATTCAGATGCCAAGTTTCTAAATGATAAAGGCGTTATGACACGAACCTTTATAGTGGAGAGGTGGGTCCTCACGGGAAGTCTCCTCATGCCATAAATCCATAATCTCTTCACCAGACACCGGCTAGAGTAGACAGCTCGTTCTTTGGGCCGCTATAGTGAGGAGTTGGTCCGAGAGTTTATGCCTCTTATGTGGATACTGTCTGATCATAGATCGATAGGCAGGCTACCCCCACCAAACAGGCCCCACTTTATCATGTTAGAGTACGCAACATACAGTTTGACATCTCCCTTCCAGCTATCTGCCGGTATCTGTACGGCGAGGATGTTGATGCCACCAGGACCCCTCTCACCGCGGAGTTCTACTACCGGTTGCAAATTGTGAAAGATGGCCAATTTTTGCGTGAGCCATCGCTGAGAGAGACCACCAAGAGTTGGACGGATCTGCACTTATAAATTGATGGAGAGGGTGCCGACTGGGTAATGGTGCCGAAGGGAGCCATCAGTAAGGCTAACTTGACGTTCACGGATAAGTTTTTATGGTTGATTGTCCGCCACTGCCTGTCCCCCACTGCTGCTGATAATATAATTACATGGGATCGCACAGTTTTGATGGCAGCGATGATAGTCGGGTTTGAGGTTGACTTCTCTTGTCTTCTACAGGCGGTCATGCACGAGAGGGCTTTCAAGGTCACCAATACTTACCCTTTTTCGTGCATGATATTTTCCTTATGCAGGTCCACAGGTGTGCCCAACTGGCACATTGATCAGCTCAAGACTCCGCTAGGCACTGTTGATATCGACCTTATTAGGGATGAGGCCAATGAGTTGGCTCCACGCAGAGGGCCCCATCCAGAGTTGCCTCCACTTGGTGAGAATCAGGCTGATACTATAGTGCATGCTCGAACGGCTACGCAGATTACTTTAGCAGACCACTGACACTACCCCGATTGAGTCTATCCCGGGTAGTAGCACTGCCCCTAGATCCTCTCGTTCAGCCCCTTTCCCAGCTCTGGTCCCTCTTTCTAGGGTCCAAAATTAGAGTCTTAGATGGCCACACTTCTGCATCACATCTAGCCTTGTATGCAAAGGTCTATTGCTGAGGCGGAGGACGCTTGGAGCGTAAAATGACACAGCACACAGAGCGGAAGATCGCTGAGGTTGATCATCACTTAGACGCTTTTGAGTTGTGGGTGCTAGCCCGACAGCCCCTCTAGTGGACGTGTCGACCCTTCAGGATGCGGTTGAGAGCTTGCAAGCAGATATTGATATGATCCTAGAGGCTAGGGTGCCTGAGTCTGAGGTTCCTTCTGCAGAGCCTGTTGAGGACACAGTATTGGCAGCTTTATTCGCCATTTTTGAGATTCCACCACCTCCCCCTCGAGATCATGCCAAGAGGCGTAGGGGTCGAGAGGAGGATGAGTATAGATCAAGGAAGAAGGAGTTCCATGAGATGGAGGCTATGAGGAGAGCCTCGATTGCTGATGAGGAGGCGCGTCAGATAAGGGCTGTAGAGTCAGCTGATGGGGCATCTAGCTCCAGAGATGTGGAGACAGCAGGAGGCACTACTGATAGCGCTATTGCTGATGAGGACACTACTGAGGGTGTCCAGATTACATATGTAGTGGTTTCTGGGGAACCGGACTCACAAGCCTGCTTATCGCTGATGCTTTGCGCCCTAGGTTTGCTTCACCTACCTCTCTCGTTTTTCAGTTTTTTCTGCATTGGGGACAATTGCATATCTTTTTGTTGGGGGTGGGGTAAATGGAATGTGAGTGCCAGGGTGAAGTATGAGTAGCCCAATTCACGATCCTCTTTTGGGGTTTTCTTGCCTATGTTCTTTTTCCCCAAAAGACTGATTATTTTTATTGTGGAACCGGCATGTCTATATCTTGTGTACATATTATAACTCTGAAGCATGATGGCTAAAACAAAAAATGATATCTTGATGTAATGAAAATGATGCATGGCTAGGCACAGTAATTGATAAATGCGTGGCTCTAAGAATAACATAGAGATACACCACTGTATGACTCTAAGTCTAAGACTCGAACTAGGTGTCTGATAATCTGGTAGAGTAACGAGATGTCAAGTGAGTGTGAGGAAAATTTGAATAGTCCGCTATTAGAACTTGCCTGGTTAGTCCTGCTAAAAGTAAGCTGTAATAGACAATTAGGAAAGGATCATAGGCCCTTGTTAAATATATCCAATTTTTAGCCTAAATAAAATAAAATAAAAAAACGAATGACATTAATCCCTCTTTGATCCAAATGATTTGAGCGTAAAATAGACCTTTCTTTTTCACCCCAACTGATCTTTTCTGGGAATAATGTGTTGGACCTGGTCTCTCCTTCGACATGTGCACCTCAGCTTATGCCAAAAGCATAAGTTGAGGGTGGCTAATGCAGTAAACAACCTTTTGATGGCCCTGACCCAACTGTGGGTATTGTGTACTTTGACTCATGGCAAAGCCATGAGTTGAGGGTGGTTATTATGAGGAATGCTCTGGAAAGTGGGGTTGAAAGAACAAAGAGAGATAAAGAACATAAAGTAAAATGACTCAAGAACTAGTTGAAAGAAAAGTGAAATAAAATAATATAATAAATACAAGAAAGAAAAGAAAAAATTCACTTACACAAATGAAGAAAGAAGGGAAAATAGCAATGTGAAAGAATATGAGAAATTGAGCAAACTAAAACGATAAAAAGTGGTACGTTTAGCCCATATGTCAAGGAGGGAAAAAAGTCACTAAAGTAAACCTAAATATACCCTACCTGAACCTGAGCATATGTTACAAGCTAAGAAAGTCCTATCGTGATCCTAAGAGTTGTATGGCGAACTTAAAGTAGTGGAAATATGGGCAAGCTTATGGCAATATGTATGAATGAGTTGTGAATTTGTTCTGAGAGTGAGTGTTGAAAAGTAATCCTTATACTCAAACTCAAATCATTGTGTGAAAAATGAGGATGTTGTTTTGAAGTGAGGACACTAGTTGCAATACTGGAAATATTAGCACCTCGGTGAGAAATTGAAGAGGATAGGTGTCAGTGCATGGTGAGTCTGTGTCATGGTCTGGTTCAACATAATTCAAGCCTAATAGTGATTACATGTATAAATATGATGACACTGATCGGGATTGTTAGCCAAATGATTGCGAGAGCAAAAATATGGGTACTATTGTACAAAGATTTTGTAGGGCGTCATAGTGCGTCCCTTGAGGACAAACAACGAATTTAAGTTGAGGGTGTTGATATACAGTGGTTTCACGGTACTTTAATGATTTCCCTTAAATTTAGTGTATGTCAAAAATCCTTTTTGTATTGATTTTTATGTAAGTTTCTCCTTATTTACAGGAAATTTGTCAAAAGATGAACGCGGAAGTTTTTGAGCGAGAAATGCAGAAGAGACCACCTACGGAGCTTGTGACGGTCCGTCGAGCTTGTGAGGGTCCGTAGGTGGCATCGTATATATATACATCGGTCCAGCAGATCACTAAGAGTTAGAGGTGAGCCACTTAGCATTCTGGAGGACACATGTTTACTGTTTTTCAGTTTTCTTTATAGGATGTTATGGGGTCTGTCCCAACATCCATATTAGTATTATAGAGACTTCATAGGCAGAAAGATAATCAGACAGTTTTGATTTTTTGAGTATCTCATTATTTACAGATATTTTTATTATGAGACTTAAGTGCCATTTTGGCCAAGCTATTTTAATTCAAGTTACTCTATGAGAATGTCTTCTTATACTGAGTTAAGTCTTCCGCTAAGTTAAGTAAGACATTCCAAGGGTCCTCTCAAGGTCATCAATGGTCATTGGGTGTCGATCACGTCAAGGGTGTACGCTCGGGCGTGACAAAATGAAAGATGGGGGAAAAGGGTAGCCCATCTAGGACTGAGTACTGAGGTTGACCATACTTGGATTTTGTAAGATCCATTGCAAGCGCGCCATTTATGATACGACTTAAGTTATGAAGGAGGGGTTTTGAACCACAATCGCGATTTCCCTCCCTTCGAGCATCACTTCGAAGGAGATTGGTGTCCCAGAAGGCTCATCTCCAGCCACGACATAGATGTTACATTTGGTGGAGGTGCCTGTGTGGCATAGAGATTGGTCATTGGCGGTTGTGCCGAGGAGTTTTGGTTGTTGTTGGATAGGATCTCCATTGTAGGTATGTTTGTTTGGAAGTGATCTTGTAACAGTTGGAATCTTGCTTCTCTCTGTCGTCTGTTTTGTGAACTGAGAGGTGATAGAGGCATTACTTTCTTTCTTTGGTAAGTTTATAAATGTGGAGTCAATAGGGATAATAGTTATAATATGGGACTGATATTGTTGGATTTTGACACTGGTACTAGGAATTACACATGGATGTTCTTTTTTAGAAGTATCCTTATTTAGTAAATCGGTATTTCCGAGAAGCGGGCAACTCCTAGGATCTAGGATAGGATTGACATCCATCTCTTTTGGTTGAGGTATCATTGGGATTCGAGAGCGTATACATTATGTATCCTATATTAGTGTGTATATATGATGAAGTAGGGGAATTTTGGTATTTATGAAGCTAGTAGGTCAGTTAGGAAACTGTTTAAAGTAGTGGTCAATGTAGGTGTTCCTAGGCCATTTGAAAGGGTATTAACCGCCTTTCTTTTTAGATTTTCTAATTGAGGGATTATGGTTTCTATGGATTGGGTATTCTTTATTTTTAGTAATTTTTAATTGTGGTTTATATATTATCATTTCCTTTTCATCTTTGATGCTTAATACAATGTTATTAACAAAATTTCCGCCTTTAACGTATTGTCCAAGTATATGAGTATTATTACTAAGTGATAGAATATACGCATTAACTTATAAGTCAATGGACCAGGTCCCTTGATACACTAACAAGTATGAACTGAAAGTAAATGCAGTTTAAACAACACAACGATTTTACGTGGAAACCTCCTTGCTTAAGGGAGTAAAATCACGACCTGTCTCACAGGATTTTCACAACTTTTTTCACTAATCTTTGCAAGCAAAAGTAAAACCAGTTACACATATGTGAGAAAATTATTTTAATCTCAAGTTCAAGCAATAACTTCTATTTCTTGACAAGCCTAAGTAGAAGTTAATCTACCCACTAAGCTATCCCTCCTAGACAACTTAGAATTTCAACACCACCCACTGATTCCTTTATAGATTCAAAAATAGTTTACAATGTAAGACCAAGTGAATATATTGTTAAACAACTACACTAAATGCTTCAGATATTTCAGTTGTTGTTTGAATAATTCTGCTGTTTGATTTTCGATAGCCTTTGCAAGTGTTCTTGAAAATACTTTATCAAGTTGCAAAAACTAGGAATAATGTTTAGGAAATAGAATTTTATATGGACAAATCCCTTTCCTTAAACTCTTGCCATTGGTTGAAGAAGTCTGACTTTACTGGTGCCCTTGGGAATCGTTCACCCACTTTCTATACCTTCTCCAGCTGGCATTCAACAAACTAGCCACCTTGGGGAACCTGGTACCTTTAAAAGGTCCTTGAGTTTGTTACATCTTCAAAACTCATGTTGATAACCTGGTACCTTCACAAGGTCCCTGAGTTTGTTATATCATCAAAACTACAAATAAGACTAAGGTTATCCCCCCATGGTGATGTCATTGCTAACATCAATACGTGACATAACATCGCAAGTGGAATCTTGATCATTGTTTGTTAGGTCTAGCTAACATTTCAATTTTTCTATTTTTTTACTATGTTAGATCCTTTATTTGTGTGATTGGCTTTTGTTTTATATTGAAAAAACTGAGAATTGAGGTACTTACCTGATTAGGAGCTCCTTTTGTATCTATCTTTTGAGTCGGTGTTGTGTTGTTTCTTAAACTTGACTAGATGCCATGGGGATTCGTCTTCATTAGTTCCACTAGTATCTGCTCCATCATCTCTCGCATTCCTAGAGTTTATTTAATTTTTTGCTTCCGCCCCGGACTTTGTTTGTATATGCTGGAACTTGATTACTTGTTTGACATGTTATTTGAGCACATGCACATGTAGTGCACAGAATGCTGTCGATCCCGTATTTTAGCTTACCTATTCTTTATGGGGATACCAATAGGTCCGATGTACAAATGTCTGTTTTAACTAGTCTACCCATTTTATTGCGATAGTTGCTAATATTTTATGATCATAGTATTCAGTCGGCACTCTAGTAGACGTAGCCAGATGGCAAATTTAACACAGATAAAGAATCCATTAATGAACCATGACCCGTTATGAAGAACTTTGTTCATATTTTCTTCTTTTAAGATTTGATTGTGAAATAGTCGTGACCCAGGTCTATTCTTCGCTTGTTCTCCATGGAGTATTTAGTTTGCTTTTTTAGTATGTTCGCGGTATATTCTCATCATTTCCTTTGCAGATAGTTGGATGTTTTCCTCATCCATTCTATCTATGGGATCATCCTTGTTTTTCCTTGGAATTAAGTTTGCACTCTTCATTATCCACCACCGTATCGTCTAATTCCGTGGTGGGTATAAGTTCGACTGTACTAGCTTGGGGGTATGGGGTTGCCAACATGACTTTGCTGAAGGAGATTCTTGCGGAAGATTTGACATGATTAATTGCATCAACATTCCATTAACTTGATGTCAGGTGGGTCTAGAGGAGGCGGTCAGATATTGTTTCTCTGTCATAGTTTCTAGTGAGAAGGGAGAGCTTCTCTCTCTAGTTTTTTCTTTAAACAATTACTTTTAAACTTTATATAAAAAGTGATAAATAAAATTATTTAATTTTATATATATATATTTCAATTAATAAGTTCAGTTACATTTTCAATGCATTATATAGTAAATTACATAATCAACTATATGCATTTGTTTTAAATAAGTGTTCAATTGATTATTTTGATATGAAATGATTCATCAACTCATAATTAGTGATAAATAAAGTTATTTAATTATAATTAACTTTCAATTAATAAGTTCAATTACATTTTCAATGCATCAAACAGTAACTACATGATCAACTATCTATATTTGTCTTAAATAAAGAGATCAATTGATTATTTTGATTTGAAATGTTTCATTAACTCATATGTCATAAGTGATAAGTAAAGTTATTTAATTAAAATTAGTCTTCAATTCATAAGTTCAGTTACATTTCAATGCATTAGAGAGTAATTGCATGATCAATTTTATTATATTTGTCTTAAATAAAATGATCAATTAATTACTTTGATTTGAAATGCTTAATTAACTGGGAATTAGTGATAAATAAAGTTATTTAATTATTAATCATCTTTCAGTAAATAAGTTCAATCTACAACTGCAATGCATTACAGAGTAATTGTATGATCAATTAACTATATTTGTCTTAAATAAAGTTATCAATTGATTTTATTTAAAATATTTCATTAACTCATAATTAGTGATAAATAAAGTTATTTTATTATAATTACCTTTCAATCAATAAGTTCAATTATAATCTCAATGCATACAGAGTAATTACATAATCAATTAACTATATTTGTCTTAAATAAAGTGAACAATTGATAACTTTAAGTTGAAATGCGTCATTAACTCATAATAAGTGACAAATTATTTATTATTAATTACCTTTCAATTAATAAGTTCAATTCCAATCTCAATGCATTATATGTTGCAATAGATAACCTATTTATCGAAAATAATCAAATAACTTGATCATTTGTTGCAACAAATACATAACCTGTCACAACAAATGTCTAATATGTAATAACCAAGAATATATGCTCATCTATTGAAAAAAATCAGCATATATGTTTGATCATTTACGACCGACTCTATATATAACTGATATGAAATGCTTCATCAACCTATTTCAATATATTATATATTTTCTTGATTATTTCGAACAGATGAGTCATCCGTTGCAACTAGTTATAACCTATTGCAATAAATGTTGATTGTTTTCATTATATGTGTCATTTACTGAAATAAGTAACTCATAACTTGTCTCAATATATGTCTATTTCCAATAAAATAATTTAATATTTTACAAATCTAATGTAACACCCTGGAATCTAATAAACTAAGATAGAACCTAACATGTGCTTAGTAGACTAAATGGGGTTAAACATAAAGATAATAGTCGTAAAATAACATCCCCTACTTAGTTCTAATATTTGAGGTTTACTTCACATTTCAAGTAAATCTTGGGTTGACTATTTTCCAAGCTTGGTGAGTCCTGATGGTTCGAGGATAAGGATTATTCCTTTTTAGTTTCGTTTTATACTTTCTATTTTCAAGACTATATTGTAAAGGGCTCTGTCCCTAATAATGTATTCGATTTTATTAGATAGTTTCTTTGAGGTGAGGTCTAGACTTTAATATTCATTTTATGAAAAAGACTTATATTGTAAAAAGTTTTAAATTCCTCATTATTTCTATGTACTTATGTTCATGATTAAGCTAGGGCTTGTACGAGACCCCTTCGGGGTCAAGTACGACATGTTACATCTAGGGGTACCCATGGGTTGTGACAAACTTGGTAACTACAGCACAAGGTTTAGAATGATTCTAGGATGAAGTCTCATGAACCACGTTCAATAGATTCTTTTTCATGAGTGTGACACGGGTCACACTTAAGAATGAGAGACTATATGCTTAGGAACTTTCACTTTTTAATGAATCTTTAGTCATGCCTTAGAGTTTTAACTATATGATGTCCTTTCTCCTAACCCTTATATGAATACAAGAAGGGTGACCACAAGAAGGATGGACTTCATGAAATCATTCTAAAGTTGATTTCAATAAGAATGAAATTCACATGAAAGTGGCTAGGCTTATTAATAACGAAAATTGGAATCTCGATAATGCTTTTTAGCATCTCGACGAGTATTGTTGATCACATCTATGAAATTCCTTTAGATTGTCATTCAGGATCACATTTTCCTATATGTTCCATAAACTCTAACGACCTCTTTACCTCAACCTCCCTCGAAAAATGTTACAACCTTCCGATCTCAACATTTACAACTTCGAATGGAATTGGGATGCAAAGACCCTTAATAAATTAAATATCTTATGTGACAATGCTTCCATAATAGGTTTCCCTCAAAACTGTATCTCCAAACCATTAACATTAGTAATGATAACTTATAACCTATTTGCAATTTTAATCCCGAATCCCTGAGCCACCTTCTCATACCTTGCACTATAGCCAAGCATTTTTTTGGTCAAATACACTGCGAAAAAGACTTGAATACTAGTGATAATATGCTGAAGATCATGAACAAAAATCCTATAATGCAAAATCCTTTAATCAAATGGAAAATTTTGTTCCCCTTTGCAGTCTGGTACATTTGGACCAATTGTAACCACAATATGTTTAACAACTCCGAGCACCCTATAAACATCCACAATCCAGAGCGCAAAGTTTTTGAGTTCACTTTCTCCTCTGACTCCCTATTCCATCCTCATAAGTCTAGAATCACGGTGCACATCAAATCTCATCCTCCCCCCAAGGTTTCTTGAAGCTTAACATTGACGACTCTTATAATAGATCTACAAATATTAGGGGCATAGGAGGAGTCGTGAAGGATGAAAATGTCAAATGGGCGACAGGTTTCTAGAAAAAGTTCATCACCATCAACCACACTTTCATGTAGCTCATGGCCCTTTTCCACGGCGTTAACCTTGCCAATGATCGCGAAACAACAAATTTGAAAATTAAAACAGACTCGTCTGATGTAATAAAGCTAATCCAAGGGTAAAATGTTCAAGTTTATAACAATCCTTAAAAAATGGAAGTCATCACTGAAGAATATGGGGAATCCACCATAATTTCTGGAAGGGAATAAACTCACACATCTACTGGAAACTAAAGGAATGTTTCAAGAAGGATTAGATGAAGTTACTCTTTTGCTTTACCCACCCTAGTGGGTGTTAAAAACTATTAACTAAGATATAGGTGGACTATACATAGAAAAAAAAACTTCCTCTTAGTACTAGTACTAACCTAGCAGCTATGAGAAATATTAGTAACACAAATACAACGCGTAGTAATGTGACTAGGACCAATGTAATGAATTTCTAGTATTAAATAAAATATCCACTGTTCTAAAAAAGAAAACAAATGTGAGAAGACATATCATTCAATCATATCAGACAACTAATTCATAAATCCAAGGACAAAAGATATCAATTGGTAAGTCAAGGAGCATATGATGTATAATATACTTTAATTGATTATTTCAAAATAATGTTCGAATACAATAGGACGAAAGCATCAAAAAGTAATAAATAGAAAGAATAAAAAAATTAAAATTAAAGAAAAACATACCTTGTTCAACGATGATCTTCCACCCAATTCTTTGTATAAAATAATTATCTTTTTGTATTAAATCTAGCTGCTTCTGAGTATCTTCGATTTCTACACTCAATTTTCTGTAATGATAATGCTCATGTACACAGGATTTTCATACCTAATCTTAGCCTCTAAAATTAGCATTTCAGCCATTTTTGCCTTTTTCTCATTAGCAATAACAAAATTAAGCATATCTATGACAGTGTCGATGTTGAAAAATCGTATGACTCTATCAAATTAGTCTACTTTATTGGAAAGAAAAAATGGAGCTAATATACAATTCTCATCACATCTTTTGCCTTAGGAGTTAGATGCTACACATTTACCCCTCACATATGCATCATTCATCTTTGTCACAAAAATTGAGAACTCCTAAATAATTACTTAATAGAGAGAATCGTTTCTCATCTTCAATTAAACCCTTGGTCTGATTGACTACTTAGTGGAACACTCATTCACGTGGTAATTAATGGGATTAAATTTTGATTTTAACATTTAAACTCAAAGTAAATTTTCAACTCAAACTATTTGTAAAATACTCAATGACATAAGAATAATAGTTTGCGAAAATATCTCAAGGAAAAGCAAATTATAAAAGTCTACTCAACTCTATCTATCTATGAAGCCTCTGATGACTAATGTTTAGGGTAAAGGGTTTGGTGACACTTGAAAAGATATTACTAGTGCCTTAGATATCCCCCTTGCTAGGATTGATGCATAATATATGTACAATTATCATCAAACAATATAGTAACAAGAACATGTATGTTTTTCATATATAAACATTATAAACTCAAGGACTTGATTTAATGATATTGATAATACTTTTTAAAATAGTGTACCACAATAGCTTAATATATACGTGCAAAGCACGTGAGGAGAAACTAATTAAAGAAAAATACAACAATATTGTAATGTTCAATGTTAGGACATGAGCGTCAATAAGATTTACAAAATATTAGAACCAACTTTTTAAAATCATAATCTTCAGAAATTATGATCCTCATCTCATCTTCATTGTAAATTCATGTGCTTCTTAAGTCTCATTATTATCACTGAAATCAACCCTACAATATAAAATAACAAATATAAATGTTAGGAAAAATGATAATATAAATTTCTTATTGTTTTTTTTTTACTTAAAATGTGAATTTAAAATTAAAAATTCATAAGAATTGTATTGAGTTTTTTTCGAGAAAATTTTTCAAAATTGCTTTAAAAGTACTTTAATTAAAAACTGAAACATTCATAATATGGCAAGACCTGGCTTTTTTCACATCTTGAAGGCATTGTATACCTCTTGTATAAACTTCTTCATTTTTCTGCACAAAATGAAATAATTTCATGATCAACAAATTAATTTTTTACCTATGAAAATAGATTCTTCTACGCGAAATATTTAATCTAAATCTTTTATGTGTAGAAAATACATAAACTTGAATTTAATTTTTTATATGTGACTGTGTGCATTTTTTAAATTGTTGTATTGTATTTGTAGGGTATGAAAATTTGTGATATAGTGCTAAGTACTTATCTTAACAATATAAAATCGTAAGTACTCGCCATGAAACTTCTCCTTAATTATCAAACTCATGGGGAAAAAATTATACATCATATACTAAAAGGTAAACTTCTCCAAATGTGTTTCCCTAATAGATCTAGGATCACTTTACAACATAACTAAATTCACAATAGAGGAAAATGTGAGCATGAGTACTCAGAGAGGGCCCTTGGTTATAAATGGACACTTTCTCAAAGTTCAAAGATGACCTCCAAATTTTGTAGCCTCAGAGGCGGTGGAGGAGATATCAACAATTTGGGTCAAACTACCTCACTTCCCACTAAGTTCTACGATGCCATAATACTTAAAAAGATTAGAGATTACATTGGGAAACTACTAAACACCGATGCATGCATGAGCACCACTATGCGAGGGAGATATGCTCGACTATGCGTAGAAGTTCCACTAAAAAAACCAGTTAAATCACACATAAAAATCGGGAACTATAAATAACAAATCGAATATGAAGGAAAGGATCAATTCTGTGAAGAATTGGGAATCCACAAAGATGTTGTCCATCACTATTGGCTAAGAAAATTAACAACAAAAGTCAACTACAATCTAGTAACAAATGGAAGACGATAACTTTTCCGAAAAGAAAAGCTGCCAACATGGGAAAGGAGCCTATTTTAGAGAAACGCAAAGATAAAGACAATACAAATAATCATTTGAAACTCCAATCATGTATGCTTTCTTTTTCCAATAATTGTGCAGTTACAAGCAAAAAGATCGCTAGTAAAATTAATAGCATTCCTCAATTAAACAACCTAGAGGATTTCTACACTAACACTAAATTGAACTCAACAAATACAAGATCTGAACCATCAAAGACAATTCAACCCTCTATAATAAACTCCTCCCCTACTTCGATAATTCCAAAGATGGATTTCTCTTTTGGAGCTACAAGACATAGACACATGGTACCTATAGAAAACAAAGCAACTAACCCTCAAGCAGTAAATAGATGTCAAGCTATTGGTACTTCCTAAGATATTCCAACTAGAAATAGTGACATCTGTCATAAAAAAAGTCAACCATTGAAAATGCATGCATGAAACACTTAGAAAAAGTATCTTGCCAAGTGTTGAATGATAATTTGATGCAAATCCTTAAACCGAATTCTACAAGCAATATTAATATCCCAACTAATCCAGTTCAAACTCAATCAAAATGTACATATATTCCATCAATAACCCGTATTTTTCAACCAACCACTCTTAGTCCCTCTCATATTGATATAAAATCCCATCAATACAGTCCAAACGAAAAGAGTGAAAACTCAATTTCACATAAAATCAGACTCTCACCACTTACCTAGAAAGTCCCAGCAGAAATGAACATCGACAACAATCAGATACCAAATTCTCCAGTAGTGTATGCCACACATGCAATACCGCTCACTCAACCTCCCCACTCCTGGATATAGGTAGCTCTGCATGGCCAATCAACCTTCTTCATAATGGACGTAGACAAGAGGGAAGTGATGATTATTCCTCAGAACCCTAACTTTCTGTCACAACTAGTCATAGAAGAGATTACGCTTGAAATGGACAAAAATATGAATCATGTATGACTAATCAATATTCTGAGACCCTTGACTTTGTGATTGCACTGACTCTCTTCTACTCCTTGCAACAGATGTGGGACATATCGTCTAACTTCAATCCTACAATGAACCCCCTAACAAGACCAGATCTACCATTCTTCACTCCACTGGAGAATATGGGAAGGGGTGGGGGTGGGAGAATCAGATGGTTTTTTCCATGGGTACCACAAATGACGATACCACAACATCAATAACAAGAACTATTCTGTGCAGGGAACTTTCATCAACAAGTTCCCCAAGAGCAGGAGTTGGTGGTAATAAGGGCAGAAATGGAGGAAGACCGTACGTTCAAAAAAATAGCAAGCCTAAGAGGAGTAGCCCTTATGCTATTTCCGGAGGTGGAAGGCAAGAATTTCATCTTCAATTGGACAATAGCACTGACCAAATTCTTATTGGACATTCACCCACCAATAAATTGTGCAGCAGCAAAATTCGCAGTGGTGTTGAGTCCAATACTAGAAGAGATTCCTCATCTAGAGGATGTGAATGAGATACCAAACAGAACACTCCCTGGTCCCGGATGTCCTCCACCCATTTTTCTACCAGAATTTTAACAACATACTGGGGGATTCTCTTAGATGTTTTTGTCATCAGGTTTTTGCGAGTGGGTTCCTTCTTCGTGAAATAAACAAGACTTATCTCTACCTGATTCTCAAAGTTAAGAATGCAAATAACTTGAAAATTTTTCGACCCATAGGTCTTTGCAATAACATTTACAAGGTCATTACAAAAATCATTGTGAATCGGATAAAACCTTTTCTCCCCAATCTAATCAACCCCTTCCAAGCTAACTTTATTAAATGAAGAAGACCTTCAGACAATGCAATCCTTATTCAAGGAATCATAGAAAAATTCCAAACTACTTGAAGCTCCAAAGGTTATTTCATACTTAAATTAGATCTTGAAAAAAGACGTTTTATGAGATAGAATGGTTCTTTATTCACAAGCGTTACTCTACTTCAAATTTCCTTGTAAAATTACTTCCATTATCCTTAAGTGCATCATCTCTAGCTCTATCTCTATTTTCGTTAATGGTACAAAAACTGAATTTTTCCATCCCAAGAGGGCGATTAGGAAAGGGTACCCTATGTCTCCTTATATTTTTTATTTTTTTAAATGGAATTTCTCTCAAATTTTATAGCTATCAAGTAGATATTGTTAATTGGGTCCCTATTACTCATACACCTAAAGGGCCTCTTATCTCTCACTTATTCTATAAGGACAATCTTACCTTTATGGCCACAATGTCGCACAAAACTATTTCCAATATGCATCATTGCTTAAATCTTTTGTGTACTCTGTACGGGAAAACTATAAACCAAATGAAGTCAAAAGCTATTTTTTACGAACATTGCCCTGCCATTTTTCCAAACTTGTTAAAGACTTATTTGGTATAGAAATCTCTTCAGAATGGTGAAAGTATCTTGGTTATCCCATATTTAACCATAATCCCACTCATCAAGACATTAACTACATCCTTGATAATATGACTTAACAGATTAGCGGGTTGGAAAGTGCATTTCCTCACTTTTAATGGAAGAACAACCCAGGCAAAGAGTACCCTCAACACCTACATACCATATGACTTACTTTGAATTTCCTAGATCTACCCTTTAGAAAAATTTACAAAATTCAGCGAGATTTCGTATTTATAGTTCTACCGATTAGAGGAAAATTCATTATCTTAGATGGGCCTGTGTAAGAAAATCCAAAGCAGAAGGGGGGCTGAACCACATTGCTCTAGAGCATAAGAATAACGGTGTGTTAGGCAGCTTAGCATGATGGATCTTCTTAGGCTCTGACCTTTTTTGGGCAAATTGTATGCTCTCTAAATACTACAAACGAAATAAACCTACCAAAGGAGGTTCCTTTATCTTAAAAAATATTCTCAATGGGTGGAAGATTTGCAATAAAGGCTTTAGGTGGGTGCTAACAAATGGAAATAGAGTTAACATCTGGCATAACAATAGGATCCCTCCTTATAATAATCTTAGATCCCTCATTGTAATCCATATTAATAATAATAAAATTGACATGAAATTGTCTAGGCTTATTAATAACTTAAATTGGAATCTCGATAACTGCTCTTTTCCCATCTCGACAAGTATGATTGATCGCATGTATAAAATTCCTTTAGATAGTCATTCTCCATCAGATTCCCTATATGGTTCCTAAACTATAATGACCTCCTTACCTCACTCTCCCTCCAAAAAATGTGCAACCTTCCGATCCCAACATTTACATTTCTAATGGATTTGGGATGTAAAGACCCACTATAAAATTAAATACTTCCTGTGACAATGTTCCCATATTATGTTTTCCTCAAAATTGTATCTCCAAACCATTAAATTTAGTAATGATAACTTATTCCCTATTTTGAATTTAAATCCTGAATTCTTGAACCACCTTCTCATACATTGCCCTATAGAGAAGTATATTTGGCAAAGTTATCACATACACTTCAAAAAATACTTAATACTAATGATGATTGTCTGTTGAAGATCAAGAAAAAAAGTCCTATAACAAATTCTAACCACAATGTGTTTAACAGCTCCAATCACCCTATAAACATCCTGATCTAGAGCACAAAGTTCTTGAGTTCACTTTATCCTCTGACTCCCTATCTCATCCTCTTAAGGATAGCCTCACGGTGCACATCAAATGGCATCCTCCCGGTGATTGTTTCTTGAAGCGTAACATTAACGGCTCCTATAATAGAGCTACAAAAATTTGGGGCATAGGATCTGCCGTGATAGATGAAAATAGCATATGGGTGATAGGTTTCTACAAAAATTTTATCACCATCACCAATACTTTCATGGAGATCATGACCCTTTTCCATGGCTTTAACCTTGCCAACGTTCACCAAATAACAAATTTTGAAATTGAAACACACTCATGTAAGGTAATAAAGATAATCCAAGACAAAATTGTTCCAATTTATAACGATCTTCTTCAAAAATAGAGTTCATCACTGAAGAATCGAGGAAATCCGCTGATCCACTACAGTTTCGTGGGAGGGAATAAACTCACACATCTGTTGGCAACTCAAGGAATGCTTCAGGAAGGATGAAATGAAGGTACTCTTTTTCTTTACCCACCCCAGTGGATTTTAGCAACTATTAACTATGATAGAGGTGGACACTACATAGAAAAAAAAGTCCCTATTAGCACTAGTACCAACTTAGCAGCAATGAGAAATATTAGTAATCGAAATACAATGCTTAGTAATGTGTCTATGACCACTGTAATGCCTAGTAATGTGACTAGGACCAATGTAATGACTTTCTAGTATTAAATAAAAATATCTATTATTCCAAAAAGGAAAAGAAAATTGAGATCATATATCGTTCAATCATGATTAGACAACTAATTAATAAATCTAAGGACAAAAGATCTCAATTGGTAAGCCAAAGAGCAAGTTATGTATAACATACTTTAATTGATAATTTCAAAAAATAAAGTTCGAATAGAATAGGACGAAAGCATCGAAAAAATAATAAATAACAAGAATACCAAATTAAATTAAATAAAACATACCTTGTTCACGATCATCGTCCAACCAATTTTTTGTAAAAAGCAATTGTTTTTTGTATTAAATCATACTCCTTCTGAGTTTCTTCTATTTCTAGATTCAATTTTCTTGTAACAGCAATGCTCTTGTATACATGATTTTCATACCTAATCTTAGCCTCTAAAATTAGTGTTTCACACATTTTGCCTTCTCCTTATTAGCAGTAATAGAAGTAAGCATATCTATGAGAGTGTCTATGCGGAGAAGACGAATGATTATCGAATTCATCAACTTTGTTCGAAGGAAAAAATGGAGCTAATGGAATCTCATCACATCTTTTGTTTTGGTAGTTACATGTTGCTCTTTTACCCTTCGCATTTGCATCATCTATCTTTGTCACAAAAATTGAGAACTCCTAAATAGTTATTTAACAGAGATAAGTTTTCCTTATAATTGTCTGTCTTAACATCAAGTTGAAGAAGATTGAGTTGACTAATCAGATTGAATAAGAAATAATGTAATTTGAATAATAATATATTTAATAGACTTGATTGTTTTTCTTTTAAAGTAAGTGATATATTTTAGTTTTTTGGAAGAAATCCTTGATGCTAGTTAATATATTCACATTTGTTTCACTAGATATCACGCCTCGAGCCCTAGACATGGCTGACACTCGAGAGCCATTTCTGATCATCAATTGAATCCTTCATTTGACTGACTATTAGTGGAATACTCATTCATGCGGTAATTAATGGGCTTACAATATAATTTTTTAACATTTAAAATCAAAGCAAAATATTCATCTCAAACTGTTTGTCAAATACTCAATGACAAAAGACAAATAGTTTGAAAAACCTCTAAAGGAAAAGCAAATTGTGAGTCTCAACTCAATTAATTTATGAAGCCTCTAATGTTAAGGGTTTGGGGTTTGGGGTTTTATGGCACTTTACAAGATATTGCTAGTGCATTAGATTTCCCCATTGCTAGGATTGATGCATAATATATGTACGGTTATCATCAAACAATGCATTATATGATGATCCATATTGATAATAGTATCAAGAATATGTATGTTATTCTTATGTTTTTCATATATAAATATTATAAACTCAAAGACTTGATTTAATTATATTGATAATATTTTTTTAAAATAGTGTACCAATAACTTAAATATATGTGCAAAGCATGTGAGGAGAAACTAATTAAAGAAAAACACAACAATATTGTAATGTTCAATAATAGGACATGAGCGTCAATAACATTTATGAAATATTCTTTTACATCACTAGAATCAACTTTTTTCAACTGATAATCTTCAGAAATTATGGTCGTCACCTCATCTTCATTGTTAATTTATGTTCTTCCTAAGTCTCATCATTATCACTAAGATCAACCCTATAATATAAATTATAAATAAAAATGTTAGGCAAAATGGTAATATAAATTTCTTACTGGCTTTTCTTACTTAAAATGAGAATTTAAAACATAAAAAAATTCATAAGAATAGATATTGAGGTTTTTTTCAAGAAAATTTTTCAAATTTGTCTTAAAAGAACATCAATTAAAAATAGAAACATTTATAATACGACATGACCTAATCTTTGTCACATCTTGAAGGCTTTATATGCTGCTTATAGAGATTTCTTCATTTTTCTGTACAAAATGAAAAAATTGCATAATCAACAAATTAATCTTTTCCCTAAGAAAACAGTTTCTTCTAAGTGAAATATTTAATTTAATTCTTTTAAGTGTACAAAATACATAAGCTTGTGTATGACTTTGTATATGTTACTGTGTGCATTTTTCGAATTGGTGCATTGTATTGTAGGCTAATAAAATTTGTGATATACTATTAAGTGATCTCTTAACTTAACGAGATAAAATCGTATGTACTCTCCATGAAAATTATACTTAATTATCAAACTCATGGGAAAAAAAATTCACATCATATACTAAAAGGTAAACTTTTCCAAATGTGGAAAGTTACTGAAAAGTTCCCCCTAATAGATCTAGGATAATATTATTAAATACAAAAATTCACAAAAGAGGAAAATCTGAGCAGAGTTCTTAGCGAGTGACCTTGGTTTATAAATGGGAACTTTCTCACAGTTCAAAGATAGTCGCAAATTTGTAGCCTTGGAGGCGGCGGAGGAGAAATCTCCAATTTGGGTCAAACAACCTCAACTTCCCACTGCGTTCTACGATGCCATAATACTAAAAAAGATTGGAGATTCCATTGGCAAAATTCCAAAAATTGATGCATGCACGAGCGCTACTTTGCGAGGGAGATATGCTAGCCAATGTGTAGAAGTTCCATTTAATAAACCAGTTAAATTACATATAAAAATTGGGAACTATAGACAACATATCAAATATGAAGGAAAGGATCAACTCTGCCATGGGTGTAGAAAAATCGAGAACCACAAAGACGTTGTTCATCAATATTTGCTAAGGAAATTAAGAACCAAAGTCAACTACAATCTAGCAATCAATGGAAGATGGTAACTTTTCGGAAATGAAAAGTTGCCACCATGGGAAAGCAACCTATCTTAGATGAAGTCAAGGATAAAGACAATGCAAATAATCTTTTGAAACTGCAGTCAGATATGCTTTCTTACCAATAATTATACAGGTAAGTGCAAAATGATTGCTAGTAAATTAATAGTATGCCTCAATTAAACAACCTAGAGGATTTCTACACTAATAATAATAAATTCAACCCCTTAGAAAATACAAGATCTAACCATTCAGAGACAATTCAACCCTTTGTAACAAACCCCTCACCTCCTTTGATAATTCCAAAGATGAATTTCTCTATCGGAGATACTACAAATAGACACGTGGCACCCATACAAAACAATGTAACTAACCCTCAAGCAGTAAACAGTTGGCAAGCCACTGGTACTTCAAAGTTATTCCCACTAGAAATAGTGAAATCTTTCATACAAAAGTCAACCATTGAAATTGCATGCATGAAAAACTTAGAGAAAGCCTCTTGCTAAGTGTTGAATGAAAATCTGATGCAAATCCTTAAACAAAAATTCTACAAGCAATATTAATATCCCAACCAATCCGGTTCAGATTAAATCAAAATTTATATATATCCAATCATTACCCCATGTTTTTCAGCCAACCACTCTTAGTTCCTCAGGTATTGATATAAAATCCCCTCAATATAGTCCAAAAATCCCATCAATATACACCAAATGAAAAGGGTGAAAGACTCTCACCACTTACTCAGAAAGGCCTTGTTGAAACAAGCATGGACAACAATAAGATACTAAATCCTCCAATAGTGTATGCCACAGGCAATACCGCTGACATAATCTCCCTACTCGTGGATAGAGGTAGCTCTTCATGGCCAAGCAGCCTTCTTCATAATGGACATAGACAGGAGGGAAATGATGTTTGTCTTTCAAAACCTCAACTTTTTGTAACAACTAGTCATAGAAGAGATGACGCTTGAAATGGACAACAATATGAATCATGTATGACTAATCAATATTATGAGCCCCCTTACCTCTGCGATGGATCCGACTCTCTTCCACTCCTTGCAACAGATTTAGGACATGTTGTCTCACTTCAACCCATTAACAAGGTTCGATCTACCTTTCTTCACACCATTGGAGAATATGGGGGGGGGGGGGGGGGAGAACCAAATGTTTTTTCCATGTAAACCATAAATGACGATACCGCAACATTAACAACTAGAACTATTCTGTGCAGGAAACTTTCATCAACAAGTTCCCAAGAACATGAGTAGGTGTTAACAAAGGCAGAAATGGAGGAGGACTGTACGTTCACATAAATAGCAAGCTTAAGAGAAGTAACCCTTATGTTGTTTCTAGAGCGGAATACAAGAATTTTATATTCAACTGGCCAAAAACACTAACAAAATGCTCAGTGGACATTCGCCCACAGATAAACTGAGCAGCGACGATATTCACAGTAGTGCAGAGTCCAACACTGAAACCGATTCCTCATCCAGAGGATGTGAATGAGATACCAAAACAGAACACTCCCATGATGACTAGGCGTAATAGTTTCATTATTTGGAATATCATAAGAGCCTCTGATGATGTTTTAATGAGAATTCTTACTGATTTATTCAACAATCATAACCCCTCTATTTTTTCTCTTAGGAAAATTAAGATGGAAGACCATACTTGACTCAAAGACATGCTTAGGTGTTAAGGTAGGCTCGAACAACCTACAATTGGAAGGTCGAGAGGAATTGTTCACTTTTGGCACGAAAATGTAGTGACAATCACTCACTACAGACAATAAGATCAGGAAATGCATCTCATGGTCAATATCAACACCAATAATACACCTTAGATTTTCAGTATTATTTACACTAGTACTAACTTGACCCACAAGTCTCTCATCTGGAGAAATCATCTCAAAAATCATTACTCCGCCCTCTAGGAAATGTGTTGGGATTTTTTTAAAGTTATGAGTCATAATGAACAATGGGGAGCAAGACCTATAAACTATACCAGAGCCAATATTTTCTCAACATGCATGAACATTTGTGATCTAATAGACTTATGTTTTAAAGGTTCCAAATAGACTTGGTCGAATCATCCTATGAAAGATGGCCTTATCCTTGAAGTACAAGATCGGGGTTTATCAAACAAGCCATGGATCTCGCTTTACCCTAACGTAACCATCACCCACCTTTCTAGGATTTCTCTGACAACAATCCTCTCCTATCCAATCTTTGATAATAATAGGAATAGTGTTGCCCGTAAATAAGACTTGAGTGATTCTGGACCTCGCATCGTGAGTTTTGGAGCATAGTCATTAGATATTATAATGAGTACCTCATAGACAATAATAACCAATTTACTAAGGAGTAAGATCACATTTGGTGATGTCAAAGAAAAAGTATCATCCAAGCTAGACTAAATGGTATCCAAAACACCCCGCATTTTCCTACCAGTACTTTCCTCTTAAATCAAGAACCAGATATCATAAGAGAATATAATAGTATTCTTAGGATGGAGTATGAATACTAGAAAATGAGATCTCGAATAAACTGAATCAATGAGGGTGATTCCAATACTAGATTTTTCATATGTCTGTTATTAATAGAAGAAGGAAAAACAAAGTAGTTAGTCTCTTTGACAATAATGTTGTTACTATTACTAATCATAAGGAGATCTTGTCTCACACTCTAAATTATTTTCGGGAAATTTACACTACTCGCCATACAAACTCTAAAACACCCTACCCTATTGTTTAAACTTCTTTTCATAAAATAGATTTGTCCAGTCTAGACAGACCCCTCAAGGATCTTGAAATCTATAATATGATTAGCTATTTCCATCTCTTTAAATCCCCGGGGCAGAATGGCCTCCACCCATTTTTTTTACATGAATTTTAACAATATAGTGGGGGATTCTCATCACATCTCTTTTTTTGGTAGTTACATGTTGCACATTTACCCCTCGCATCTGCATAATTCATCTTTGTCACAAAAATTGAACTCCTAAATAATTACTTAACAAAGAGAAGTTTTCCTTATAATTGTCTCTCTTAACATGAAATTGAAGAAGATCGAGTTGACCAATTAGATTGTATAAGAAATAATGTGATTTGAATAATAATAATAATAATAATAATAATAATAATAATAATATTAATATATTTAATAGACTTGACTATTTTTTCTTTTAAAGTAAGTGTTATATTTTAGTTTTATGGAAAGAAATCCTTCATGCTAGTAAATATATTCACATTTGGTTGACTAGGTATTATGCCTTGAACCTACACCCTTGATGTGACTGACACCTAGGATGTGGCTGACACCCGAGAACCGTTTTTGATCTTCAATTGAATCCTTGGTTTGAATGACTACTGAGTGGAATACTTATTCACGCGGTAATTAATTGTGTTAAATATGATTTTTAACATCTAAATTCAAAGTAAATATTCAACCCAAATTGTTTGTAAAATACTCAATGACATAAGAATAATAGTTTGCAAAAACATCTCAAAGAAAAACCAATTATGAAAGTCTCCTTAACTATATCTATCTATGAAACCTCTAATGTTTAGGGTTTAGGGTTTGGTGGCACTTAACAAGATATTTCTAGTGCCTTACTTATTCCCCTTCCTCGGATTGATGCATAATATGTGTACAATTATCATCAAATAGTTTATTATATGATGATCTATATTAATAATAGTAGCAAGAACATGTATGTTTTTATTATGTTTTTAATATATAAACATTATAAACTCAAAGACTTGAAAGATATTGATAATATTTTTTCAAACTAATGTACAAACAACTAAACATATACGTGCAAAGCACGTGTGGAAAAACTAATGAAAACACAACGATATTCTAATGTTCAATATTGGGACATGAGTGTAGATTTATAAAATGTCGTTTTACATCACCAGAATCAACTCTTTTAAAATCATAATCTTGTGAAATTATGATCCTCATCTCATCTTCACTATAATTCATGTTCGTCCTAAGTTTTATCATTATCACTGAAATCAACCCTACAATATAAAATATTAAATACAAATTTTAGGTTAAATGATAATATAAATTTCTTACTAGCCTTTCTTACTTAAAATATGAATTTAAAATTTTTAAAAAAAAGTTCATAGGAATAGACATTGATTTTTTTCAAGAAAAATTTTCAAAATTGTCTTAAAAGTACTTTAATTAAATATTGAAACATTTAATTACGACATGACCCGGACTTTTTCACATCTTGAAGGCTTTGTATGCCGCTTGTAGAGATTTCTTCATTCTTAAGCACAAAATGAAATAATTGCATAATCAACAAATTATCCTTCACGTAAGAAAATAGATTCTTCCATGTGAAATATTTAATTTAATTCTTTTGTGTACAAAATGCATAAACTTATATGTGACTTTGTATATGTGATTGTCTGCATTTTTCGAATTGGTGCATTGTATTATAGGCTAAAAAAATTTGTGATATAGTGACAAGTAAGCTCATAGCTTAACGAGATAAAATTGTATGTACTTGCCATGAAAATTCTCCTTAATTATCAAAGGACTAATTTATCGTTGTCCCCCTAAAGTTGGCACTAACTTTCACTTTGAACCTTAACTAGGCTTTGTTCATTCTAAACACCTCATGTCATGTTTCAGTGTGTCATTTTGGAACTTTTTTTTTATAATCATCCAAATATGTAAGGTGTGTGTAACACACTCATCGATGACGTGTCAAAATAATGAATTAAACAAACACGCGTGGCACATTTATTTAAAATAATTTTGAAACAATGAATTTTGAGTTTTTTTTAAGAAAAAGAAATGACTTAATTAAATGTTTCAATTTTTATCCAAATAATTTTAAAGATAATTAACCACTTACAAGCACTATATTGTCATCTCCCTAACCCCCAACCCTGAACCTCAACCTCTCCCCCACCAGATTGTCTTATTCACATTCCACAACCCCGTACCTCAGATTGTTTTTCTCCAATATATTCTTCATAGATATTTAACTATTTGAAAAGAATTATCTACAAAAGCATAATTTCTTTGCAAAAATTGATTCGTCTTACTTATAACTTCAAATAAAACCAAATTCTTCAAATGTAAACAAAGAGTTTCCTAACAGAATTTTCTAGATTTTCTTTTAAGAAAATACATTTTGATTTTTTTCAAAACATTTCAAGGAGGAAGAATGTCAACAAAATAAGAAAAGTTTTTTAAGCTTGAAATCTCTTGGAGTTGTAGCACTATTAGATCTTTTTCTCCATGGAAGGAGTTTAAGTTTTGAAAAATTGTGGCTAAAATGGGGGAGAAGAAGAAAAAAATTGAATAAAAATAGGTAAAATATAAGTTCTCCACGCGCTGGTAAGGAGTGTATCACACTCATTGTGTTATTTCAGCAAAAAGTGTCAAAATGACACAGCGGGACATGACATGAGTATTCTAAAATGAACAAAGTCTAGTCGGAGTGTCTAAGTGTAAATTAGTACCAACTTTAGGGGGGCACTAATGGGTTAGGCCATTATCAAACTCATGAGGAAACAAATTTCACATCATATACTAAAAGGTAAACTTCTCCAAATATGGAAAGTTACTGAAAAGTTCCCCCTAATAGATCTAGGATCATATTACTACATAGAAAAATTTAAAAAGATGAAAATCTGAGTAGAGTACTCAGCGAGGGACCTTAGTTTATAAATGGGAACTTTCTCACAGTTCAAAGATGGCCCCCAAATTTTGTAGCCTCGGAGGCGGCGGAGGAGAAATCAACAATTTGGGCCAGACTACCTCAACGTCCTATTGAGTTCTACGATGACATTATATTAAAACAAATATTGGAGATTACATGGAAAACTACTAAAAATCGATGCATGCACGAGTGAAACCTTGTAAAGGAAATATGCTCAACTATGCGTAGAAGTTCCACTTAACAACCCAATGAAATCACACATACAAATCGAGAACTATAAACAACAAATTGAATATGAAGGAAAGGATCAACTCTACCACAGGTGTGGAAGAATTGGGAACGCACAAAGATGTTGTCCATTAATATTGTCTAAGGAAATTAACAACAAAATTCAACTAAAATCTTGTCACGATTTGAAGACGGTAACTTTTCCGAAAAGAAAAGGCGCCATCATGGGAAACGAAACTACCTTAGAGAAAGGCAAGGATAAAGACGACACAAATAATCATTTGAAACTGCAGTCAGGTATGCTTTCTTTTCCCAATAATTACGCAGATACGAGCAAAAGGATTCCTATTAAAATTAATACTATGCCTCAATTAAACAACCCAGAGTATTTCTACACTAACAATAAATTCAACTTCTTAGCAAATTCAAGATCCTGACCCTTTAGGGACAATTCAACCCACTCTAACAAACCCCTCCCCTCCTTCTATAATTCCATAGATGAATTTCCCTTTTGGAGCTACCACACATAGACATGTGGTACCCAGAGAAAAGAAAGTAACTAACCCTCAAGCAGTAAAAAGTTGGCAAGCCACTGGTACTTCCCAAGCTATTACCACTAGAAATAATGACATCTATCATACAAAAAAAGTGAGCCAATGAAATTGCATGCATGAAGTAGAATCTATAAAGGTGTTATGGATGAATCACTTAGTTGAGGGTGCTACATGGGAGGCCGAGACCGATATGAATTCCCGCTATCCTCATTTTTTCCCCTTCTACTCCTATTCAAGCTTGAGGTAAGTATTTCGTTTTTTGGTGTTTTGGGACTCATGTGGGTTGTATGAGTCTTTCCATGATTTCCTTATGTTGTGCATTTTCATGATTGAATTCATGTTTAAAATGAACTGATATTTCATGATATATATGTGTTTTATTTTTTTTAAAGAAAAATCAATTGGTTAGAGCCGCCACTTAATTTTTTAAGAAAAATTAAAAAAACTATTCTCAAAAGATAAAAACAGTAAATCAATTGAAATATTTTAAAGGGGGTTCGGGGGTTTTGAGGCACTCAAAATTCCCGCTAATACGTGTTTATCCAGTAACTAATTTATTTGGCTAAAAATAAATTTAACTTAATTTGAATTAAAAAATTATGTAGAATCCTTTTAAAAGGGAATATTGACTTTCTACCTAAGTAAGGTATTAATATGCAAAGTTATTACAATTATTGTTTTTTTAGTCCATTCAGATAATCAATTTAGTTAAGTTAATAAAACACAACGGTTTCTAACGGTGATTTGAACTTTTTAACCCTAAGATCAATGATAGATACTAAAAAACAAAATAAGCATAATAAAGTAAAGAGGGGAAGAGATTGTTGGGTCCGAATCTGGTTTCTGTCCACCTAGGCCAATATTTGGGCCCATTTTTATTTTGGGTTTTTGGGCCCACTTAAATTGTACCTGTCCTAAAATTCTAACAAAATAATACTGATAAAAAATAAAAATAAAAAGACAGGTTGAGGCCCAAAATAACAAAATATAAAATTTTGAGCATAAATTTGGGTTTTTTTGGCCCAATCTCTTCAACTTCTCGGTTTGTTTCAAATTCTTTTAACTTCGAGGCTCATATGCAAATTTTAGTGGCCGGCTGACTCGATAGAAAGAAATATGAGTCTTTATGTCTCTCTCGAAATGCAAGGGAAGGAGTGAGTTCTTAGCGAACTCGGGCGGATATCACATGCCAAACACAAATAAAATCAAATTAGTACGGGATGAGGAAAACCTTATTACATTTTTATAAAATAAAATGAACAACATTAGAGTGACCTAACATAGCATGACAGATCATAATAAAGTGTTAATGGCTAATCGAAAGACCTAAATGGCTTCAACAATTACTCATTATTAGCCGCAGTAAGAGGAAATGACAGACTTTGTTTTAAAGGGGCAAAATTATATTGTATGCATCATTCAATCAAAAAGAAAACCACAATCTGCAATTATGGATGACATGCAAATTATGAACAAACCCCTCTTTTAGTCTATGTCACTTTTCAACTTCATGTAATTAAATGAGCTATTAAGAATATACGCAAAATATGAACAAACAAAGCCACGTTGAGTTAATATTGGAATTAAACAAACCTTACGTCACATAATAGAAAATTAACACCTCTAAGAGATCATGCTCCAAATATTAACCTTAAGAACTAAACCACAACAAATTAAAATTTTGGAAGATAAAATAAGAAGCTCAAATTCTATACTGACTCGGCTTTCAAATGTAAGCATTTTCGGTTGAATTTCAATAAATATGAAGGCAACTTGATTTAAACATATATACTGTGCTAAGCGATAGAGTAATTGCAAGATTGGAAGAAATGAAGAAAGGTAAGCTAATAGACCATCGAACCATGAATGAAACAGCATACAAGTACACTATCAATTAGTTAAGAATGTTGCTCCTATTTTTAAAGGAGAAAAGACATCACAAACCAAATAAAAAGGATGAACTAATGTCTACAGAAGCTATTTCAATCATCCTAGCCAACGGCATATACATTTGGAGTTCATCGACTGTTTTCTTCCATAGACATACATTCAAGAATTTTCAAAAAGGTAAATGAAGGCTCAGACATTTGTTATTACTACAAGGTTTCCTTTTTGGATATTTGGACTTACACTTGAACTTCTTGGACCTCTTGGACCACCAGATGCATTTGGGCTCAACTGGTTTTTTTCGGGCTTTATAATGCATATCGACAGATCCACTAAATAATTTGTAGTTAACATTAGGTTTTACAACTAGCCACGTGTTTTTTATTCTCTTGTATATATTTTGTTTGTTATAAATAGGTCAATTAGAAATGTACATGTGTCAAGTTGGTTAGTAGAAAGATTTTTTAGCTCTTGTATAAATAGGACACCTTTTGTACAATTTTTGATCATCAGAATATAAAGAGAAGGAAATTTTGTATTCTACTGGTATTAACTTTTACATGGTATCAGAGCAAGTTTGATTCATCTTGCTTTTTTTTTCTGTTGAAGTTCTTATCCTTCTCTTTGTCTAATTTTCTATTATGGATGATGTCGAAAATCCACCTCTGGTTCAAAGCACTCAAGCGAGTGATAGGATCCCTATAATCAATGCAGTAAATTCTACACATGCTTCTTATCTTCACTCTTCTTATCATCCAGGCATGAATCTTCTCTCCACTGTCTATGATGGCAGAAGCTATGAAGGCTGGAGAAGGTCTATGATGATTGCTTTATCAGCCAAGAACAAACTAGGATCATTGATCGATCCCTAGTTGTTCCTACTGATACAAGTCTTCAAAAGGCTTGGTCAAGATGCAATGACATGGTCCTTTCTTGGATTTTGAATCATTTTTAAAAAGAGATTGTTGAATCTGTTTTGTACTCTCAAAATGCCAAAGTGTTGTTGTCTGACCTGGAATATAGATTTGGTTAGGAAAATGGAGCAAAGCTATTTAAATTACAAAAAGATCTAGGTGCAGTTGTTCAATGAAACTGAAGTATCTCTGCTTAGTTTACAAAATATAAAAGTCTTTGGGATGAATTGGATGCCCTTAATACCTTTACTACTTGTAGTTGTGACTGCACATGTGGTGCTAAGGATAAAAGTGTGAAAGCACATTCAGTTTCTTATCGGTCTCAATGAGACTTTCATAGGGGTTAGAAATTACATTTTGTTATCCTCCTGTACCCCACATTGGTCAAGCATATTCATTAGTAATTCAAGATGAGAAGTAGAGAGAAATTCATGCTTCTCCCAACTACCCATGGGAATCAACATCTTTTCTGGTTTGTAATGCAGGGAGGGCCTAGGAGTTTTGATTAATATAAGACACAACAAGGAAATTTTTCTAAGAAAAACATTATAATATTCAACTATTGTAAGAAAACAGGACATAACATTGATCAATGCTATAAACTTCATCGTTTCCCTCCAGATTTTAAATTCACTAAGAACAAAAGGTAACAAAAAGGGAGTTATGGCTAACAATGCTTTCAGCACTAATGAAGGAAATAACCAGATGATGGAAAATTCTATAGATCCATAGTCTCTTAGTCAAGAAAATGTTACACAGCTCCTAGGCCTTTTACAGAAGATGAATCAGAAGAATGGAGGGAAAATGGATGCTACTGCAAGCAATGCCTGTGCTGGTAAGTCTAAGTTTCTTAGTTCACATGCTTGTTTGTCTAAAATTAATAGTGATTCATGGATACTATATAGTGGAGCATCTGAGCATGACGTATGATAGAAATTATTTTTTTTAGTTTCAATCTTCTGTCCAAGCCTATTTTTGTCACTCTTCCTGATTCTCATAAAGTAATTGTTACTCATTCTGGTTCTGTTTCTCTTTTGTCTGATCTTATTCTACACAATGTACTCTTCATTCCGTCTTTTAAGTTCAATCTCATTTCTGTTCATAAGTTGTGCAGTCAACTTCAGAAGTTTCTTCTTTTTACTCCTAACAATTGTTTCAAATTGCATGGGCCTTCACTGAAGAGCCCTATGGTTCTTGGTAAGGAATAAGAAGGTCTCTATTTTTTGAAGTCATCACAATCAACAACTAATATCAAGAGTCTATCCCAAATGGCTGATTGTACAAGCAACTTTTCAAATCCTAGTTTTACTTTTTGTCTTTTCCCTAGTTCAGTATCTAGTACTCTTAGTTCTTTCTCTAGTTTCTTTGATGCAAATGTAAAACAAAATTATGGCACTATAGATTAGGGCATATGCCCTTGAGTAATATGAACAAAATTATTTCTGTTCCATCTACTTGTTCTAAATCTTTTTTTCCTTGTGTAATATGTCCTATGGCAAGACAATCTAAATTACCTTTTCCCAAAAGTCTTGTTTCTAGTAAAGCTGTTTTTGACATGATACATGTGTAGATTTGGGGACCCTATAATACTCCCACATATGATGGTTTTAGATACTTCCTGAATATTGTTGATGATTTTAGTAGAGCTACATGGACACATCTCCTTAGTAATAAATCTAATGCTTTTCCCATCATCAAATCCTTTATTTCCATGATAGAGAGACAATTCAATTCCAAAGTTAAGAAAGTCAGAACTAATAATGCTTTTGAACTGGGAAATGAGAAATTACAAACTGAACTTTTTTCTATCCATAGGCATCATTCAAAAAACTACTTGTTCTCATACTCCACAACAAAATGGAATTTTAGAAAGAAAACATAAGCACTTGTTAGAAACTTCAAGAGCCTTACTTTTTCAGTCTCATTTACCCATTATTTAGTGGGGAGAATGTTCATTGACAGTCACATATCTCATAAAAAGATTTCCTTCTTCAGTTTTAAACCATAAAACACCCTTTGAAATTCTATTTAAAACCATTTCACTCTTTTCAAATTTAAGATGTTTTGTGTGTTTATGTTTTGTTTCTATTTTACCTCCTCACATAACCAAATTTTACCCAAGATCTCTACCATGTGTATTTCTTGGTTATCCCTATGGTCAAAAGGGATGTAAAGTTCTCAATCTAAGGACAAAGAGGATAACTAATTCTAGGGATGTGGTCTTTCATGTAGAATATTTTCTTTTTTCATCCGATGTGTTACATGTTTATCAAAGAATCTTTCTTATTTCTACTCCTTTTTTTGAGTCAGACGATACTACTGATGGTTCTGATATTCATATTCCTGCCTCTAATCCTTTTTTTCCTTATTCCACTTCTTCATATCTTAGCTCTCATGTTTCTGATTCTCCTCCTACTTCTGCTGAAGTTTCTAGTATTCCTCTGACAAATCCTATTTTTGATGATTTACCCAGAAAGTATTCTAGAGATACTAGATCTCTTGCTCATCTGAAAGATTATATTTGCAATGCCCTTCAACTCACAAATGTCAGCTCAACCTGTTTCCACAATCCTGTTACCCCTGTTTCTTTTCCTTTCAACAAATTATCTTCTATTAATCAAGTCATTCTCACCTTTGTTTCAAGTGTTCATGAACCTGTTAGTTATGACCAGGCTGCACAAGATCTAGCCTGGCAGGAAGCAATGAACAAAGTATTATCTGCTCTAGAGTTGAACAAAACTTGGGATGTAGTTGTTTTACCTCATGGCAAAAAGGCTTTGCCTTGTAAATGGGTGTACAAAGTGAAACAACATTCAGATGTTACCATTGAAAGATTCAAGGCAAGGTTAGTTGTTCGATCTGATGTTCAAAAAGAGGGGGTGGATTATAACGAGACATTTTCCCCAGTACTAAAAACGACCACTATTAGATGCCTACTTGCTTTTTATAAAGAAAGGATGGGATTTATTTCAGTTGGATGTCTATAATGCCTTTTTACATGGAGATCTTGATGAAGAAGTGTATATGAAATTTCCACCTGGAGTTACATCTACTTCACCTAATCACGTTTGTTTGTTAAAGTAGTCTATCTATGGTCTTAAACAGGCATCTCGCCATTGGTATTCAAAACTCACAAAAGCTCTCAATTTCAAGGGTTATAGTCACTCTCTAAATGAATATTCTTTATTTTTTAAGAAAACTGACATCAATATCTCTATCGTTGCAGTTTATATAGATGATATTCTTTTAACAGGAAATGATGCAGCAGAATTACAAGATTTGAAATCATTTTTGGATGCTGAGTTTAAAATTGAAGACCTTGGGCACTTGCATTTCCTTTTGGGACGGGAATTTATTAGGGAACCTAATGGTTTGGTTTTATCTCAACGCAAGTCACCTTGGATTTATTAGCAGAATTTAATTGTTTGGAACTTTCACCTGTATATACACCACTAGATCCTACTGTGAAGTTTAAAGCAAATGATGGTATCCCAAAAAAGGATCCAACTTTATACATGCATTTGTTGAGAAGATTGAATTACGTTACTCACACAAGACCAAACCTTGCTTTCACTGTTCAGCACCTTAGTCCGTACATGCAAAATCCATGAGTTCCTCATTTTACAGCTGCTCACGAGTTCTCCTCTATTTGTTAAAAGACCCTGGTCTTGGTCTTTTTAGGAATATCGATTCTTCGTATAACTTGCTGGTTTTCTGCGAGTTTTACTAGGGTACCTGCCCGAATTCACGAAATCAGACAGTAGATTTTACATATCCCTTGGTTCCTCTCCAATTTCATTGAAATCAAAGAATCATGCTTCGATCTCTCTCAGATCAGCTGAAGATGAGTACAAATCAATGACAAGGTTGTTGCAAAGATCAGGTGGTTGATTCATCTGTTCAACGATCTTACTGTACCATATCTTTACCTGTTCTTCTTTAATTAGATAGTTCAGTTTCCATCCACATAGCCAAAAATCTCGTCTTCCATGAACGAACGAAGCATGCTGAAATCGACTGTCATTTCATTCGTCAACAATATCTCCCTGGTTTGATTTCCCTTTCTCATGTCCGTTCATCTTCTTAGCTCGCTGATCTATTCACTAAACCCTCACAGGACCTCTTCACCATGGTCTTCTACAAAAGTTGGGAGTGTCTTCTTCCCCTCCAACTTGAGGGGGGGGGGGGGTGTTGGAGTTCATCTATTGTTTTCTTTCATAACCTTAGACACTTGTTATTAGTACAAGGTTTCCTTTTTGGATATTTGGACTTAAACATGGACTTATTGGACCTCTTGGACCACCAGATGCATTTGGGCTCAACCGGTTTATTTTTGGGTTTTGTAATGCATATACACAGATCAAATAAATAATTTGTAGATAACATTAGGTTTTACAACTAGCAATGTGTTTTTTATTTTATTGTATATATTTTGTTTGTTAGAAATAGGTCAATTAGAAATGGACATGTGTCCAGTTGGTTAGTAAAAAGATTCTTTAGCTTTTGTATAAATAGGACACCTTTTGTACAATTTTTGATCATCAAAATATAAAGAGAATGAAATTTTTTATTCTACTGGGTATTAACTTTTGCATGATACTCATCATTGAAATATGCCACATCAGTGTGTTTATTTTCATCTTTACTAATAGACTTAAGTCATGTGTGGCCCCTTGAATTTGTCCGCATAGTTCATTTAAACTTCTCAACGAAGGCTTCCACCTATTGAACACTTTTATTGTTCAAAATATGTATCTATATGACACTTTTCGCTGACATGAAAAAAAACGTGTAATACACCTATGTTGAGCGCGTCAGGGCTATTGTTAGCTTTTTTAATTATTTTTTTCATTTCTTTCTTCTTCTTCTCTAGCCGTATCTTCTTCCATGAACACCTCCTCCATTTCAGCCATTACCGCTGCCATTGCCTCCACCTCCATTTCCTTTATTGCTGCTACTATTACCCTCGCCACCATTCACCCTTTTATTCTCTCTTTTCTTCAGCCAAAACTCCTTATCAGTTTTTTCCATCTATAAAACACAATTACCATCTCCCTTCTTCATTTTGTTCGAATTTGACAATCAATACTATCTTATTCATCGGGAGAAATGGAGACCCACACTATTACAACTCTCTGTTGTCCCTCCTTCTTTTATTACTAAAAAATATATACCTAAATTCAAATAAGTCAATTTTTTTTTGAAAAAAGTAGATCTGGAAAAATAAATCGTCATATTAAGAGGACTCATGGCGATGATGACGACGGTCGGCGGACAAGAATAACAGAGTTGCATTTCATTCATTGATCTTCATGAGATGTGAACCTATTCAAATATCTACTGATTGTAATTAATAAATTTGTCTATACTCCATTGATGATGATTAAAGTTGTGAACTTGTTGAAGTCGAAAACGAGTCACATGAGTGAAACTGAGGATGGAAGCTTTAAAATAATTTTTTCTTTCTTTTTTCCCTTAAAATTCACACGTGTGTTGTTAATTTATTAATGGACTGTAAATTTGTTTATACTCCATTGATTGTGATCTAAATTGTGAATGTGTTGAAGTTGAAGACGAGCAAACTGAAAGATGACGACTTAAAATATATATTTTTCTTATTTTTCCCCAAAATACAGATGTATGTTGTTGATTCATCAATATTAACGTCATTCCTCAATATTTCAAAACGTAAGTCATTAATTCGTCAATTTTCCATGCCAGCACAAGTTTGTTACACAACCTTTATATTTTGACATTGTTATCAAGCAGGGGCGGACCCATGTTGGGTTCAGGGTGTTCACCCGAACACCCTCAGTAGAAAATAAACGATATACATAAGGTAAGTTTTCTGTATTTCTATAGATGGATATATTTTGAACCCCCTCAATATAAAATAAAAATAGATGGCTTAATGGTAAGACCATTGAATATTAAATTGCACGCCCCAAGTTCAAATCCTTGCAACGACACTAACTTATTTTTCTTTATAGTTTTAGTTAAAAAAATCGGTTCTGTTTTTCAAGCATTTTTTATTTTTAAAACGTGCCAAAAGTTTTGTTTTAAACCCCCAAATAATGAAAGGACCCATTTCGAAAGACTTATTTACATGTTTATATTTTTTTTTCGAACCTCCTGAGCGGAAATCCTGGGTCCACCACTGATCACGAGAGTGTTAAAATGGTTTGAATTCAAATTAGTAAAGGTGTTTAATAGGTATCATTTATAGTTAAGGTGTCTAAGTGAATTATGTGAACAACTTTAAGTGACCTTGATGACTTAATCCTTGTTAATATATATAGATATAGATTTTATGTCATGTTATGAGAAAACATACGTCCTTTTAACATTCAATAGTTAGTTCAAATTTGTCTTTCATTTAACTTGAGCCTCCGAATAACCTAATTTTAGTTAAGTGATTAATAAGGCAAAAAGATCAAATATATCATTTATTAATAGGAGAAAAAGATCAAACATATCCTAGAAGTATACAAATTTAAGTAGAAATGCCCTTTGTTAATTAATATGAAAAAGAACTTTTGTCAGGCGAGGTTGTGTGCCTAAGGCTATGAAAAAATTAAACATTCTGCTCCATATAAATCTGCCTGATAGAACATTGAATAACAATTTAGCCGTACAAATTAGGGTTTCTTATCATGCAGATAATTTTGCTTAATGGTTTCTCTTATTGAATATTCATTTTTAAATTTATTAGTCCACTAGTCAACCAATAAAATATCGGTTGGTTTTATCTTAATGTTATCAGACAGTCTATCGACTAGTCTCTATCTTTTGTTTCTACGCGAATGCAGACTTTTTTTCACTACTTTAAATGCAATTAAATTATTAAATTCTTCTATATTGCAAAAAGTTATAGATTCGTAGTAATATAATAGTCTTTTTTGGTAGACAAGGATCGATGAGCCTTACATGATCACTGTTAGTACTAGTGATTACAGATAGATTGCCAAAAGGAGCTAACTTATTACAAGTAAAACTTGATGTTAGTTTACTATATAGTACACCTTCTTTGTCTGCTTTGAGTAGATAGTTAGCAACTGTAAGAGGAAACAGTAGTAAGAACGATTGAGGGGTCATTGTTAGCTGGCAACCTATCTTGCACAAAAAGTATTCCACCTTATATCATTGTTGATGGCGCACCAATGGATTGCCCAACTGCCTCAACATTGACCTGCAAGATGAAATTAAAGGTAAATATAGTGAAATTGGAACCTCTATAAAGAGGAGGAGATCATTGGATCCAGGTTCAACTTCTAGGGGTTTAAGATTGTTGGTGATAGGCTCAGAGAGGCAGACGTCCAAGGGAACATTGACAAAGGAAAACTTAATCTTTTCTGGAATCTTGATATTCTAGATCCATCGAAGAGCAAAGGGTAAATAAGAGGCCTCAGTAAACTTAAACAAGCAGAAGAGATGGATTAGTTGCTGGTAGAATTATAAAGTTAATTGGGATATCATTTTTGCCGATATGAGGTTATGGTAAACTTCTGCGGCTTCTTGAACAATGTCAAGGGGGACAGTGAAAGAAATTCCTAACCAATTTCAAGAAGTACCATCCCACAAGGTAGAGATCTTAAGATGTTCTTCTCCTCGATGAAGGGGGCCATGAAGTAGGGAAGGGAGGGAGGATTTGTTTCTCATCCAACGTTGGTGCTAGAGATTGATAGAGTTTACCGATCCATGTGTCCAACCGTATGGGTACTTAAATTTTTTTTTTGTGGGGGCTGGTAGGGGGTGGGTGGGGGGAGGAGTCGTGGATGGGGAGGTGGAGGCTAGGAGTAAAAAAATACAATTTTGAAGTTGAAAATATTTATTTAAAAATAAACTTAATTTTTTTTTAGGAATAGGAGACTGGTAGGGGGTGGGTTGGAGCTGTAAAATGTTTTCCTTCCTACCAAACACACCCTAAATAATAGAATTGAATAAATGAGTAATTAAGCTATATACATGCCCTTACGACTGCATAATGGTCTCTTGGTTTTCCAATGTTCAACGTATAGTATGCATATTTCAAGATTATGTTTCATTTGGTCAATAATTAATTTTACGCGGTAACTAAATATCAAAAGAACTAATGAGCAGATATCTTTATATGAGTAGTTTGAGATATATTATGAAGGCTTTGAAGAAGATAAGGTAACTCTTTTATAAGACCTCTAACATAATTTCTTTCATTTCATAGTTCAAATAGGACTATTGTTATATATACTGCAGTTTTATATTCATACCTTAGTTTGACTTAGAAAAATAAGGATTGACTTGTAGAAGTGAATATCAACAATGGCTCAAACAATTTTACTTTGCTTTCGTATTTTTGAGAAGTCTAGAAAGTAGGTGATGAAGCAGAAATATAGAGCTAAAAAAACAGTGTCAACAAGGCTAAGGTAGAAGATGTCAAAAATAAATTATTTCGTGTATTACTTTTGTTTCTGAACATTTATGCAAAATCTTTTTAGTTTTGATTGATTCATAGAAATTATTTTAGTGTGTTAAAAGCGATGGGAGGGGGAAGGAAGATAGATTAATGGAAAATTTTCACGAAAAAATCTTTTACTTTTGATTAATTCACACATTATTTTAGTGTGTAAAAGAGAGGGGAGAGGGGAAGATATATTTACAGAAATTTTTCTTGAACTTTTTTGTTATAGAATTTTTGTATGGATCTAATTGTGATTCATTTTCTTTCTAATTTTTTTCAAGTATTTTAAATTTTTAAGATAATCTAAATTATTATTTCAAAGTATTTACATATTAATAAATTTTAAATATTATTTAGTTTTTGAATTCTTAATCTGTCAGCTTATCATGTTTGAAGATTAATGAGTTATGAACGAAATTAGTGAATTAAAGAGTAAGAAGATGGAAGACTAATAAAGTGAAGTAATTCAAGAAGAGAAATAGTGGGAAGTTTAGAGAAGAGGAATAGTGTGAGGGGTTTATTTTACATTAAACCTTACAACTAGAGGTGATAAATAGGCGGGTTGGATCAAATGTGAGCAAATTGAAAATGGGTAAACATAAAATGGGTAATCATTTAATTCGTCAATATTTGATATAGATAAAAATGGGTTGGGTAATAATTTGGTCCGATAACATACTAATTTACTCATATTTTACCCATATTTTGATGAATAAATAGTATTTTACTTAAGAATTCAATATGGAGAAGATATTGTAGTATTTTTTTGGATGAAAATGTTAAACATGCTTCATTTAGTTTTATTGTATTATTAAAAAAAATCTTATAATTTTTCAATATAAAATAAAGGAAAAATACACAAGTACCCCCTAGACTATGACTGAAATTTCAGAGACACACCCTAACTAAACTAAGGTCCTATTACCCTCCGGAACTTACTTTTTTTGTAATTTGGTGCACGTTTTGTCTTACATGGCACACTCAATGACTCCATGCATTTGAGGCGCGTGAGAGATATTTGGATGTAACATAAGTAAAAAAGGTGCGTAATTTTACAAAAAAAAAAAAAAGAAAGTCCAGAGGGGAAATAGGACCTTAGTTTTAGTTAAGGTATGTCTCTAAGATTCGGTCATAGTCTAGGGGGGTAGTTGTTGTATTTTCTCTAAAATAAATTTATGTAATAACAAGATGAAAATATTTTTAATTTCAAAGTAAATGAATACGTGCATTTTAGGACTAAAACATGCTTAATGCACTTCAAATAATGTCAATACTATTACATGATTTGTGTATTTTACACTGTTATTGATTATCCAATATAAAATTATATAAATTATAATTATAATTAACAAAAGAAACGTACATTTAAATTATATATTTTTGAAGGATCAAAGACTTCACCTTTTCAATTAGAGATAGTTAGTTCTATAGAATAACAAAAAAAAAAAAGAGAAGTTAAACTATTTTTTGGTGATATCATGAATTTTGAGTGAATAAAAGTTAGAAATTTAACTCATTTGACTAATTCATAGTTTACTCATATTTTTATGGGTCATTATGGATATCAACCCATATTTTATCCATATAAAAAATCACTCATCCGACTCATTAAAATATAAACAATTTGAACGATTCATCAAAATATGGACACATTTTACCGACATTACTTACAGTATATATTAAGGGGAGAGCCAATTAATTATTATAATACTCTATCATAAGTGAACATTAAAAGCGGAGGAGGTAAGTCATTTATTCGTTTAAGTGAGTGAATTCTTTCATATATATTGTAGTCACTTAAAATTTATTAAATATAAATTTATAAAGTTGTTTGGATTATATTAAATTAATGAATATATTAGTTGAAATAAATATTATAGATTAATATAATTGATTTGATCATTTAAATTCAACAAATATAAATTTAATTAAAGTCCGCTCTACAAAGCACATATGATATTTCACTTAAGTCTGATTGGCCAAAGACAGTCATGGTCCAATCGCAACTCCTCTATCTTCAACTATAAATAGGGGTCTCATAATTCAGAAAAAGAGAACCAAGAATTCTAAACAAGAAGCTAGAGAAAGCTCGTGGATAAAAAATCATAAATTTCTCTACAAGTTCAAGAATTCAAGTGTTCAAGTTCAAGATTTTAAGAAGTCAAGATCAAGATCACCGAATTCAAGATCAAGCTCCAAGCCTTTGAATTCAACTAGAAAGTCAAGATCAAGTCCAAGTATAAGTTCAAGATCAAGTTCAAGAACGATCAAGATCAAGACCACCGGATTCAAGATCAAGCTACAAGCCCTTGAATTCAACTAGAAAGTCAAGATCAAGATAAAGCTCAAATCCAAGATCAAGTTAAAAAACGATCAAGATCAAGCCCACCGGAGTCAAGATCAAGCTCCAAGCCACTGAATTCAACTAGAAAGTCAAAATCAAGATCAAGTCCAAGTCCAAGTTCAAGTTCAAGTCGTAGATTAAGTTCAAGAACAATCAAGATCAAGACCATCGGATTCAAGTCCAAGTTCAAGCTCAAGTCCAATATCAAGATCAAAATAAATCTCAAGTTTAAGATCAAGTTTTAAATCCCTTGAAATTATATTTGAAAACGCGAATTCAAAGGAATCATAGAGATTGTAACCCTCGCACTTGAAATAATAAATAGATAATAATCATCTATAATGGTTGTGACAGAATAGCAAATATTCTTTCATTATTAATCAGAAATTTTATATTTATCAAAAAATTTATATTTGAGCCTTAGATATGAAATTACCTATGTTAGAAAACACATTACCCCTACTATATATTATCCCAACTCAAATTGAAATATAGTCATCCGACATCAATACAACATCAAATATAGGGTGAAAAATCACATAATAAATAGATACATTTTCTTACAATAATTACAACGTAGTTAGTTAGATTCCTACTCATTTAAATCTTTCTTACATGTTGTTTTCTATTTTTACAGTTTTGTTTTGAAAATTAGTTTAGTGTATGACGAATGACAATAATTGTCATTTTACTTATATTTTTTTTTAATAAAAATAAATTTAAGAAAGGATAATATAAAGAGATTTTGAGTTTATCATATTATACGTACAAAATGTACTGTATTTTTTTTTTGCACGAAGCGCAGTTAAATTGTGTAGTAGGAACATATACCTAAACATAAACGAAAGTATAGTTTAAGAAGTATTTATGAAACAAGTCTTATAAAAGAAGTATTTAAGGTTAAAACCGAAAAACATAACTGATTATTTAATTTATCTATAAAATCTCTAATAATATGATTGAGTAATGTCTATCGAGACAAGGACATACCATAAACAAACTAATATGAAATACCTAAGAACGAAGAGGGGCTTACCAAAAACAGAGAACATAGAACCTAGCGTGTTGCCTAATTATGTGTTTGCGTACCTGATTCTGCATCAATAGTGCCCCCCTACAAATAAACGTTAGTACATGTGAAACAGTACTCCTTCTATTTCAATTTGTGTGATATTTTTTCATTTTTCTAGAGTAAATTTAACAGGAAATATGTGTATGAAATCTAAAAAAATTTAAATTTTTTTTATATATTTGTAAACTAAATAAATGTACTATAATTCACAAAAATTGATAATTTTTAAAATGTTTTAAAAATTTATGAAAAATTTACGATGAAAGATAAACTTCTTTGAATCTCGAAATCCGAAAAGTATCAAATAAAATGAGATGGAGGGAGCATTGTATACTAATAACAGATAGTATTAAATATATAGTATTAAATAATATTAGTATTTACTGTGTAATAATCCTAGTCCTATTAGGATTAGTATTCCTTAATCCTAGTCCTATTAGGATTAGTACTCCTTCCTATATCCCCTATATATATCTCCCATGTATTCACTTATTAGGAAAACACTTCAATACAATCAATATTTTTTCATGGTATCAAGAGCCAGAAAACCTAGATCTTCTTTTCTCTAGGTTTTTTTCTCTCTTTACGGCACCGATCGTTCCCTCTCTTCTCTTGGGCGGCGGCAGCCATGACAACCGAGGTGGATCCTCTCGATTCACTTCCTTCTGGCGTTAAACTCCTTCTCAGACATTTTCATGCCTTGATTCCTGAAAAATTATCAGATATAAATTACCCTACATGGAAAATCACCGTTCTTACAGCCCTTGAGGCCAATTATCTTTTCAAATACGTCGATGGAAGCACAGAACCGCCGCCGACAGTCATCACCGCCACAGACAAATCAGAAAAAACCAATCCGACCCATGCCGCCTGGAAAGTAGTGAATGGCCAGATCCGATCATGTTTGATTGCGGTCATCTGTCCCACGGTTCAGAAACACCTCCGATCCTACACAACTGCTTCAGCCCTGTGGACGGCCCTCGCAACACACTATGCATCAATTTCCCACTCTCATATTTTTCAATTGCGTGATCGTCTCCACACAATTACCAAAGGCACGAAAACTATGGCGGAGTATTTAGACGAGGTCTCCACAATCATCACATTCCTCGACACCGTGAACGAAATCATTCCCGAAAAAGATCTCGTCATGTGCGTCGTTCGGGGGCTCCCATCAGCTTACTCCTCCATTAAACAGGTGGTTCGCATCAGTTCAACGCCCGTTGACCTGGCTACTCTCTCTTCGTGGCTAAAAAGTGAAGAAATCAACGTGGATCTGGATAGCAAACTTCTTCTCCGAGAAGACGTTGTTATGGAGCCGGCCACCACCCTCACCGCAAGCCAGGACTATCGAGGGGGCGTGGTGGCGTCTGGCAGGGGAGCCGCGACGGCTACGGCAGAAACAACGGAGGCCGCAGGCGCGACGGTCAGCAGGGCAGTCGTCCGCCATATGACGATCATCAGCACGGCAGCAACAACAGCCTACACTCCTTCGGCAGCGGCGGGCAGTCATCTTCCAGGTATAGCACTTACGAGCGGGATCGTCCAACTTGTCAAATCTGTCAGAAAATAGGACACACCGCTGTTCGTTGCTGGATTCGGTATGAGGAGAGCTGAAATAGTGATAACCGTGTCAATTATGCATCTCAAACCGGCCCTTCCTCTGAATGGTTGTTTGATACTGGGGCCAACATGCACGTTACTTCTGATCTATCCAAGCTTAACGCTCCAAATCATATCATGGCTCTAATGGTATTACTGTTGGCAACGGTGAGTCCCTTAATATTTCTCACACTGGCACGGGTACAATTAAAACCCCCACCGCTATCTTTCACCTAGGTAACCTTACCCACGTCCCTTCTATTAAAACCAATCTCTTTTCAGTTCACCAATTCACAAAAGACAATAATTGCTCACTCTTGTTCACCTCTAATGATTTTCAGATCCTAGACAATACTACCAAGAGGGTGATTTTTCAGGGCCCCTGTGAGCATGGTCTGTACGTTCTTCCTGACACAAGTTCGTCTGCCCACCCAGTTTCAGAAAGCGTTCCTGTGGCTCCGGTGGCTCTTTCGGCTGATGGCCACAGTCTGTTGTGGCACAGTCGTCTGGGTCACCTGTCTACTCAAATAATAAATTCTTTAATGTCTCAATTAGGTTTTTCTTCCATTCATGTAAACAATTGTGACTCCTGTTCAATTGCTAAATCTCATAAATTACCTTTTACTGTATCTAAGATGCGTACAACTGCACCTTTTCAACTTATTCATTATGACCTATGGGGTCCTACTGCTGTTCCTTCATTTGTTGGTTTTCGCTATTATATTTGTTTTGTGGATGATTTTACAAAATACATTTGGTTGTACCCACTAAAACATAAATCACAGTCATACACCACCTTTGTCACTTTTGAAAAAATGGTCAAAACACAATTCAATTCTCATGTTAAACTTTTTCGAAGTGACAATGGAAAGGAATATGTAAATAACATCTTTGGCCAGTTTCTGCAATCCCTGGGAATTATACATCAAACCTCCTGTCCATACACTCCCGAACAGAATGGGGTGGCTGAGCGTAAGCATCGCCATCTCATTGAAACGGTGGTTACTCTTCTACATCAATCTCATCTCCCTGTATCCTTTTGGGTAGAAGCTCTAGCCACCGCAAACAACCTCATTAACAGAATGCCCAGTCACACCCTCTCCAACAAATCACCCTATCAACTCCTTCACCAAGAACTTGCCAATTATACCAACCTCTGCGTCTTTGGGTGTCTTGCCTACCCTTGGCTACGCCCTCATATTACTCACAAATTACAACCCCGATCCCGTCCTTGTATTTTTTTGGGCTATCATCCTACCTCCAAGGGTTATCGCTGTCTTGACCCACAAACTCATAAAGTCTACATATCTCGTCATGTCAAATTTGTCAAAAATGAGTTTCCCTACGAGTCTATTTCCTCCTCCACAAATATATCATTCATTGGCGTCCTTCCCCTTTTTCCAACATACTCACAGGGTCCCTCACCACCTTCCCCCACACCTCCACCCACTACCCAACTACCCCCAGCACCCCTTCGACCGTCACCAACAATACACCCGCAACCACCACCCACACTCACAACCAACCCGAACCACCCCATACCCACAACATCTCCAGCCCGATCCGTTTTGGGTCCTTCCCGGCCACCCCCGAATCACCACCACCCGTGCCACCCCCCAATACTTATCCCATGTTAACCCGTGGCAAAGACGGTATCTTTAAACCCAAAACCTTTCAGGCTACCATACTACCAAATACACCCCTTCCCGATAGTGAACCAACAACCTACTCTATTGCCTCAAAAAATGCTTATTGGAGTCATGCTATGGATGACGAGTTAAAGGCTTTGACTGATAAGAAAACTTGGGTTCTTGTACCTAAGCCCCATGGGCGGCACCCAGTGGGCTGTAAATGGGTGTACAAAATTAAACACAATGCAGATGGCAGTATTTCCAGGTACAAGGCTCGTTTGGTCGCTAAAGGCTACAATCAGGAGTATGGGCTTGATTGCTCCAAGACATTCAGTCCTGTTATTTGGCAGGAAACCATTCGCCTGGTACTGTCACTCGCCGTGCGCAACAATTGGCTCATCAATCAGTTGGATGTTTCCAATGCTTTTCTTCATGGCATGCTTGATGAAACTATCTACATGACGTTACCACCGGGCTATGATGATCCCCGCTTCCCTCAACATGTTTGCAAACTCCAGAAGTCTCTGTATGGGCTCAAGCAAGCCCCCCGTTCTTGGTACACACGTCTAAAAACGTTCCTTCAGGGACTCGGCTTCACGTGTTGCGTACACGACACGAGTCTGTTTACTCGACATTCAGCACACGGTACAGTCATTCTTCTTGTCTATGTAGATGATATCATTATTACAAGCTCTACTGCAGCTCTCATTTAGGATGTCACTCGAGCTATGCATACTACCTTCAAAATGAAGGACCTTGGCCCGTTACATTATTTTCTGGGAATGGAGGATTCTCGGACAGGCAGCGGCTTGTTTCTTCATCAGTTAAAATATGCTCGAGATCTGTTGCAGAAAGCTGGACTGGAAAAATGCACCAGTCAACCAACACCGATGGCAGTCTCTTCGTCTACGAATGGAGCCGACACCCCCTTTGCCGATATCACCCACTTCCGCAGCCTCATTGGGGCTCTATAGTATCTGGCCGTTACCCGTCCTGACATCCAGTTTGTTGTCAACCGAGGTTCTCAGCGCATGCATCAACCAAGTGAACATGATTACCATTGTCTAAACGCATTCTCAGGTATATTTTTGGCACTTTTGGTCGTGGTTTACTCATTCGACCCGGGGACTTGGATCTTTGGGGTTTCTCAGATTCAGATTGGGCGAATGATAAAAATGACAGAAAATCTACATCGGGGTTTCTCTTTTTTGGGGCCGAACCTGATCTCCTGGTGTACAAAAAAACAACCCAAGGTCTCTCGGTCCTCAACTGAAGCTGAATACCGTGCCCTTGCTCTTCTTGCGGCCGAGACCATGTGGGTCACATATATTCATATATGAAACAAGGGAATGAAACAAGAACAACCAACATAATCATATTCATAACATAGAAGGGCTAAGAGATTCAAAGCGTTTATATATGTTATCTTAGTATTGAGTCTTTCATCATATTTTAGTTTATTATGAGAATTTAATAGTATAACCAACACAAACGACCACGAGATAAGTCGGATAATGCAAGGAGAAAGAAGAAATCAGTGATATAGGAACAGGCACAATAATATTGATGCCCTTTGGCGTGTAACAGGAGATGTTTAAGTTAAAAGAAAAGACCTTACACATGTTTGAGTAGATTCTTATATTTCCGTTTTCTATGAAATATGAACAACAAACACTATTAAAGAAAGGGTAAAGGCTCAAATATGTCATCATACTTTCAGAAAAGACTCAATTATGTCATTAGTTAAAAGTTTGATTTATTTATACCATTACTGTTAATGAAAAGACTCATTCATGCCATTATTTTTTAACAATGGTTTTGCTAAACCATTTTTGACACGTGACCAATTATAATTCGATCATGTCAAAATAAATTGAATTGATTTTTTATATTTTTTTATTAAAAAATTAATGACGTGACCGAATTATAATTGACCACGTCATCAATTTTTCTTGGGAAAATGTACAAGTACCCCTCAACTTATGCCGGAAATTCCAGAAACACACTTATACTTTACTAAGGTTCTATTACCCCTGAACTTATTATATAAGTATTTTGCTATCATTTTCGGCCTACGTGACACTAGCTGGAGAAAACAAATCAACGAGCGTTGAGCCCACAAGATACTACCACGTAGGCCGAAAATGGGTAGAAAATTATTAATAATATAAGTTCTGGAGGACCTTATTATATGATAAGTGTGTCTCTGAGATTTGTGCATTGGTTGAGGGGTACTTTTGCATTAATCGAAATTTTGAATAAAAATTAAATTATTTTTTTATAAAAAAAATTATTTAAAAAATTAATGACGTGGCTGAATTATAATTAGTCACGTGTCAAAAATGATTTTGCAAAACCATTGTTAAAAAATAATAGCATGAATGAGCCTTTTCTTTAATGATAATGACATAAATGAGTCAAACTTTTAATTGATGACATAAATAAGCATTTTCTGAAATTTTAACGACATATGAGTCATTTCTCTTAGAGAAATAATAATAGTAAAACAATGTGAAAAATAAAAAATCGTAGGACAAACTTTACGAAACATTACAAGTTCAGGTATCAATTCGTTTAACGTATTAAATTGATTGATTTGCGTTCATACTTAGCTGGTACAACTTCCTGTATATTAAGCCACCAATATCAAACTGTGCTTAGTGCTTTTTCTCTTTTGACAATTACACCCAATAAAGTAAAAAGTTTCCTAAAGTTTTATATCTATACTAGTTTATTATAGACCTTGACTACAATCATTATCATGTGTGTAGGGCAGGCCACAACGCGGAGCGAGTTAACATTTTATATGGTGATTCTGCACTATTTTTTTAAAAAGTTTCTTAATTTTTAATTTTAATTTAAAAATCATTTAACTATTTATTTTCTCTCAAAAAGTCACTTAATTTTGAATATTAACTCAAAAGCACTCAACTATCCACTATTTTTCTCAGAAAATCACTCAATTTATTTAATTGTTTTAATTAAAATTTATTGATATTAATTATTTATAACAAATTAAAATATTGAAAAATAAAAAATATTATTTAAGCCATTTAATTACCCGCTCTACTTGATCCGATCCACTAAAAATATAATATCGACCCATTTTATGACTTTTTCCTTTCCTTTTGTTTTTTTGCTGATTCTCCATTGATGTTTCTTCCTCCTCTTTTAATAAATTCATTAACGTAGGAATTTTTCCAATATTATATGCTTGAAATTTCTTCTGATTTGACCAAATAACATTGGATAACAAGCCCATCTTCTTAAATTCATTGGAACATGATCCATCACCTCCATCGCTCTTAACATGTTGATTTTGATACCACTTCAATAATAATTATGAATTTTATGGTAATTTAGATGCTAAATAATAGAGTAATGAGTTGATTTGCTTGAATATATTCCACTTATAATGCCTTAAAAAAGTAGAATCTTATTTCTCACCCAAAACCTTTTGGGATGCTAATTCTGTCACAATCAATATGCTACATGCATATGTACATCATTTTATATTTATATGAAATTTGAGACTAAAACACACATCTTCTCTTCTTTAAGCTATAAGTCTCTCATGGAATTCTTAACTGTAGATGAAAGAAAAACATAACATGAATAAGAAGCTTTACCATGCACTGATGAAACAAGAGAACAATGAAGTTTTACGACTCTGGCGTGGACTGGAATCAGGGCCATTGCATATATTAACTGTGCACGATGACACAGTCCTCCATGTGGCTGCCTACTCTAAACAAACAGATTTGGTTCTCCGTTTACTTGAAGAGTTGGAAATGCGATTGCCTTAATTTCCTGTAGATGCACTAAAGCATCGTAATGATATGGGGAATACCATTATTCATGAAATAACTACTTTTGGCAGAGTTGATTCAGCTGCACAGATAATATTGGATAGAGAACCTGATTTATTTGGTATGCACAATAAGACTGGAGAGACTGCTCTATTTCGTGTTATTCGTTATGGGAAAGCAGTCATGTTTGATTTTCTTGATCAACAAGTGAATCAATTTTTTTTCTGTTTATGAACGCGAGGCTTGTTATTATAAACTTGGTGGAGCAACAATTCTTCAGGCTGATGTACGCTCTGAACACTTTGGTATGTTCTCAAATATTATAAGTTGTAGAGCAACGATTTATGATTGTTTCATTTGCTAGTGGTAAAATGCTGACTTCTTTTGTATCGTGTTCTATTTTCTTCTTCGTTTTCTGTTTTTCATCTTACACGTTTGGCCCTATCAATTGCTAAAAAGTATGAATATTTAGTTAATGAACAACATGCAGATAGAATGACTGCTCTTCAACTTCTTGCGTGCAACTGACAAGCATTTGGAAGTGGAGAGAAGTATGGTTATATCAAAAGATCCATTTACACTCGTAAGATACTCGAGATGCTACACTCTGGAATACTTGAACTTCACCAAGTAGTTGTATCAATGAATATAATGATCTAAGCCCAAATAAACATTGATCCTTCTGTCAATCCTAAAAATCCTTTCTTTTTCTTGATATTAGTGAAAATATTGTTAATTTACTTAGGTGTTGTTACTTCAAAAATTGTATTGGATGTTGCAGGTCTTTCGGTTGAACCTAAGGCTACCGAGAAGGAAGGTAAGTCTCCACACCACCAAGTCATTGTAATCCCACAAGTGGGATATGGGGAGGGTTGGGTGTACGCAGGTAAAACTTGTTGCGAAAGTTGAATATATAGAGAGTGATGGAATCACAACTGCTATATCTAAATGTAGCTAATAAATAGTAAATTAGACAACAACAGAAAGAACGCCAGAAATTAACGAGGTTCGGCAAACTTTTGTTTTCTTTTGCCTAGTCCTCGGACACAACCAACCAATATTTATTTCACTCCAAAAGAGTAAAAGTGAAATACTACAAGAGAGAAAGAAGAACAAATGTCTTGGGAGATGAGAAGGCAAGTTAGAGGTGTATTATAAATGAATTAGGAGCTACCTATTTATAGGAGTGAATTCTTCCTATTGATGTCATCCATGACATCACAATATGTTAAAATATCAAGATTTACCTTGTGAAATCGATTTATGGTTCACCTAAATTCCACCTACTAAAGGTGCTATCTTGACTTTTCTATCAATGAAGAATTATCCTCCTAACTACCATATCTTCTCATTAATCCATTTTTGAATCTTGTTAAAAATAACAAATCTCCACCTTGACAAGATTCTCCATTTTCAACTTTCTCTCAACAAAATTTTTTATTGTGTCTTCAACCTTAATCTTCAATGTTCAACAATGTTGATCAAGTTCAAACAATGTTGAAACTTGACCGCAGTCACCACTTTTGTCAACATATCGGAAGGATTATTTGTAGTATGAATTTTGTGCATTATGACTCCACCATCTTCTATGATTTCTCGTATGAAATGATATCGGATGTCAATGTGCTTCGTCCTTGCATGATAAACTTGGTTCTTTGCTAATTGAATAGCACTCTGACTATCACAAAATATTGTGATTTCTTCTTGTCCAATACCAAGGCTCTAAGAAATCCTTGAAGCCAAATAGCTTCCTTCGCAGCCTCTATAATTGCCATGTACTCTGGCTCAGTGGTAGACAAAGCAAATGTTGACTGCAAATAGACTTCCAACTAACTGGTACATTTGCAATAGTGAAAACATAACCAGTAGTTGATCTTCGTTTGTCCAAATCACCTGCATAATCCGAGTCACAATATCCAACAAGATATTGACTATCTTTCTGCTCGAAAACCAAACCAACATCTACAGTATTATGAATATACCGTAGAATCCATTTTACAACCTGCCAATGATCCTTTCCAGGATTGTGCATGTACCTGCTTACAACTCTAACAGCGTGTGAAATATCTGGCCTTGTGCAAACCATTGCATACATCAAGCTACCAATAGCATTAGCATATGGCACTCTTGATATATATTCTCGTTCAGCTTCATTATTAGGTGACTTAGCATCACTAAGCTTAAAATGAGGAGCAAGTGAAGTGCTAACCGACTTCATTTTTTTATTCACACCGAATCACTTTAGTACTCTCTTCAAATATTCCTTTTGAGATAAATAGAGTTTCTTTGAATGTACATCTCTTTTTATCTCCATGTCAAGAACTTCTTTGCCTCACCCAAATCCTTCATCTCAAACTCCTTTCTTAGTTGAATCGTTAGCTTCCCAATTTCCTCTTGACTCTTAGAAGATATCAACATATCATCAACATATAGGAGAAGGTATATAAAGGAATTATCTTCAAGCTTGCGCAAATACACACAATGATCGTATTTGCTTCTTATGTACCTTTGCTGCAACATAAACTTGTCAAATTGTTTGTACCATTGTCTAGAATATTGTTTCAGTCCGTACAATGATTTTTCAAGTTTGCACACCATATCTTCTTTTTCATCAACTTTGAATCCTTATGGCTGAGTCATGTAGATTTCCTCTTCCAAGTCTCCATGTAAAAATGCAGTTTTTACATCCAACTGAACTAGTTTCAAATTTAACTGTGCTACCAAAGCCAACAAAACTCTAATGGAGGAGTGTTTCACAACTTTAACAACTCATTATAATCAATTCCCTCCTTTTGAGCATATCCTTTGGCCACCAATCTTGCTTTGTAGCGAACATCTTATTGGTTAGGAAATCCTTCTTTCTTTGAAAATACCCATTTGCACCCAATTGCTTTCTTGCCCTCCGGAAGATTGACCAATCTCCATGTATGATTCTGATGAAGGGACTGCATTTCTTCATCCATGTCAATCCTCCACTTATCTTCTTTTGAACTTTGGACTGCATCTTTATAAGTGGCAGAAATGTCATCAGCTGCAATTGAGTCCGCACAAGCCACCATATCTATGAATCGAGCAGGTTTTCTTATTGTCCTTTTTGGCTTGCTGGTTGCTATTGATTCAAGTTGTGGTTGAGGTTCTTGATATGGAACCTCCTCTTCGACTGGCTCTCCTTCAAGAGGAAAATCTTCTGTTGTTTCCTCGTTTGATCCCTGTGTTGGGAAAATTATCTTTCCCTCACACTCCACCTGCTTTGAAGCACCATCAATTTGTTTGACTTCTTCAACTGTTACCTTATTTATCAAGGTAGATTCATCAAAGGTAACATCCCTGTTGAAAATGATTTTTCTTGTCTCTAGACACCATAAACGGTATCCTTTGACTCAGAAGTAATTCCCATAAATAGAGCTTTCTTTGCTCTTGAGTCCAATTTTGACTCTCTTACATGATAATATGCAATTGAGCCAAATACATATAAAGAACCATAATCTTCAGCAGGTTTTCCATACCATTTTTCAAATGATGTCTTTCCACCAATAGCAGCAGATGGTAGACGATTAATGAGGTGGCACACATATGTTATTGCCTCAGCCAAAAATTTTTTGCCCAAGCCAGCATTGGACAACATACACCGAACTTTCTCCAGCAAAGTTCGATTCCTGCGTTCTGCCACTCCATTTTGTTGTGGTGTATTTTTACGGTGAAATGTCTAACGATGCCATTTTCCTCACAAATTTAATGAAAAAGATCATTTTTGTATTCGCCACCATTGTCTGTGCTAAGGCACTTGATCTTAAGTTTCTATCATCGCCTTCCATTTGAGAAAGATTCTCAATACTTCATATTTTGTTTTCATCGTATACACCCACAATCTTCGAGAAAAGTCATCAACAAAGGTTACAAAATAGTGTTTCCCACCTAATAAAGGTGTTCTGGAAGCACCCCAAACATCCGAATGAACATAATCCAAAATACCTTTAGTATTATGGATAGTTGTTCCAAATTTAACCCTTGTTTGCTTTCCCTTGATACAATGCTCAGAAAACTCCAAGTTGCATGTTTTTACTCCTTTTAGCAATCCTTGATTTGATAAAGTTTTCAAGGATTTCCCTCCAGCATGTCCCAAGCGCATACGCCACAGCTTGGTCATTTCTGTCCCCTTCTCGTCATTAGATGTTGTTGCCGCTGTCCCAATAACTGTACTACCTTGAGAGTGGTACATGTTATTATTTCTTCGAATTGCCTTCATTACCACCAGTACACCCGAGCATATTCTTATCACGCCATTATTTGCAATGACTTTGAACCCATTTGATTATAGGGTTCCTACAAAAATGAGATTTTTCTTCAAATCTGGTACATATCGAACATCTGTTAATGTTCTACTTAATCCATCATGGTTCCTTAATTGTATTGAACCAACACCATATGCGGTAAGAGGAATATTATTTGCGGTGTGAATAAATCCACATTCTCCTTCTTGTAAATCAATAAACCATTCTCGATTGGGACACATATGATAACTACAAGCTGAATCCATCAACCATACATCAGATGATTTGGATGGATCTATTGTAACTAGTGAGTAATCGAAATCATCACAATCAGCCACATTTGAATCCATGAGAGCCTTCCCATTATTTGGTTTAACTTTGCTATTCAACTTTGGGCACTCTTTCTTCCAATGCCCTTTTTCTCGGCAAAAGGCACATTTATCTTTGTTGAGTCTCGATCTTGACTTGGATCTCCCTTTCTTTGTTCTCATATGATTTTGAGAACGACCTCTTGCAACTAGTGCTTCTGCTTCTCCGCCTTTTTGTTTTTCTCTCTTTCTTTGTTCATAACTGTATAAGGCAGAACAAACTTCTTTGAGAGATACTCCATCATTCCCATGCAGTAGAGTCGTTTCAAGATGCTCAAACTCATCGGGAAGTGAACTTAACAACATTAAGGCCATATCTCTATCCGTAAAAGTCACGTCCATATTTCGCAAATCTGTCGTCAACTTATTAAAGTTGGTGATATGATCATTCATTGTGCTACCGGGAACATAAGTGAAGCGTAACAGTCTTCTTTTCATGTAAAGTTTATTTTGACTGTTTTTCTTCAAGAATCTCTCCTCCAATGAATTCCATAATTTATTTGCAGATGTTTCCTTCGTGTGTGGATACTTTTGTTCTCTTGCAAGGTAAGATCGAATGGTACCGCAAGCAACACAGTTGATAATCTTCCAATATTCTTCTCCTACACCGTCTGGTTTCTTTTCTTCAATGCCAATATCTAGCCCTTGTTGAAAAAGAACATCAAGGACCTCGCCTTGCCACATTCTGAAATATCCTGACCCGTCAAAAATTTCAACTGCAAAATTCGCATTTGATACAATTCTTGTCATAAGCGAAGATGCCAATGATGACTTATTATTGATACTTGATGTGGACTCATCATTTTTGTTGTCTCCCATTTTACTACAAATACTATTTACTAGCTAACAATGCAAAGACCAAAGTAAATTTTTTTCTGATGTGAAAGTTCAGATTTAGAACCACAGAGCATATTCAGATAATACCTTGGCTCTGATACCAATTGTTGCAGAAGCCGAATACATAGAAAGTGATGGAATCACAACTGCTATATCTAAATGTAGCTAATAAATAGTAAATGAGACAACAACAGAAAGAACGCCAGAAATTAACGAGGTTTAGCAAACTTTTGTTTTCTTTTGCCTAGTCCTCAGACACAACCAACCAATATTTATTTCACTCCAAAGAGTACAAGTGAAATACTACAAGGTGAGAAGGCAAGTTAGAGGTGTATTACAAATGAATTAGGAGCTATCTATTTATAGGAGTGAATTCTTTCTATTGATGTCATCCATAACATCACAATATGTCAAAATGTCAAGGTTTATCTTGTGAAATCAATTATGGTTCACCTAAATTTCACCTACAAAGGGTGTTATCTTGACTTTTCAACCAATGATATCTTCTCATTAATCCATTTTTGAATCTTGTCAAAAATAACAGAACTCATATACCCTATATAAGAGCGTTGGTACATCGCCTTCTATTATTCGAATTTCTTATGGAATAACAAGAGATTAATGACTGCAGAGGCGGATCTAGGGTGGATTCTATAGGCTCAATTTTCAACTAAAACTATTTATACATATGCAAAAAAAAAGAAAAACAAAGTAATACATGTAACAAAACCATGCACATTTTGGACCAATTATATCTAGATCATAGGCACACACACTGTACTTCTTTCGGTCTATTTGACGTCTGCAAGAAGCAATTCAATCAACTTTACTCATCATTTTTTTCTTTTTTCCTTTTCCTTGAGAAGCTGAAAAGTGTTTTAGAGTGCCGTTGGTGGAGTCTATGCATAAGCAATGCAGAGATATGAATTAGTTCTGAAACTTGCCAAAGTTCTTGATAGCAAATGATACTTCTTTGGAGTATTCAGAATCTGCATTAAATCAGGTCGAACCTCGATCCCACAAGTATAGACTAATGTCAGATGTTTCAAAAAGCGAAGTAAAAGATAAAAAAAGTTGGTGTTGCACCAACAGGACGAGTTGTTACAAAAACTGCTGAGTCACCCTTGATTTTGGCAACCAAATCAGGTTGCACAGAGACTGTAGATGAGATACTGAAAACATATCCCCAAGCTGTGGAGTATGTCGACAGTGAAGGTCGTAACGTTTTGCACGTGGCAATCAAGTACCATCAGATGCAAATATTCGACATAGTTGAGAAAATGGGAATGCCAATGAGGAGACTCAAGAGAAAATATCACTCATCAGGGAAATTCCATACTTCACATGGTTGGTGTAAAAGAGGACACTGAAATTGCAGATATGAGAAGCCCTGCTTTGCTATTGCAAGAGAACTTGCTCTCATTTGAGGTAAAACTATATACTCCCCTTTGTTTAAAAAAAACGACCCTTTTCTTTTTTCAACAATACTTTAATTTCAGTTTCCATGTGACATGTTTAAGGTCACAAAATTAAAAGTAATTTTGGTACATTTAAAATAACTTTAGTTTAAGACCACAAGATTCAAAAACCTATGTTTATTGTTTATTTTCTAAGCTTTATGTCTAGTCAAACTAAGACACTTCTATTTATGACTAGCTAAGTAGTTTAGCTGTTCCTGCAGCGTGTGAAAAGCGTCTGCTCAGCTGATTTTTTCGAAATTATTAACGAAGAAGGCAAGACAGCAGAAGAGTTATTCACTAAAGCAAATGCTAAACTATGTTCAGAAGCGAAAGACTGGCTTAAACGCACTGCTGAGAACTGTACAATAGTTGCTATGCTCATTGCAACAGTAACATTTGCCGCAGCCTATACTATTCCAGGTGGTCCAAATCAAAGCACGAGTTATCCCGTCCTCTTGGCCCAACCATTCTTTTTTATTTTCACTATTGGAGATGTGCTTTCCATTACCTTTGCTTTGACCTCACAATGATCACTTTTCTCTCAATTCTCACCTCTTCATTTCTGTTGCATGAATTCATGCGATCGCTTCCTCAGAAATTAATTCTAGGAGTTACCCTCTTGATTCTTTCTGTATCCATGATGATGTTATCATTTGCATCGACTATAATCTTGATGATTTACTACAAGAAAAGGTGGACAAAAATAGATTTATCTTCCATGGCATTCCTACCTGTGACCGTTTTTGCAGTTTCATATTTTCCTCTGTATGTGTCATTATGGAAAAACTTTAACTACTCCTTAAGGAAATTAGCCAGGGCGTTCCCTCGTTGCAAGATTCTATCAGGAAAGCCTCGCGATGATTCCCCTTTGACAATCTCTTCCAGTCTCCATGAGTTTGGATCTACTAAATTTGGCATTTCCACATCATACTATTAGAAAAATCAGTTGTTCTGTTTGTGTGAGATAAAGTGTTCATAGAAATGTATTCTAGTATTAGCGGCGTGTGCCATTGAATGTATGTTTGTCTAAGTTCTCTACTATGTGAGACATTTCAAGTTTATTATCTTGGCAAACTTATTTTGATTTGGCTTTTACAAGGATCTGCAACATTCAGGGCGCGATTATCTGGCCAAGTACACGATTGTCAATTTTTTGATCTATATATATACATATAACTTACATTAAAAGGAAATATTGAATTGCATAGACAAACGAAGATTTGAGAGATGAAGTTACCATAGCTCAAATGAAAGGATACATTTCAAGCAAAAAAGTACTTAAACCATATATAGTTCAATACAACTTGACAACAAAAAAGAAATATAACGTTCTTGAAAATAAGAAATTTTGTCTTTGCAACAAGACGTTAGATATTTACTATACGATATGTTCCTCAACAAGAGAGGATTATCTCTAATATCGCAGTAGAACTTTGAAGTATGGACTAATTAACCTTCAAACACAAACAACATAATGGAGAAAAAGGACTAAAATAGCAAAAGAACATTCAAAAGCAAAGAGTCTGATAAAAGGCGAAAGAGTTGTAGAACCAGAATAGTAGTTATAAGGTGGTGGTGGAGGTCCATAGTTATTATACTGTGGGCAGCAAGGGTTTGTAACAGGCTGAGCTGGCGGACAATTTACATAACCGGTTGGTGGTGGAACGCCATAGCTTTGGTATCCACCACCAGAAGGTGGCGTTGGTGGTGGCGGAGATTGACAAGTATATGGACAAATTGTACAATTTGTACAAGCACTTTGTGTTGGTGGTGATATTGAACCATCCTCAGAGTTACCATCTTGAGTATTATTGTCACCAAAAACACTTGAGAAAAAGTAAAGTAAAAGCAACCAAACCCCAAGAAGAAACTTCACATTTTCTTGAGCCATTCTTGATTTTCAAGCTACTTTGCTAGAGATCAAAAAAGTAAGTTACTATTAAGTAGCAAAAGCTAAAAGAATAGAACTCCCTTTTGTAATGTTTAAACCAAGTGACACATCAAACATAAACCATGCCACATAGCAAGGAAATGTGGCAATTCCAAAGGTGTTGATGATGGTATAAATTTGACATTGTTTGCATGAATATCTAAACAATTTGGAAAATGTACATCAGCTAATTAAAACATAAGTGACGTAGAGGGCTACTAGGTCAGCTATTTCATTTGTACATGTTAAATACAACTAATTATAATTTGGAATAATCAATTATATGAATCCAACTTGTCTACAACTTTCTCAAAATGGAATGAAACTTGGCATCACTTTGGAAGTTCCCTATAAAATTGGGTAAAAGAAAGCAAGTAGTTAGTAGACGGTGAATCTTATTGGCTACCTAGACTTTCACCTTATTCTTAACTTTCACCTTGTTGATAAGAGTGGGTGTTCAGTATTCAATTTGGAATTATTAAATTTTGAGTTTGGTAATTCCGTAATTGATATTTAAAAGTAGATATCAGATACTATTTTTGTAAATTTTAATTTGATAATCGGTAAAATAAACTTCGGTTTGATATGATATTAAACAATATCATATTGAAGTTGTTGCCCACTATATTACGAAGTTAATACTGTTGTTCAATTATTTTTTAATGTGGGGGCACGATATTATAGAAGATCAACAAGATTCATTAAGTAAATAGTTTAGTATTCGGGAAATTCCGAAGAACAAATGTTACTAGTTTCTCATTCCAAACCCAAATTGAATATCATAATTCTAAGATTTTGCTACGTAATATCATATCGAATATCAATTACTACATACCAAATTATCAAAAAATTTAATTTGATTCGATAATTCAATTTTTAATATTTTATGTCAAGCCATACTTATTGGGGAAGATTCGATTTCTTACCTTATTTCTCCGTCCCCTACCCCAATATGTTAAAAAAGATAAAGAAAAGGAAAATGGTGAGCGTATATTTACGGATAGAAAAAATATGAAGGTAAAATAAATGGTGTTAATTATTCTTAACTTATTGTATCTATCATCAAGTTGACTAGAAATGCTGAATCAATGACAAACTGGAGATAGATTGAAATTAGTCTCTTAAATATAAGCATAATACATAAATCTGTCTTTTAACTTGGCTTTAAATAACATTTACGCTCTTCAATTTTGGATGTGCACAAATAGACACTTAAACGTGTATAAAGTTGAATAAATAGACATACATGTCATTTTTTTGTACTACGTGGTGTCCTACGTGTATTGTACCATATAGAACTCATGTGTTTATTTATTTTAAAGTTGAATAGTTAAAGTACCTGTTTGTGCATTATGAAAGTTGGAGGTCAAAGTTAAAATTTGATGCCGAATTTAGGATCCAATATATGTATTATGTCTTAAATATATTTCTGAATAACTTTGATTATTTATGTTAGCCAAAAATTTGTGGGTTATCTTGAGACTTGAGAGGTCAAAAATATTTATCTTGGAATAAAATAATTTTTTTTTTAAAAAAATAAGGAATTTGGATTATCATTAAACTATTATAAAATGGAAATAGAAACATTGTTTCGTTGTTGAAAAGAAATTAAATTTTTTTAATTTAAAAAAGCACAAATAGAAAATTATTGCAGCCAAAAAGGCAGAAACTACTTGTTTTTTGAAATACTTTTAAAAATAGCTTTTCAGAAAAGTTCTTTTGAAAAATAATAATTTGTGTTTAGTTAATTCATCTGAAAGATGATTTTGATAAACAAATAGTGTTTGTCTATTCATTTTTTAAAAAAATTACTTTTGAGAGTCAAATTACAAAAGGGGCAAGAATCAATGCACTTTCATATTAACATTATTTTATAGAGATAAATATTTTAAATACCAATTATGAAAAATTTAAATAATTTGTTTATTTTTATTAAATTAAAATGTACATATTCAAATTTCAATCAACATTATGTACAGCTAAATAAAATATAAATTAAATAAAAATATATATTTTAACATGATGATTTAAATATAATTAACAATATAAAGTAAATTAAATTTTATAAATCACTACATAAACTATATCACTACATACAGCCACTTGGGAGAAGGAGGCCGATATGCAAGAAAGATACCCACATCTGTTTAAAGATTCAGGTACTCCTTCTCGCCCTTGTTTTTCTTCTTATGATCGTTCGAGGACGAACGATGGATAAATTGGTATCTATTGTAACGACCTGTTTAGTCGTTTTGATGCAGCAGATTTTATTTCTGGAAAACTTGCTGAGGCGACGGACCCCACGACGGACCGTCATGGGCACGACGGACTGTCGCAGGGTCTCGTTTCAAAACACTTAGAAATTCTGAAATTGGGTACTGAAAATCGACTCTCTGAACTTCGTAACGGAATGGCAGGACGGACCGTCACAGGCGTGACGGACCGTCACAGGCGTGACGGACCGTCACAGACTCTTTGGTGGAAATTGAGTCTCTGAACTTTGCGACGACCTGCAGGACGGACCGTCGCAGGCACGACGGGCCGTCACAGGTTGCATAATCCCAGTCTGGGTCGGATTTCTTTACACGTTTTAAGGGACGTTTTGGACTATTCCTACTTTAATTATAAAGTTAGAGGGTTAAGGTTAAAAAGTCTAATTACTTGGGGGTTAAAAGAGGTAACCTTAAGTTAATTAGTGGGTTATTATTGCCATCTTTTATTCTTAATTATATGCTAATTAGGGTAAAAGAAAGAGGATTTGAATAAGAAAATAGAAAGAACAAGAGAGAGAGAGAATTGAACGAGAAAGAGAGAAACGAAGAGGATAGCAAAGCTTTGGGGAATTTGTTGCTTTATCACGAATCTTCGGTGGAGGTAGGTTATGGTTTTTATGCTATTCGTAGTAAACTCTTAATAGTGAATGATATGTATTGGTAGTATTGTAAACCCTTCTATATGCTTAATTGTATGCTTGCATGAATGTGAATATGTAATTGTGACATAATAAGCATGATGAAGCTATTGAATCCTAAATCTTGAAAAGAAACCCTAATCTACTTTTCTAATGATGATGCCTTGGTATAAAAGAAGGCTTGATGAACGAAAGTAGTGAGATTAGGGGATCGGGTGCCACGTTCCGGTTCCAGGATAGTATATGAGGATCGAAGTGTCACGTTCCGACACCAGGATAGTATATGGATCGGGTGTCACATTCCGGTACCAGGATAGTATATGAGGATCGGAGTGTCACGTTCCGACACCAGGATAGTATATGGATCGGGTGCCACGTTCCGGTACCAGGATAGTACATGAGGATCGGAGTGTCACGTTCCGACACCAGGATAGTATATGGATCGGGTGCCACGTTCCGGTATCAGGATAGAATATGGATCAGGTGTCACGTTCCGACACCAGGATAGAATGAGGATCGGAGTGTCACGTTCCGACACCAGGATAGTATATGAGGAGCGGAGTGTCACGTACCGACACGAGAGGAATAAAGATAATGAATCTTGAAAGATGTTAATATACTCAATCTAATGAACTTGATTCTCAAATGAGTATGATGAGGAGGCGTGAGTCCTCATTGATGTGCTTGGTGTTGTGACCAAGGGTTATGGTAATTGTAAATGCTGCATGCTAAGGATATTAGTTGATTTTATGATATTACTTGGTATATACTGTTTTCTATTTTGAGTTGGCCGATGATATCTACTCAGTACCCGTGTTTTATACTGACCCCTACTTTTATGTTTTCTTCTTGTTATTTGTGAAGTGCAGCAAACGTGTCGTCGTCTTCAACTCAACCACAATTCTAGCCAGTCTTCGTCACATCTGATCTTCAGGGTGAGCTAACGCTTTTAGCTTGGACTGGACTTTCTTCCTCATGTCTTGATGCCTTGAAGTTCTGGCATGGACTAGCTTTTACTTGTTTTAGTTTTTAGAATACTCTTAGTTTAGTCATTTGATCATAGATGTTCTTGTGATGATGACTTCCAGATTTTGGGGAATAATAGATGTTGAATTTTAGAAGTTATTGAATTGGTTTTTATTAATGAGTTTAAGTCTTCCGCGTTATTTTCTGTTGATATTATATTAAAATGTTAGGGTTTAGATTGGTTGGTTCGCTCACATAGGAGGGTAAGTGTGGGTGTCAGTCGCGGCCCGATTTGGGTAGTGACAAACTTTGTATCAGAGCATTAGGTTCGTTGGTCTCATCACATAAGAATGAGTCTAGTAGAGTCTTAAGGAACGGTAGGGGGACGCCTTTACTTTTCTATGAGAAGCTATAAGACTTTAGGAAAATTCCATTCTTTCTTCTTTCTTTCGTGCTACTACTTGAATCCAATTGGTATCTAGGTGATACAAATTGGTATCTGATCATCTTCACTCTATTTCGCAGATGGTTAGAACTAGAGCAACGACTGCGCCAACACCGACACGGGCAAGACAAGAAACGTCTGAACCAGCCACTGGGGCTGTGGCTCGAGGGAGAGCAGTGGGAAGAGGCCGTGGTAGAGGTCGTGGGAGGACGTCCTCTAGAGGAAGAGGACGAGCACCTAGTCTATCTGATGCTAGGGCGGTGACTCCTCCACCGACTGAGGAAGTAGTAAGAGAGGGTGAGGAAGGGGAGAATGAACAAGTGCAAAATGAGGAATTGCCACCCCAACCTACCCCAGAGATGATCAATCAGGTTCTTGCTTATCTTAGCGGGTTATCTGATCAGGTTCAGGCACCTCCAATATTTTCTGCACCAACACCTCCGGTTACAGAGGTACAACATGCGGCTACTATGGCTCCCCGCATGGATGCCTCATTGGAAATAGGCACGTTTCCACGTCTGACTACAGGGCCTATAATGACAAATGATCAGCATGAAATTTTCAGTAAGTTCTTGAAATTGAAACCTCCAGTCTTCAAGGGTGATGAATCTGAGGATGCCTATGACTTTCTGGTTGACTGTCATGAGCTACTACACAAGATGGGTATAGTAGAACGGTTTGGTGTTGAGTTTGTGACTTATCAGTTTCAAGGGAACGCCAAAATGTGGTGGCGGTCACATGTTGAGTGTCAACCAACGGAGGCACCACCTATGACTTGGGCATCATGCTCTACCTTGTTCATGGAGAAGTATATCCCCCGGACCTTGAGGGATAGGAAAAGAGATGAGTTCTTGAGCCTAGAGCAAGGTAGGATGTCGGTTACTGCTTATGAGGCTAAGTTTCGTGCATTATCCCGGTATGCCACCCAACTATGTTTAAGTCCACAAGAGCGGATTTGCCGTTTTGTGAAGGGGTTGAGATCAGAGTTGCGAATTTCAGCCTTACAGGTAGCGGCTACAGCGAAATCTTTTCAAGAAGTGGTAGGCTTTGTGATAGAGGTGGAGGGAGTGAAGCCAGATGACTTCACCATGGCATCGACATCAAAAAGGTTTCGAAAGGGAGGTGAGTTTAATGGTTCTTACTCTAGGGGACAGGGTTCCAGAGGGTTACTCAGCTCGACCAATTCAGTCTTCACTGCAGACTGTAGTTGGGGGTCCACCTCAGACCGGTCAACACTTCTCTAGGAGACCTATGCTTGAGTCCAGAGAGTGTTATGGATGTGGGGAGACTGGACACATCAAGAGGTATTGTCCAAAACAGAATTACAGACCTCCAATGGTTAGTGGTAAGGGTGGTTATGGAAGAGACCGTCATTCTGGAGGACGCGGTGGTCGAGGTAATGGTGGTCACCAAAACGGCCGGGGTGATGGGAAAACTGGAGCCACTACAGCACAACATTGTAGGGGCAATGGACAGACAAGTAATGGGGCCCATTGTTACGCTTTCCCTGGGAGATCTGAGGCGGAGACATCTGATGCTGTCATCACAGGTAATCTTTCGATTTGTGATTGCATGGCTTCTGTATTGTTTGATCCTGGATCCACATTTTCTTATGTATCTTCTTCATTTGCTAATGGTCTAAATTTACCTTGTGAATTACTTGACATGCCTATTCGTGTTTCTACCCCGGTGGGTGAGTCTGTGATAGTTGAAAAAGTGTATAGGTCTTGTTTGGTGACTTTTGTGGGAGTAACACTTATGTAGATTTGGTTATCTTAGAAATGGTTGACTTTGATGTAATTTTGGGTATGACTTGGCTTTTTCCGAATTTTGCGATCTTGGATTGTAATGCTAAGACTGTGACGTTAGCCAAACCTGGGAAAGATCCGTTAGTGTGGGAGGGGGACTACACTTCCAATCCGGTGCGTATCATCTCCTTTCTTTGTGCTAAGAGAATGGTTAGTAAGGGTTGTTTAGCTTTCTTGGCACACCTCAGGGATGACACTACCCAAGTACCTTCGAATGAGTCGGTTTCGGTAGTCCGTGAGTTTTTGGATGTGTTCCATGCAGATCTTCCTGGTATGCCACCGGATAGGGATATTGACTTCTGTATTGATCTTGAACCGGGTACTCGCCCCATTTCTATACCCCCTTATAGAATGGCTCCCGCGGAGTTAAGAGAGTTAAAGGCCCAACTTCAAGAGTTGTTGAGAAAAGGCTTCATTAGACCAAGTGCATCTCCTTGGGGTGCTCCGGTTTTGTTTGTGAAGAAGAAGGATGGGAGTTTTCGGATGTGCATAGACTACCGGCAGTTGAACAAGGTTACTATTAAGAACAAGTATCCTGTTGCTCGCATTGATGACTTGTTCGATCAGTTACAAGGTGCTTGTGTTTTCTCTAAGATTGATTTGAGATCCGGTTATTATCAATTGAAAATACGGGCAACGGATGTGCCAAAGACTGCTTTTCGAACCAGGTATGGGCATTACGAATTTGTAGTGATGTGTTTTGGTCTTACGAATGCCCCTGCTGCGTTCATGAGCTTGATGAACGGGATTTTTAAGCCATATTTGGATCTCTTTGTGATCGTATTTATTGATGATATACTGATGTACTCTAAAAGTAAGAAGGAACATGAGGAGCATTTGAGAATTGTATTGGAAATGTTGAGGGAGAAAAAGCTTTATGCCAAGTTCTCTAAGTGTGAGTTTTGGCTAGATGCAGTGTCCTTCTTGGGGCACGTGGTGTCTAAGGATGGAGTGATGGTGGATCCTTCTAAGATTGAGACAGTGAAGAATTGGGTAAGACCTACTAATGTGTCAGAAATAAGGAGTTTTGTTGGTTTAACTAAATATTACCGTCGATTTGTCAAGGGATTCTCTTCCATTGCTTCCCAATTGACGAACTTGACTAAGAAGAATGTTCCATTTGTATGGTCGGACGAGTGTGAAGAAAGCTTTCAGAAGCTCAAGACTTTGTTGACTACCGCACCCATTCTCACCTTGCCCGTGGAAGGTAAGAACTTCATTGTTTATTGTGATGCATCCTATTCGGGTTTGGGTGCAGTGCTAATGCAAGAGAAGAGTGTAATTGCTTGTGCTTCGAGGCAATTAAAAGTGCATGAGCGTAACTATCCGACCCATGATTTGGAATTGGCTGCGGTAGTGTTTGCATTAAATCAATGGAGACACTATTTATATGGGGTTAAGTGTGAGGTCTACACGGATCATCGTAGTCTTCAGTATGTCTTTACTCAGAAAGATTTGATCTTGAGACAGAGGAGATGGATGGAACTACTGAAGGACTACGACATCACTATTTTGTATCATCCGGGAAGAGCGAATGTTGTGGCAGATGCTTTAAGTAGAAAGGCGGGAAGCATGGGAAGTCTAGCTCACTTACAAGTTTCTAGATGCCCATTGGCTAGAGAGGTTCAGATTCTGGCTAATAACCTTATGAGGTTAGAAGTAAATGAGAAGGGAGGATTGTTAGCTTGTGTGGAGGCAAGATCTTCCTTCCTTGACAAGATTAAGGGAAAGCAGTTTAATGATGAGAAATTGATCCGGATCCGAGATAAAGTGTTGCAAGGAGAGGCTAAAGAAGCAACAATCGATGAGGAAGGTGTTTTGAGGATTAAGGGAAGGGTATGTGTACCCCGCGTCGATGATTTGATCAACACTATTCTGACAGAGGCTCATAGTTCAAGGTATTCGATACATCCGGGTGCAACCAAGATGTACCGTGACCTAAAGCAAAACTTTTGGTGGAGTAGAATGAAGCGTGATATTGTTGATTTTATTGCCAAATGTCCAAACTCTCAACAAGTAAAGTATGAACACCAGAGGCCCGGAGGAACACTTCAGAGAATGCCCATTCCTGAATGGAAATGGGAGAGAATTGCAATGGATTTCGTGGTTGGTCTTCCAAAGACAATGGGTAAGTATGACTCTATTTGGGTGATTGTTGATAGGTTAACTAAGTCTGCTCATTTCATTCCGGTCAAAGTGACTTACAATGCAGAGAAGTTAGCCAAAATTTACATCTCGGAAAGCGTTCGATTGCATGGGGTTCTACTCTCCATCATATCAGATAGAGGTACGCAGTTTACTTCTAAGTTTTGGAAAATATTGCATGCGGAATTGGGTACTAGGTTGGACCTTAGTACTGCATTTCACCCTCAAACCGATGGTCAGTCTGAGCGAACGATTCAAGTGTTGGAGGATATGCTTCGTGCATGTGTGATAGAATTTGGTGGTCATTGGGATAACTTCTTACACTTAGCAGAATTTTCATACATTAATAGTTATCACTCAAGTATTGACATGGCCCCATTTGAAGCATTGTATGGTAGGAGATGTAGGTCTCCCATTGGGTGGTTTGATGCATTTGAGGTTAGACCTTAGGGTACTGACCTTTTGAGGGATTCTTTAGAGAAAGTGAAATCTATCCAAGAAAAGATTTTAGCGGCGCAAAGTAGGCAAAAAGAATATGCAGACCGAAAGGTTAGAGACTTAGAGTTCATGGAGGGTGAACAAGTCTTGCTGAAGGTTTCGCCCATGAAAGGGGTGATGCGGTTTGGTAAAAGAGGTAAACTAAGCCCAAGGTATATTGGTCCCTTTGAAGTACTTAAGCGAGTAGGGGAGGTGGCTTATGAGTTAGCCTTGCCTCCAGGGCTGTCCGGAGTGCATCCGGTATTTCATGTGTCTATGTTGAAAAGATACCATGGGGATGGAAACTACATCATTCGTTGGGATTCAGTTCTACTTGATGAAAATTTGTCTTATGAGGAGGAGCCTGTGGCTATTTTAGATAGAGATGTTCGCAAGTTGAGGTCAAGGGAGATTGCATCCATCAAGGTGCAATGGAAGAATCGGCCGGTTGAAGAAGCCACTTGGGAGAAGGAGGCCAATATGCAAGAAAGATACCCACATCTGTTTAAAGATTCAGGTACTCCTTCTCGCCCTTAATTTTCTTCTTATGATCGTTCGAGGATGAACGATGGGTAAATTGGTATCTATTGTAACGACCTGTTTAGTCGTTTTGATGCAGCAGATTTTATTTCTGGAAAACTGGCTGAGGCGACGGACCCCACGACGGACCGTCATGGGCACGACGGACCGTCGTAGGGTCTCGTTTCAAAACACTTAGAAATTCTGAAATTGGGTACTGAAAATCGACTCTCTGAACTTCGTAACGGAATGGCAGGACGGACCGTCACAGACTCTTTGGTGGAAATTGAGTCTCTGAACTTTGCGACGACCTGCAGGACGGACCGTCGCTGGCACGACGGGCCGTCACAGGTTGCGTAATCCCAGTCTGGGTCGGATTTCTTTACATGTTTTAAGGGACGTTTTGGACTATTCCTACTTTAATTATAAAGTTAGAGGGTTAAGGTTAAAAAGTCTAATTACTTGGGGGTTAAAAGAGGTAACCTTAAGTTAATTAGTGGGTTATTATTGCCATCTTTTATTCTTAATTATATGCTAATTAGGGTAAAAGAAAGAGGATTTGAATAAGAAAATAGAAAGAACAAGAGAGAGAGAGAATTGAACGAGAAAGAGAGAAACGAAGAGGATAGCAAAGCTTTGGGGAATTTGTTGCTTGATCATGAATCTTCGGTGGAGGTAGGTTATGGTTTTTATGTTATTCGTAGTAAACTCTTAATAGTGAATGATATGTATTGGTAGTATTGTAAACCCTTCTATATGCTTAATTGTATGCTTGCATGAATGTGAATATGTAATTGTGACATAATAAGCATGATGAAGCTATTGAATTCTAAATCTTGAAAAGAAACCCTAATCTACTTTGCTAATGATGATGCCTTGGTATAAAAGAAGGCTTGATGAACGAAAGTAGTGAGATTAGGGGATCGGGTGCCACGTTCCGGTACCAGGATAGTATATGAGGATCGGAGTGTCACGTTCCGACACCAGGATAGTATATGGATCGGGTGCCACGTTCCGGTACCAGGATAGTATATGAGGATCGAAGTGTCACGTTCCGACACCAGGATAGTATATGGATCGGGTGCCACATTCCGGTACCAGGATAGTATATGAGGATCGGAGTGTCACGTTCCTACACCAGGATAGTATATGGATCGGGTGCCACGTTCCGGTACAAGGATAGAATATGGATCGGGTGTCACGTTCCGACACCAGGATAGAATGAGGATCGGACTGTCACGTTCGACACCAGGATAGTATATGAGGAGCGGAGTGTCACGTACCGACACGAGAGGAATAAAGATAATGAATCTTGAAAGATGTTAATATACTCAATCTAATGAACCTGATTCCCAAATGAGTATGATGAGGAGGCGTGAGTCCTCATTGATGTGCTTGGTGTTGTGACCAAGGGTTATGGTAATTGTAAATGCTGCATGCTAAGGATATTAGTTGATTTTATGATATTACTTGGTATATACTGTTTTCTATTTTGAGTTGGCCGATGATATCTACTCAGTACCCGTGTTTTGTACTGACCCCTACTTTTATGTTTTCTTCTTGTTATTTGTGGAGTGCAGCAAACGTGCCCTCGTCTTCAACTCAACCGCAATTCTAGCCAGTCTTCGTCACATCGGATCTTCAGAGTGAGTTAATGCTTTTAGCTTGGACTGGACTTTCTTCCTCATGTCTTGATGCCTTGAAGTTCCGGCATGGACTAGCTTTTACTTGTTTTAGTTTTTAGAATACTCTTAGTTTAGTCATTTGATTATAAATGTTCTTGTGATGATGACTTCCAGATTTTGAGGAATAATAGATGTTGAATTTTAGAAGTTATTGAATTGGTTTTTATTAATGAGTTTATGTCTTCCGCATTATTTTCTGTTGATATTATATTGAAATGTTAGGGTTTAGATTGGTTGGTTCGCTTACATAGGAGGGTAAGTGTGGGTGTCAGTCGCGGCCTGATTTGGGTCGTGACAGATATTTTGATAAATATGAATAAATGTGAAAGATATTTTGATTTTGAAATAAATAATTTTCTGTTTTTATTTTCTTTTAAGAAGCAGAAAATTTTAACTTTTTTTAATAATAGAAAAGTGCTCTTACTTCCGTTTAAAAGTAATTTTTACTAATTATACAAACACCTTATATTTTTTACAAAAATATTATTTTCTAAAATTAAATACCTTTTGGCTTCCTAACAACAATGTCCAATAGACTCCTATCTCACGCCAAAAAAGAAAAACTGCATCTTAAAAGTTGTACTATACTCAAAAAGGACTAAAAATAACAGAAAATGTAAAAACTGTACTCGTGCTAAAAAAATTCCTTGAGAATATAGTTAAAGGAGTATTTGAACCAAAGTTAAAGTAGGAATGAAAATGAAATATGTAATGGTATATACTATTAATTGAAAATTAGGTATATAACATTTTTTAATATTAATATTCTCAAGTTATTGTATTAGAGTTCAAAATTTTTTTATTATGTATGAGGCACAATTAGTATAGTTGTATAAGGGCATTATTTTGTTAATTTATATTCTGATTTATGGGACCCACATTATATTTTTCTTCTTTGCCTTTTATTTTTTTTCCTATTCTTCTTTTCCTCTCTTTTCTCATTTTATGTTTTTTCTATATCTTTTTTAAACTGATACGTGAAAATAAATTATGTTTAAAAAATTTCTTATTTTTATTTAGATAATTAAAAGTTAAGAGTATAAAAAAGATCGAGTTAATTGTCACTTATGTCGTGAAAATTGATCACTAAAATTATTAGTTTTTCTCTCATTTTTTATTTATGATACTTTAAAAAATTATCTTCATATTTCATATTTTTTTAACTTCTAATTTTAGGACTCATTCAAACATAAGAGTCATTCAAACATATATTTCAAATTTAGAAAACATGTTAATATAATATGATTTTTCAACTCACTTTTTATTTTTAAAATTATAATTAAATATGGATATCATTTCAGATATTTGTTTTGCAAAAATAAAAAGTGACCTCTGTGTTCAACTATAATTCATTTATTTCAAACACAATAAAAAATATATGTTTGAATTCTAGAGTCGAATGTCAAATAATAATTACGATAATCATGTTTCTTATGCTCATAACCCCTTAATATTTGCAATTTTAATAACAACTGTTTCACTATTTTTTTACAAGTTCCATGCATAACTTTTATTGTATTTGTGTTAAATATTCATTTTACTAAATTGGACTTATTAATTATATTTTAATTTTTAAAATTTAACTATTGATACCTATGTAATTCAATGGTAAATATGATAATTTTTAAAGATTATTTTTGTTAAAATAAATAAGTAAAAAATGAATTATTGTAACTAAATTAATTTCAAAATAGATTTAGGAAAAAAAGAAAATAAGAAGAAGAAAAAAAAGGGAAGCGAAGGGTATGAAAGAGAAATAAAAGGCAAAGAAGAAAAAATAGAACACGAATTTCAAGATTGGAATATAAATTAATAAAATAATGCTCTCATACAAGTTGTACTAGTTGTGTCTCATACTTTTTAAAAACTTTCTAGAGTTTGTGTTTCAACGTATAACATTTAATATAGCAAGTTATAGCATATTATTAAAAATAAAAGATTGATTTTAAATAATGTAAAATATTTGTTATTTAAAAGAAAAAGAATAATGGATCAATTTTTAAATGAAAAATAACATCTTTTATTATTTAAATTAAGTACATTTAATAAATGTATTAACTGATTAGCACATATTTTGGAATTTTTTTTATAAATAAGATTAATTAGTTACCTTAAAACACTCAATTTAATTGAAACCAAATTAATTTTTATTTGATTCCTTAAAAAGCTCAAACAAATTGAAATCAATGTAAAAGTTTTTTTTTTCTTCAGTTTTCGCGATTCTCTTAGTTTTTCAGCAGATAACATTTCGTTTTTTTAGTAATTGAAGATATTATGCTGTTGAAAAAACGTGATTTTCTGTGATGGACAACATTGTATCTATATTAATTAAACATGGTAGAAGGTGAAATTCATCAGGTTGGTATTTATTATAATTTGTTGATTTATTTTTGGTCATATTAGGTTCTGAAAAATAGATTATTGCGTATTTTGTATGAAATAGTGTTTTGATATAAATCATATTTGAAAACAACACATAACTATATAGACGTTTGAGTTTTAATAAAATCGAAGATTCGAGTTGTAACGACCTGTTTAGTAGTTTTGAGCAGTAGAGTTTATTTCTGGTAATAAGTGTCTGGGTCGACGGATTCCACAACGGACCGTCATGGGCACGACGGACCGTCGAGGGGGTCTCGTTCCAAAACACTTAGATTCTGAAAATTTGGGTACTGAGATCGACTCTCTGAACTTCACGACGGAATGGCAGGACGGGCCGTCGTTGGCACGACGGACCGTCACAAATCTTTCCACAGAATTAACTCTCTGAACTTTGTGACGGACCTGTAGTACGGACCGTCACAGGCTGCATAACCTTGACTGGGTCGAATTTCTGTTAAAAGTTTTTAAGGGGCGTTTTGGACTATTCATGCTTATAATTATAAAGTTAGTGGGTTAATATTAATAATTCAATTACTTGAGGATTAAAGAGGATAACATGGAAATAAATAATAGGGTATTTTCATCATAATGAATTATATTGGTAATTAGGGTAAAACAAAGAGAAATCTGGAAAAAGGAGAAAATCAGAAAAAAAAAAAGAGAGAGAATGAGCGAGAGAAAGAGAAGAACGCAGCTTTGGAAAAGTAGATTGCTTGATCACGATTCTTCGGTGGAGGTAGGTTATGGTTTATGCTATCTCATAGTAAACTCTAAATAGCGATTGATATGTATTGGGTAGTATTGTAAAGTCATCTCTATGCTTAATTGTGTGGTTGCATGATGTGATTATATAATTGTGATAAAATTAGCATGATGAGGCTGTTGAATCTTAAACCTTAAATCCACTTTGTTAATGATGATGCCTTGGTATAAAAGAAGGCTTGATGAACTAAAAGAATGAGATTAGGGGATCGGAGTGTCACGTTCCAACACCAGGATAGTAGGGGATCGGAGTGTCACGTTCCGACACCAGGATAGTAGGGGATCGGAGTGTCACGTTCCAACACCAAGATAGTAGGGAATCGGAGTGTCACGTTCCGACACTAGGATAATAAAGAGAATGAATATTGAGGGGATCGGAGTGTCACGTTCCGACACCAGGATAGTAAAGAGAATGAATCTTGAATTATGTTAATATACTTACTCAATTCAAATAACCTGTTTCCAAAATGAGTATGGTGTGGAGGCTTGAGTCCTCATAGATGTGCTTGGTGTTGTGGCCAATGGTTATGGTACATGTTGTTGTCACCTGTTGAGAATATTAGTTGATTTTATGTTATTACCTGATATATATTGCTTTCTATTTTGAGTTGGCCGATGATACCTACTCAGTACTTGTGCCTTGTACTGACCCCTACTTGTATTTGTTTTTATTTGTTATTTGTGGAGTGCAGCAAACGTGCCATCAATTTCAACTCATCCTCAACTCTAGCCAATCTTCATCACGTCAGATTTCAGGGTGAGCTATTGTTCCTAGTTCGGACTGGATTCTCCCTCATTCATGTCTTGATGTCCTTAAAGTTCGGACATGGACCATCTGTTTACTTATTTTAGCTTCCTAGATTTTCTTAGATTTGGTAATTTGAGGATAGATGTTCTTGTGGTGATGACTTCTAGATTTTGAGGGATAGTAACTGATAATTTTAGAAGTTATTAATTGATTTTGTTAATGAGTTTTTAAGTCTTCCGCATTATATTCTGTTTATTATGGTTGAAATGTTGAGGTTTAGATTGGTTGGTTCGCTCACATAGTAGGATAAGTGTGGGTGCCACTTGCAGCTCATTTTTGGTCGTGACAAACTTGGTATTAGAGCATTAGGTTCGTTGGTCTCATCACACAAGAACGAGTCTAGTTGAGTCTTGAGGAACGGTAGGGGGACGCCTTTACTTTTCTTTGAGAGGCTATGGGACTTTAGGAAAATTTCACTCTTTCTTTCTTTCGTGCTATTACTTGGATCCAATTGGTATCTAGGTGACACAAATTGGTATCTGACCATCTTCACTCTATTTCGCAGATGGTTAGAACTAGAGCAACAACTGCGCCAACACCAACACCGGCAAGATAGGATGCGTCTGAGCCAGTCACTGGGGCTGTAGCTCGAAGAGGATTAGTGGCAAGATGCCGTAGTAGAGGTCGCGGGAGGACGTCCTCTAGAGGAAGAGGACAAGCACCTGGCCCAGCTAGTAATAGGGTTGTGACACCTCCACGGACTGAGGAAGTAGTAAGAGAGGGTGAGGAAGGGGAGAATGAGAAAGTGCAGAATGAAGAATTACCACCCCAACCTACCCCAGAGATGATTAACCAGGTTCTTGCTTATCTTAGCGGGTTATCTGATCAAGGTCAGACACCGCTAGTGTTTTCTGCACCAGCACCTCAGGTTCTGGGAGTACAACATGCAGCTGCTGTGGCTCCCCGCATGGATGCCTCATTGGAAATAGGCACGTTTCCTCGATTGACTACAGGGCCTATAATGATGAGTGATCAGCATGAACTTTTCACTAAATTTTTGAAGTTGAAACCTCCAGTCTTCAAGGGTGCTGAATCTGAGGATGCCTATGATTTTCTGGTTGATTGTCATGAGTTGCTACATAAGATGGGCATAGTAGAACGATTTGGTGTTCAGTTTGTGACCTATCAGTTTCAAGGGAACGCCAAAATGTGGTGGCGGTCATATGTTGAGTGTCAACCAGCACAGGCACCACCTATGACTTGGGCGTCATTCTCTAGCTTTTTTATGGAGAAGTATATACCCCGGGCTTTGAGGGATAGGAGGAGAGATGAGTTCCTAAGCCTAGAGAAAGGCAGGATGTTGGTTACTTCTTATGAGGCTAAGTTTCGTGCACTATCCAGGTATGCCACCCAGCTTTGCTTCAGTCCACAAGAGCGGATTCGCCGTTTTGTGAAGGGGTTGAGGTTAGATTTGCGGATTTCAGCCTTACAGGTAGCTGCTACAGCAAAATCCTTTCAGGAAGTGGTAGACTTTGTGATAGAGGTGGAGGGAGTGAAGCCAGATGACTTCACCATGGCATCAACAACTAAGAAGTTTCGTAAGGGAGGCAAGTTTAGTGGTTCTTACTCCAAAGGGATGAGTTCAGGAGGTTATCCAGCCCGACCTATTCAGTCTTCACTGCAGGCTGTAACTGAGGGTCCACCGCAGATCGGTCAACATTTCTCTGAGTTTGGAGGTTATCCCCAGACTTCGTCATTCTCACAGAGACCTATGCTTGAATCCAGAGAGTGTTATGGATGTGGAGAGACCGGACATATTAGGAGGTTTTGTCCAAAACAAAGTTACAGACCCCCAATAGTCAGAGGTAGAGGTGGTCATGGGAGAGGCCGCCATTCTGGAGGACGTGGTGGTCAAGGTAATGGTGGTCACCGAACCAACGGGGTTGGCGGGCAAGCCGGAGCGACTGCAACACAACATGGTAGGGGCAACGGGCAGACGGGTGATAGGGCCCATTGTTATGCTTTCCCTGGGATGTCTGAAGCCGAGACATCTGATGCTGTTATCACAGGTAAACTTTTTGTTTGTGATTGCATGACTTCTGTATTATTTGATCCTGGATCCACATTTTCATATGTATCTTCCTCATTTGCTACTGGTTTTGATTTACATTGTAAATTGCTTGAAATGCCTATTCGTGTTTCTACTCCGGTGGGTGAGTCTGTGATAGTTGAAAAGGTGTATAGGTCTTGTCTGGTGACATTTGTGTGGATCAATACTCATGTAGACTTGGTTATCCTAGAAATGGTTGACTTCGATGTAATTCTGGGTATGACTTGGCTTTCTCCAAATTTTGCAATCTTAGATTGTAATGCTAAAACTGTAACGTTGGCCAAGCCTGGGACAGATTCGTTAGTGTGGGAGGGTGACTACACTTCCACTCCAGTTCGTATCATCTCCTTTCTTCGTGCTAAGAGAATGGTTAGTAAAGGGTGTTTAGCTTTCTTGGCACACCTCAGGGATGATACTACCCAAGTACCTTCAATTGAGTCGGTTTCGATAGTTCATGAGTTTCTGGACGTGTTTCCTGAAGACCTTCCTGGTATGCCACCAGATAGGGATATTGACTTTTGCATTGATCTGGAGCCGGGTACTTGCCCCATTTCCATAACCCCTTATAGAATGGCTCCCGCTGAGTTAAGGGAGTTAAAAGCCCAACTTCAAGAGTTGTTAGGCAAAGGCTTTATTAGACCAAGTGCATCCCCTTGGGGTGCTCCTGTTTTGTTTGTGAAGAAGAAGGATGGAAGCTTTCGGATGTGCATAGACTACAGACAACTGAATAAGGTCACTATTAAGAACAAGTATCCTCTTCCTCGCATTGATGATTTGTTCGATTAGTTACAAGGTGCTTGTACCTTCTCAAAAATTGATTTGAGATCTGGTTATCATCAATTGAAAATACGGGTAACGGATGTGCCAAAGACTTCTTTTCGGACGAGGTATGGCCATTATGAGTTCTTAGTAATGTCTTTTGGGCTTACGAATGCCCCTGCTGCTTTCATGAGCTTGATGAACGGGATTTTTAAGCCATATGTAGATCTCTTTGTCATTGTATTCATTGATGATATACTGGTATACTCAAAGAGCAGGAAAGAACATGAGGAGCACTTGAGAATTGTATTGGAAATGTTGAGGGAGAAAAAGCTTTATGCCAAATTCTCCAAGTGTGAGTTTTGGATAGATTCAGTGTCCTTCTTAGGGCACGTAGTTTCTAAGGATGGAGTGATGGTGGATCCATCTAAGATTGAAGCAGTGAAGAGTTGGGTAAGACCTACTAATGTTACAGAGGTAAGGAGCTTTGTTGGTTTAGCTAGCTACTACCGTCTATTTGTCAAGGTATTTTCCTCTGTTGCTTCCCAATTGACAAATTTGACTAAGCAGAGTGTTCCATTTGTATGGTCGGACGAGTGTGAAGAAAACTTTCAGAAACTCAAGACCTTGTTGACTACTGCACCAATTCTTACCTTGCCAGTGGAAGGAAAGAATTTCATTGTTTATTGTGATGCATCCTATTTGGGTTTGGGTGCAGTGCTAATGCATGAAAAGAATGTAATTGCTTATGCTTCGAGGCAATTAAAGTGCACGAACGTAATCATCCAACCCATGATTTGGAGTTGGCTGCGGTAGTGTTTGCATTAAAGCAATGGAGACACTATCTATATGGGGTTAAGTGTGAAGTCTATACGGATCATCGTAGCGTACAGTATGTCTTTACTCAGAAAAATTTGAATTTGAGACAGAGGAGATGGATGGAACTACTGAACGACTACGATATCACTATTTTGTATCACCCAGGAAAAGCTAACGTTGTGGCAGATGCGTTAAGTAGAAAAGCAGGGCGCATGGGAAGCCTAGCTCATTTACAGATTTCCAGACGCCCATTGGCTAGAGAGGTTCAGACTCTGGCTAATGACTTTATCAGGCTGGAAGTAAATGAGAAGGGAGGATTTTTGGCCTGTGTGGAGGCAAGATCTTCCTTTCTTGACAAGATTAAGGGAAAGCAGTTTACTGATGAGAAACTGATCCGGATCCGAGATAAGGTGTTGCGAGGAGAGGCTAAAGAAGCACAAATCGATGAGGAAGGTGTTTTGAGAATTAAGGGAAGGGTATGTGTACCCCGCGTCGATGATTTGATTCACACTATTCTTACAGAGGCTCATAGTTCAAGGTATTCTATACATCCTGGTGCAACCAAGATGTATCGTGACCTAAAGCAACATTTTTGGTGGAGTAGAATGAAGCGTGACATTGTTGAGTTTGTTGCTCAATGCCCGAATTGTCAGCAGGTAAAGTATGAACACCAGAGGCCTAGAGGGACACTTCAGAGAATGCCCATTCCTGAATGGAAGTAGGAGAGAATTGCAATGGACTTCGTGGTTGGTCTTCCCAAGACAATGGGTAAGTATGACTCCATTTGGGTAATTGTTGATAGGTTAACTAAGTCTGCTCACTTCATTCCGGTCAAGGTGACTTACAATGTAGAGAAGTTAGCCAAAACTTTACATCTCGGAAGTTGTTCGATTGCATGGGGTTCCACTCTTCATCATATCAGATAGAGGTACGCAATTTACTTCTATGTCTTGGAGAACATTGCATGTTGAATTGGGTACTAGGTTGGACCTTAGTACTGCGTTCCATCCTCAGACCGATGGTCAGTCTGAGCGAATGATTCAGGTTTTGGAGGATATGCTTCGTGCATGTGTGATAGAATTTGGTGGTCATTGGGATAACATCCTACCCTTAGCAGAATCCTCATACAATAATAGCTATCACTAAAGTATAGATATGGCTCCATTCAAAGCATTGTATGGGAGGAGATGTAGGTCTCCCATTGGTTGTTTTGATGCATTCAAGGTGAGGCCCTGGGGTACTGATCTTCTGAGGGAATCATTAGAGAAAGTAAAATTCATTCAAGAAAAGCTTTTAGCGGCGCAAAGTAGGCAAAAGGAATATGCAGATCGAAAGGTTAGTTACTTGGAGTTCATGGAGGGTGAACAAGTCTTGCTGAAGGTTTCACCCATGAAAGGGGTGATGCGGTTTGGTAAGCGAGGTAACCTTAGTCCGAGGTACATTGGTCCAATTTAAGTTCTGAAGCGCGTAGGGGAGGTGGCTTATGAATTGGCATTACCTCCTGGACTCTCAGGAGTGCATCCGGTATTTCATGTGTCTATGCTGAAAAGATACCATGGGGATAGAAACTACATTATTCGTTGGGATTCGGTTCTTCTTGATGAGAATTTGTCTTATGAGGAGGAGCCTGTGGCCATTCTAGATAGAGAAATCCGCAAGTTGAGATCAAGGGAGATTGCATCCATCAAAGTTCAATGGAAGAATCGACCAGTTGAAGAGTCCACTTGGGAGAAGGAGGCTGATATGCAAGAAAGATACCCACACATGTTTACAGATTCAGGTACCCCTTTTCGCCCTTGTTTTTCTTCTTGTGATCGTTTGAGGACGAACGATGGGTAAATTGGTATCTATTGTAACGACCTGTTTAGTCGTTTTGAGCAGTAGAGTTTATTTTTGGTAATAACTGTCTGGGTCGACGGATCCCACGACGGACCGTCATGGGCACGACGGACCGTCGAGGGGGTCTCGTTCCAAAACACTTAGATTCTGAAAATTTGGGTACAGAGATCGACTATCTGAACTTCACGACGGAATGACAGGACGGATCGTCGTTGGCACGACGGACCGTCAAAAATCTTTCCACAGAATTAACTCTCTGAACTTTGTGACGGACCTGCAGTACGGACCGTCATAGGCTGCGTAACCCTGACTGGGTCGGATTTCTATTAAAAGTTTTTAAGGGGCGTTTTGGACTATTCATGCTTATAATTATAAAGTTAGTGGGTTAATGTTAATAATTCAATTACTTGAGGATTAAAGAGGATAACATGGAAATAAATAATGGGGTATTTTCATCATAATGAATTATATTGGTAATTAGGGTAAAACAAAGAGAAATCTGGAAAAAGGAGAAAATCAGAAAGAAAAAGAGAGAGAACGGGCGAGAGAAAGAGAAGAACGCAGCTTTGGGAAAGTAGATTGCTTGATCACGATTCTTCGGTGGAGGTAGGTTATGGTTTATGCTATCTCATAGTAAACTCTAAATAGCGATTGATATGTATTGAGTAGTATTGTAAAGTCGTCTATATGCTTAATTGAGTGGTTGCATGATGTGATTATATAATTGTGATAAAATTAGCATGATGAGGCTGTTGAGTCTTAAACCTTAAATTCACTTTGTTATTGATGATGCCTTGGTATAAAAGCAGGCTTGATGAACTAAAAGAATGAGATTAGGGGATCGGAGTGTCACATTCCGACACCAGGATAGTAGGGGATCGGAGTGTCACGTTCCGACACCAAGATAGTAGGGGATCGGAGTGTCATGTTCCGACACTAGGATAATAAAGAGAATGAATATTGAGGGGATCGGAGTGTCACGTTCCGACACCAGGATAGTAAAGAGAATGAATCTTGAATTATGTTAATATACTCAATTTAAAGAACCTGTTTCCCAAATGAGTATGGTGTGGAGGATTGAGTCCTCATAGATGTGCTTGGTGTTGTGGCCAATGGTTATGGTACTTGTTGTTGTCACCTGTTGAGAATATTAGTTGATTTTATGTTATTATCTGATATATATATTGCTTTCTATTTTGAGTTGGCCGATGATACCTACTCAGTACTTGTGCGTTGTACTGACCCCTACTTGTATTTGTTTTTCTTTGTTATTTGTGGAGTGAAGCAAATGTGCCATCGATTTCAACTCATCCTCAACTATAGCCAATCTTCATCACGTCAGATTTCAGGGTGAGCTATTGTTCCTAGCTCGGACTGGATTCTCTCTCATTCATGTCTTGATGTCCTTGAAGTTCGGACATGGACCATCTGTTTACTTATTTTAGCTTCCTAGATTTTCTTAGATTTGGTAATTTGAGGATAGATGTTCTTGTGGTGATGACTTCCAGATTTTGGAGGATTGTAACTGATAAATTTTAGAAGTTATTAATTGATTTTGTTAATGAGTTTTAAGTCTTCCGCATTATATTCTGTTTATCATTGTTGAAATGTTGGGGTTTAGATTGGTTGGTTCGCTCACATAGTAGGATAAGTGTGGGTGCCACTCGCTGCTCGTTTTGGGTCGTGACATGAGTAATACGTGATTTATGAAAAAATAAAATTGATCGTATAATGTGTTAATAACTAGTCAAGAAAGAAGTATTTATAATGTTGTGGATCGTTGAAGTATGAAATTTGTATTAATTGTGTATGAAATTTATCTTATTTTGTTTGTATGAATTTTGTTTTGATGAGCATGGTATTGTTTGTATTTTTGGATGTTGGAATTATGATTTTTTTAAAGTATGAATTATATTGTGAATAATAATTTCTGTATGTTACATGATGTAGTTTTTTTAAATATTTGTGTATGAGTTGTATGTGAATTATGTATCATTTTCGTATTTAGTATATTTTGAATAGATGTACTGTTTGGCAAAGGAAGGTAAATGTTAATTTAATTGTGTACGAAATGTGTATGAAATTTGTATTCTTTGTTGTAGTCAATATGTTATGAAAAGAAATGTAGATATGGCATGTGATGATGAAAGTTATAATAAGTGTGTATGAAATGGGTATGATTTTTTTTGTACTAATTGTTATTTTAAGTGTATGAAATCGGTATTGTATAGGTTGTTGAAAGGTATATTAAGTGTGTATAAAGTGTGTACAAATTATTTTACAATTCATATGTATTATGTTGTACTAATTGTTATTTTAATGTTGTGAAACAAGTAAATATGTCAATTTTGAGATGGAGGACATCATTATGATGCGTCTACTCTATATAGTGGTCTAGTTAGTGCGATAATATCACAACTTAATATTGATGTTCGATAGAAGTGATATTGAGATAAATTATATTGTTAGTGATATGTGTCCACCTATTGGTATTCATAATAATGTTGGGGTTAGAATTTTTCTAGATCAAAAGAAAGTAAACTTGGATTTTTTTTTCAAAATATCCATTGTGCATCTCTTTGAAAGATTGTGAGATGTATAATCAAGATTCTAGAGTTACTACTGATTGAATACATTCTGAAGTTAATTTAACACAAACTAACTTTGATTTATACTCCAACAATTCTATTCGTTTGATCGGAGTGAATTTAGACGGAGATGTCGATGAAAATAGTAAAGGAGATGATGATGTAATAAGTGACCATTCCATTCTATTTGTAGTTGAGAATCAGATTTACAATAATAGGGAAACACTTAAGGAGGTGATGAGGCATGTTGAACTTATCGAAAATTCAGTTCTCGTGTAGCGCGTTCTAATGCATCTAAGTCAGTACACATCATTATTTTAAGTTATGTTTTTTATTTGATTTGTTTTGCTTTATAAAATTTAAATGTATATTTTCTTATTTGTGAAACAGTTATCACCTGACTTGTCTTTCTGAGACTTATTCTTGGATGAAGAGAGCATCTAGTTTGAATAAATCAAATTTATTCAAAGTTAGGAAGTAGAATGCTAAACTTATTTTTCTGTTAGTGATAGAGTGTATGCAAGATGTCAGGGGATAACTGACGTTGTAGCATTCTTTATAATGGAGAAGTATATTGATCCATCTACCGTATACACTCCAAATAGCTGATGATATGTTAAAATTGCGTAATGTTTCGCTACATACATACAGGCGTGGAGAGCTAAAGATAAAGCAATAAAATTGGTGCATGGAGATTCGGCCAAATTGCGAAATTACCAGGTAATTTTGATGTAACATATGAATTTAAAATTTTTATAATTGTAAAAATGAAAAAAAAATGACCATACAATTTGTTTTTAGAATGAATTAAAATTTTATGTTTAGTATCCTTTATGTATCAATTTTGTATCATTTATGTGTGTAATTATAGTTAAATAGGTATTAAAGTATGTATCATTTTTTGTATCAATTAAGTTTTCTTTTGGTATCCATTTAGTTATATATATGATGTTTTCAACTATCGTATTATATAATTGTAAAAATTTCAGATTATCTATTCATATTGGAGTAAACATATTCTGGATCGGTTTTGAAAATAGAAAGGAAAGAACGTGATAAATTTTTATACTCATTTGTTGCATTAGAAGCTTGTATTGGAGGCTGGGAGTATTGTAGGTCAATTGTAGTTGTTGATGGGGCGGGATTAGAATGTTCATATGGTGGTACAATGTTGACTGCCAGTACCATGAACCCGAAAGGTATTTTTAATCCCATGTATTTTTTAGCTTATACGATATAATAAAATATGATATAATTTGTGTGATATTTTTTTTGAAAAATGAATCAGGTCATATACTTCTGTTGGCGTATGTGATATGAGATTCTGAAACGACGCTTCATGGACTTGATTCTTTGAACAGTTTAAGGAAGCGTATGGAGTTAGACAAAATATGTGTTTTATGTAAGATCGAAATGAGAGCATATGAAAAGGGATAGCTACTGTATAGATACATTTAGATGAAATAAATAGAGTATAGTAATTACATACTTGGAACTGTCTTCTTGTTGAGGAACATCTGTCACATGCTTGAGAGGTTCGGACTGAGACTTGTGTTGATATTCAGGAAGATTGTTCACATACAGATCAAGCCTTTTGCCATAAAACCCTGTGCTCGCTAGAAATAATGATATCATGATTGCAACTTTATCAACAACTTCTTTCACTTTTTTGTTGTGAACAAATCCTCCACTTATCAAGTCGTATACTTGTAGACATCTAAGTTTGATTCGGAACACAACAAGCAACCAATGGAATTTCTCGCTGATATTGACAGGGATATTGATTTCGTCAACCCTGTCCCAAGAAATGTTAGCAAGCAGCTTAAATCCTGTAATCCACTGTCCAACATCATGGTCGGGGGCCATGCATCTCATGTTGCAATCTGACAGTCTCCACTGTTTTGTCAATGTTATCAATCCACGTCATAAACCAACAGTCAACAGTTCTATATGAAATTAATGATTGAGGGTATTTTGCCTTCTTTGAAAGATAATACATAATTGTATTAATTTGCTGTTATAAACAAAAACGAATAAATAAAATACAATCGATACTTCATACACAAATTATATATAAAAATGTATATGCATTTTTCATAACCAATTCATACACAAATCATATGAACACAAATATTATTTCATGCATTTTAATACATACTTCAATGCATACACAAATCATATTATATTAATAAACTATATGAATAAAATATTTTACTGAGATTATATATATTAATAATTCAATACATACATCAATGCATACATAAATCATACTATATTAAATTAAAACAATACATACATCAATTAACATAGATTCAGACAAATACTTACAGTATAAAATTTATTCAAGTGTTATAAAATAATCACTCAATATTGATTCAATTTATGTCTTATTCCGTCCTCCAAGGTTTGCCCAGTTGACTCATTATGTGAAAAAATCCTCTTCTACGATTTTGACAACGCCAAAGTCCATTTGAGGATGAAAGATATTTTTAACCTTTGAATATATTGCTTTCCTATGAATATTGCAAAAGTTATTGTATAAAACTTGAGATTGTGAAATTTAAATCAAATAAATTTATTTATATACATTTATACCTGTCATGCCAGTCTGAAACATCTTTAATAACCCATTGGTTGAACTCCTCGATCATGTAAGCTAAAACATCAAACCCATTATGACTTTGGAATGGATGTTTGATTGGAAAGAAAATAGGTACTCTCTTTGAACTGCTTTCACTTTCCGACAGTCGAATATAAGGAGAAGACTCGTATTTGTCGGGATTCTTATGTCTTGGTTGCACTTTTGGAGTTGTGATATCATTTAGACTTTGATCAAGTGCAATGATTTATGTCATAGTAAAATCAAGATAATCATCCAAAGCTGGTGGTTTTGAAGTTGATGACCCAGGTACGTCAACGTTGAAAAAACCACCAGTTGACTTTTGAGCTTCATCTACATAAGATAAAATATTTTTACTGGAAATATATTTCATAATAATGTTTATATTATACCATCGTTGTTTGAAATGTGAACATGTTCATCCATTGAAACAGACGACTTATCCGTTGGATAAGTCATACACTGATCATAAATGTTAAACAAATAACACAAAATACTAATACATACTATGATCAAACAACATTCATACACAAAACACACACTGATTCATACCTGTTGTTGTGCATTTGTTATTGGTTAACATCTTGACAATCTAATCTCTTCAATTATCAGCTTAGTCGAATTATCGACGCAATTTCAACCATGTGCTTGTCGACCTTATAAATGTATAAAAAAATATTAAAATAATAAAATAAAACGTAGAGTAATTATATTAGCTAATTTAAATCTTATTGAAACTAACATTAACTTTGAGATCTTTCAACTCCGCCTTAACTTGTTCATTAAACAGTAATAAGTTTTGATATGTATAATGTAATATCTAAAAACTATTTTAAGCGTAAATTTTTATTTATACCTCTGCAATTTCAGCTTTCAACTCTACATATTTTTTTTCAAAATCAACGCCATGCTTTTCCGAGGTTTCTTGCGCTTCAAAATCATGTTTACTGGGAGATTGATTTAAAATGGTTTCATCCATGACATTTAACTCTTCTTGAGTAAAAATCATATTTCTGAATTTATGTTGCAGAAAAAAAATGAGAATGTGTAATAATTTATAATTACTTTAATAACATTCAATAAAAAATTACCTGATTGACATGTGTTTTGAATATGATTTTCGTCAAATCATAAAAAAAGATAACGTCATTTGTTGTCTTCCAGTCGTGGTGTGCGATCTGAAACATTGATAGAAATTGTGTTGTCAAATGGATGACAACACTCATAAAACCATACCTGTAAGGCTATATGAAACTGACTGAACTTGAATGACGAAGGACTTTTTTTTCAACTTACGACTGCACACTTTAAGTGTTAATTTAAAAAAACACTCACTCTCCCATGGAAATATGACATACTGGACAGACTCAACTAAATAAAAATATAATTTGGGAATGGTTGTTTTTGATGGGTCTGAACAGAAATGATGAAATGAAGTACATAATTTCGATTTTTAAAATGCCGTCCTCTTCCCAAAAGTTTTCAAATTTGAACTTATTGTAGAAATCTGACTTGGGGACTTTGTCCATATCCCTGAATTTTTCTTGGATAAGTCTATTTGAAATAGACGGATCAGAAACAAAATCAGAAATTGGTCCAGATTTTAGACCGGGTATAGCGACAATTCTTTTAAATCAAAGTGTAACTTTGTACCATTTACGTCGATAATGAATATGTCATCTCTGACATTTTCATTTTCAAGAAGAAAAATATGGCGCTACAATTGACATTGAATTTTTATGTTATGTAAATCATAAAAACACCCAAGTGGTGTTTTTTTGTAGAAATTGTTGAAACCTATCTTGTACGGGTTGGTACATGAAGACAAATGCGTTTGTACCTTCTTCTCCTATAAAATTGGTAAAACTAAATTAAGTCGTTTAATAGAATATATAATTTCATTGAAATATCATTGATACACTTCAATATTAATGGACAACCAACTCAATTCATACACAAATCATACAACTAATACATCAGTCCATAGATAATTCATACAATACTAATACATGTTAGAATTTTTTACAAACTAATCTATGACTTTCAAACTACAAAATAAAACTCATACAGGATCAATACATCAATTCATACATCAAAATAAAACATAAAATATACAGTGATGATACATATTATAATAGTCAAATTTATACATATGACTATGAAATTCAAAGTGTTCGCATACAAATTGAAAATTCAATTCATACATAATTAATACATAACTCATACAATATTCATACATAAAAACAATTGTCAACTAAAATAAAGAATAAACTCATATACAACACTAACATATCAATTCATAAATAACTCATATAAATTTCATGTAGTATACGATTGCCAAATAAAATAAAAAAGTAAACTCACTTACATATAACATTTTAACCAAAATTTAAAATAATCGTTTTACTAACCTTGAAAACTTTTTTGAATTTCTTTGTAGTTTTTGTCTCTGACTCCTTTTTTGAACTTCTTTGTAGTTTTTGTCTCTGACTCCTTTTTTGATGACGTTCTTGTTGATCGACCAACTTCAACACCTATTTTTTTAATTTTTTTTATCTTTTAATTGATCAACAAAGTCAGAAACAAATTCTGACGATGTTCAAATTTCTTTTCCCTTCCTCTTCTTCCCTCTTTCCTTTGCCTCTTTATTTTTGTTTTTTTTAATCTTCGATTTAAAGGAACTAGCAGTCTTTTTTCTAATTGATTTTTGCGGTTGAGTTTGGGTCAAAATATTGAATGAATGATCATGATAGTCATCAGATGACTCCTGAACCAATTTTCTACTTTTAATGGATGATCTACTAACTTTCCTCGATATTCTATACGAACTTAACAAAAAGTAATTTATGAAGGTTCTAAAAAATTGTTGAATCGTGTTGTGTAATAGAAAATGTGGATGTTTGAGATATAGATTTGGGGATGAAATCAATCTGTGAGGCGTGATGGGGATGGGGATGAATCAGGCGTGATGAGGAAGATGATGAGTGAGGCGTGTTTTGGGATTGATGGTGATCAATCGGACGATTTGGGGAAGATGATGATAGAGGCGTGTTTGGGAAGTTTGAATGTTGTTCGTGTATAGGGTGTGATGGGGTGGGGTAATTATTGGGCAACGATAAAGTAGGGATTTAATTAAAATCAAATCTCTAATATTTAGTTTTTGTTTCAGAAAGGTAACACTATAATGTGAACTTTAATTAATAATAATTTATTATACTGTAAAATGTAACTGTAATATTAATCTGTAAAAATTTAAAGAGTTTGGTTTCAAAAAGGTAACTAAAAAATTAAAAACAAACATTTTTAAACATATTAATTAATATTTAAATGATTACGTATAATTTATTTTTAATTAAAAATAATTTAATTGATATGCTATAACTCGATTGTAATATGTTATAAATGATTTATTTTTAAAGAGTACATTTATAACTTGATATATATCGTCTTAAATGTGTATAGAGTGCAATTTTTATTACTATTAATCATCCTTTTAAACATAATATGGTAACAATTAATACTTAAGAGAAAAGTATTACTGTAACTATTTAAAAATGGACCAAAATATGTTTAATCGTGTGTATAGATATGATGTATAAATAATATATTCATACAATTATAATAAAATTAAATCGATAAGTAAAAACATGATTATTGATTGTACTATTCCATTGTTCATGGAAGTAGAAAATGGGGACAAAATGAAACCAAATTAAATTAGCCTATAAAAAATGAAAATGGAGAAAGACGTTTGATAAATATTTAAGAAGGTGAAACATTTAGAGTTTTCAATAATTAATTCAATAATCTAAAGTAAAAACAAAACAATAAGCAAAAAAAAAAGTGAATGAAAATTCAAGGCAAGACATGCCGCCTAAGTGTGTATATATGCATTCGGTCCAATTAGCAGTGCGTTTTTAAATTAATAAGTGATATTTATAGGGCAACTTTCACATATAGCAAACAAAAAATCATATTTGTATAATATAGCAAACTTTGCATAATTGCGCTCCATAGCAAACATAAAAACTATATAATTCGCTATACATATAAAAGTGTATAATTCGCTGGCCTAAATTGTATAATTCGCTGGCCTATTTCGCTGCAATTGTATAATTAGCTTTGCATACAGTTGAATCGAATTAAAATGTATGTATATTGCATAATTATAAGTGTATAGCAAGAAAATATATGTTTTTCTCGCTTTATACAAAAACAGAAACATAATATATACACTTCTGTTGTATAAAGCTAGAAAAATTGTATTTCACTGCAATTGTATAATTCACAATTGTATAATTCTTTAGCCTTTTTCTCTGCAATATTTGAAGTAAAATGTTTGTAAATTATATAATTAAGTGTATAACACGAAGATATACATTTTTGCATGTGTATATACAATTTTCTCTCGCTTTATACAAAACAGAAACAGAAATTATACACTTCTGTGTATAAAGCGAGAGAGGCGAGAATGGGAGAGTGGCAAGCGAGACTTCTGGGAGAGAGACGCCTGGCAAATTTTTGTCAATGTTTGCTATGGAGCACAATTAAATCAAACCCTAGCTATTCAATTTAATTTAGGTTATTAGTTTGCTATTTTATATAATTTTCCCATATTTATATATGTTTCTTACATTATCAATAATTTAGATATCATGAAATTCAAATAAAAATGATAATCTAAATGTATTTTTGACACTTAAATCATACTAAATTTAATGAAATAACAAATTTTACCAGAAAAATATATAAAAACTTTAAACTTTAAGAAATGTGACCAAAATGTTAATTAGTTAAATGACATAATAGCTGATTTCAATAATTTAATGTTAATTGGACCATTTTTAATTAATAAGTCGACCGAGTGGTTATTCTGTTTTAATTCCTTTATAATAGTCACAGATTTAACCTTAGAAGTTAGAAATTGATATTTGTTTGTCTTATAATAACTCTTTTGAAACATTTTGAAAGAGTATGACACAATTGAATCTTGAATTAATGATGGGATTTAGAAGAATAATATTTGATGTGATCCATTATGATACGTTTACACGAACCAAAATTTAAAAAGATGGAAAAATCTTGATGCAAATAAAAAATATCATATACAACTTATTTCTCATAATCAAAAAGTGGATTAGTTTAGGAAGGTCAAGGTTTATAATAATGGCAATGCAGAGCACTATAAACATTTCAAGCTTTTACTCGCTTAAGATTGTCATGGGTGATGTATTATGCTTACCTTTATACTAGAGCATATCAAATGATGCAATTAAGTTGGACAAGTACATATACATCTATTTTGACAACTTTAATTTGTCATGTTAAAATTTAATATTGTATTTCTGTAACAATCACTGAAATACAACATAGTGAACTAGGTCCTTTTGTTTAATTATGATAAGCACAAATCGAAAAACGATCCAAATTATTATATTTAAAGAAAAAAATGTGGATCTAGTTTGATAATTTTACACCAAAAATAAATGTAGTATATATTTAATAATAATTTAGTATATGATAGTATAAAAATTGTAGGATTAATCTCGTGAAAGAAAATCAGTGGTACGTTAACAATTTAGAACAAGGGAAGTAAAAAAGAAAAGTGTAATAGAATGAAGAAAATACTTAAGCATGCACATATAGGTAAATTATAATAATATATTAGTCAAACAACTAACAAACATAAATATCACGTAAGGAAGAACATATACATAATGTATTATACTTAATTAAAAGAGTATTCGGGTAATACAACAATCAAACATAAAACACACAAAGTAAAATATATTGACAATGGGCGATTTGCCAGTTCCTTGTTGAACGTCGAGATCAAGTTGTTGTGCTAACATTCGAGTGTAAAAATAAGACCTTGCTCTGAGGGTTGTAAAGTTTCCTACATTAACCTAACTATTATAACAGTAACACTATGTAGCAGTGGATCCCAATTGGTGGACATGACCGAACATATCCATTACTTCTTTCTATGCGCAATTTATATTAATATACTCATTTGAGATTTATATCGTTTCCGATGTCATACTTCTAGTGAGAGAACTATTATATTCTTTTGAATTTTTCTGAAATAAAACGAAATTTGAAATACGAAGTCTTAGTTAAATAAAAATGCACACACAAAAAGAGAATTTCAATTTTTGTTTTTTTTATTTTTACATATTTTTTTGTTAATAATATAATATTCTTAAATGACATAAAACCGTTAGTTAGTCTCACATAGTAATATATAATTAAGAATTAATTTTTAGTTGATAAGATGTTAGTCATTTATTTATAATAATAATACATTAAATGGTATTGTAGAAAGATTATTTATTAATATAAAGATTTGAGTTATTTCATTTGAAATTCGAAAACATTGACCATCACGTTAGGATATACTATTAACCACGTGTTTTGATATAGTATTATTTATTGAACAATTTTTTATTTGTTTGTTTATTTAATTCAATAAATTATTACATTAAATAGATCAATTTATCACATATGTATCCTCAACTTATATAGTAGATAATTTGGTGTATAGAGTTTAAGCTTATACACAAAAGATTAAATCACTGAAACTTTTAACTTAAACGTTATAGTTCAAAACCAAAGATGAAAATTTTGATAAACCATAAGAAAGATTGTAGCACGAGATTATGTAGTTTATCTCGTGCTAGTGCAATTTATATGTAATGAACGGGATCGAGTAGAGATAAATATTTTAGACTGACAAATAAGAACATATTTTCTAAACTGTTAAATATACTTATATACTTAATCTTGATATAACGATTATGATTTGATATATTAATTGGCGTTTTGATTTATTAAAATGTAAGATTCTGAGATGGATCAATATGTTTAGTAGATTCGATGATAATAATATATACTGGTGAAATAATAGCTAGTTGATGAAATCCATGTCTCAATATAGATATTGATTATACACCTTTCTATGAGAAGCTTATAAATTTTCATGTATAAACCCGACCAATATATTTATGAATGATACATGAAGTATTGCTCAAAACAAAATTAATCATTGAATCAAAATAGCTGTTAATTTAATTTATTGATTAATAATCGTAATCTCAACATGGGGAATTACATAGATGTTTAATGGAGAATTTTGATATATAAATGGAGGAGTGCGATTACAAATTTCTAGTGGAATAATTTGTAATTATTTTAGTAGAATAATTCAAATTAATTTCTTAAAATTATTTTCATAATAAAAATTCTCAGTAATTAATTATGTGATCCCATATTTAACTAGAACTTAGAATCTTATTTTCTATAAGAAAATGAAAAAAAAGGAGCGTATTTTTTTAGGAGAAGAAACGTGTGTTTCTTCTTCTTGAAAATAATTTGTTTGTATTTTCTTTCCTCTTTGGATTGGAAAGAATTATGTATAAGTAGAGATTCTTCAAACCTAGAAATTAATTTAGTTTTCCATACGATACTTTCCACCCAAGTGTCGAGAGAGTTCAATTGTTAATTTGGGATTACTGTAGAAGACCGTAGAGTTGTAGTTTGATTTGCTTTAAAATATTTACACATACTTCAACAGGTAATCCGTGAGTTAGTTTTCAGCATACTTTGTATTCAATACGTATTTGTAGTTTTGGTTAAGATATATGGTTTTGGAATGCTTCCGAGTTGTGTATACTATTTTCTTACACATCCAACCTTTTACCCGTTCTTCTTAATACACTAATGAGCAATGCCCGTGTAGCACGGGCCCAATAATTTAAATAGATCATTTTATTTGTATGATATTTAACATAATCTCATAACTAGAAAAGTAATTCAAGCTTTGATAATATTGGCTACCATAGAATTGCTATATTATATGGATCCAAAAAATAATTTTCAGATTCATACATTAATAAAAAAAAAAGAACTTCCCTTCATTTTGCATGTAAGCTCTTGCTCATACTCCAAGTTACAATCACCAATATATTCATATAACATGAATTTTGTAGACATTTATGTTGTGAATGAATGACAATTTAAGAAGGATGAGACGTATGTTATGGTAAACGAGAAAACTTGGGACCATCATTATAGATTCTTGGCATACAGATTGTCCATCATAGAGCTTTCAAGAAAATTTGTTCATCATGTGAGAAGTATATTCAGAAATTACTTCTAAGATTTAACATGGACAAAACGAAGGTTGTTGGTACACCTTTATCTATGCACTTCAAGTTGAGTACTAGACATTGTTCTTCCAGTGGTGGTGAGAGGGAAGATATGAAAAAAGTTACTTATGCTTCAACTTTTTGTAGTTTGATGTATGCAATGATGTGAACAAAATAAGATATTGCTCATGTTGTTGGTATTGTTTGTCGTTTTGTTTCTAATCATGAAAGAGAGTATTTAAATGTTGCAAAGTGGATTATGAGATGTCTTTGTGGCACTTAAGTTCTAGTCTCTTTTTGGATAGGGAAACCCATTCTTTGGGGTTATACTAATTTAGACATGATAGGTGATGTTGATACTCATAAGTCTATTCAAGACTACTTGATTACTTTTGTAGGGGATTTGTGTCTCGGCAATCTAGGTTGAAAAAAAGTTGTGGCTTTATCTATTATAGAGGCTGAGCTTATTTCAGCTGTTAAAGCTTGCAAATAGTTCATCTGGATGAAGAGAATTTTTTGGGAAACTTGGTTGTGCTCACAAGAGGTATGTACTTTATTGAGACAATCAAAGTGCTATTCATCTTGGCAAGAATTCTACATTTCATGGTCGGTCTAAACATTTGATGTGAGGTATCACTGAATTCGATTTATGTTAGATTCTAACTTGCTTGACTTGAAAAATCCGTAATAATGAAAATGGTTCCAACATGATGACTAAAGCTTTTCCAAGAGGGAAGTTCCAAGAATGTTGCGTGATCACCGAGATGACGGTTTCCTCCACATAGTTGATAGGGGGAGAATTATTGGGTGTTAGGCCTTTTCCCTTCCTATGTGGATAAATAAAAGTCCAAGGTTTTGGGTCTTTTGTCCTTTCTTTTGTGGATGAATTTAGCCCAAAATTGTTAATCTTAGGCATATTAATATGCCTAAGTAGTCTTTAGTTCCCCATATCTTACTGTTGTTAAAGGACGATCTTTAGTTATTATCTTGATTTTGTGGTTGATTGCGTTGATTAAGAGCTTACACACATGATTAGTAATTTCAGGAAATCTCGATGAAATTGGAGCTGGAGCGAAGGAAAACAAGGAAAAGAGACAGACGTAAAAAAATAACTAAGTGTAGAAGCACCTAGGCGAGGCATACTGGAAGGGGCGCAGCGCCGGGGCTTATTGTTCAGAGTCATATTGAGGTGCACTGGCAGGAGCACCGCGCCAGTGCCTGTCGCTTTGAGGGTGTGTTTAGGCACTCCGCGACAGGATATGCAGAGTACCAGAATGTGCTAGACGCTCTGACTTTTCCAAGTTTTAAACATTAACTTGGAGTTCTAATTTGAATAGTATTTGTTTTGAACTTTATCTACTACTATAAATAGATCCTAGGGGTGCCATTGTTAAGGTTCGACGTTTGTTTAGTGTGAAAGGGAAAGAATCAAGTTTGTTATCTTCTTAACTCCTCTATTTTACGGATTTGTTTATGAACTATTATCTTTTCTTGATTAGTATGAGCATGAGTAGCTAAACCCTACTTCTAGGGCTTCAGGTATGAATTTATTGTTGAATATTTGAAGTTTTATGAATTAATCTTCGGTTGACAATTCAAATTACTTTTATATTCTTGTCTTGCTATTTCTTGACAGGACATTTAGAAATAGATTTAGTGTCTAATCTTGAATTGACCATATGAGAGGTTAGATGGACTTGTAAACATAGAGAGCTTGGTACGCCCATTATATTTAGGAGATTAGTGTTAAGGAATGACGCCCAAAAGACGCATTCCTTGCTTGGTTACAAAATAAGATAAAATATAAATTCTCATCAGCTAGTTCATTAATCACCGCTCAACGATGTAGTTACATAGCTAACTTGGGTAGGCGACGAGAGGTGGTTAACCCAAATCATACTATCAACCCTATAAATAAGTAATTTTACAACTAAAGTTAGTTCTAAACTGGTTTTATGATACACGTCATTCGTTATGTGTTGTAGCTTTTGAATTGCTTTTAATGTTGGCTGAAACATTACATCAAAGTCGTTTACGATTGTTTACTTTAAATTTAGACCATAATAATCTTAGTTAAACATAAAAATATCAATTGCGAAGTAGTTACTTTTGTTTTAGTTGTAGAACTAAATTTGAATATAAGTTGATCATATGTCCCTTGGGAATGATAACTCGTTTTGAAAAAAAAAACTATATTACTTGAGCGAACACGTATACTTGCATGGATATTGGGGAACAACTAGTTTTTAGCGCCGCTGCCGAGGATTTAGAAATTGATTTATATTCAATTTTCTTTATTCTACTATTAGAACATTCAGATATTAATAACTTGATCTTAGCTTATTTATTGCAGGCATTTGGTTTTCAGGTCTGGCTCGTAAAGCAGTTTTGGTTGATCCTTACAATGACTTAAAAGATTTCTACATCAATGAAGAAGAATGAATCGAGGGGAATTAGGGTTGGGACATCCAGGAAATCATAATGATGATCACCAAGACAATCCGGAAGATGTAAATGAACCAAGGGTTCCGAACAATCTGGATGTTGATAACCAAGGAATACCCCATAATGTTCCTATCATTCTAGGAAGACCAGTGCGAGATGTGGTAGTCCCACTCACTACTAATTTGGCATTGAGTATTAGGAAACCTCTACTGGGGGAAGGTTCAAATTGAAGAGGAATATGGTTCAAATTCTCCATGCTAATGGGCAATTCACTGGTCTCCCCCATGAAAATACTCAAATTCATATTCGGAACTTCATAGACATTACTGCTACTTACATCTCTCTTGGAGACTCACCGGACTATGCGAGATAAACGTTTTTCCCATACTCGTTTCTAGGAGCCGCAAGGCGCTGGTTAGACTTTGAACCACCAAACTCCATTACTACTTGGGATGGTCTCACAAAGAAGTTCTTAAGCCAATTCTACCAATCAAAGAAAACCGCCGAGCTTAGAGGTGAACTAACAAATTTTTCTCAAAAGCACGGGGAAGATGTTGACACCCAATTTTGACCCTCGACGATATGAATTAATTGACGAGCTTCTTGATTCTAAACATTTTGAAATAATAAGATTTATAAGTAGTAAAATGTTTTAAGTTATTTTAAATTAATCACTTTTTTATAAACTTTTAGTTAGTATATACGATTTACGTGATTATATACATGACTAATATATTTTTGTGTTTATTTGAAAATTGCCTTAAAAGGGTTTTACTTTTGTTTAAATATTTTACTAACTAGCTTAGCTGTATAATATTTTATATTGTGGATTAATTATTTTATAATTAAGTCGATTATGTTATTTCGTTAAAATTAAGAAGTTCATTAATTAACTTATATTAACTCATCTTATTTGTTCATTCTAGCAGAATTCACCAAGTTAAAATCGGCTAATTAATGAATTCTAAAGAAAAGGTTTTGGGACATTTTTAATTCCATCACTAGTCCATTCTGCCGTTTCATACTCCAATTCAGGTGTATTCTACCTCCTGATCAAGTCTAAAATACACAGCCCACACCTTGGCCCAGCCCAAATCCCCATCGGTAAAGAAACATAAGCTACAATGGCATAACTATAGCTTTCAAAGCAAATGGCGACCCCAAACACTTGCACGTCAGCAGCGAGATGATTCCTGGGCGCGCCTCAGATGAGCGTGAGTTCACGGAAGACGACATCAACACTCACTTGGCGAGGCACGACGTCAATTCGAAGGATGCCATTGTCTTTCTCCCCTATCATGTACTGCGTATGTGTAGTGTTTTTCCTTTGCAGAATCGTCCTTTCTTGCACAAGATGTTGCCACGTCGCGAGTCAGAGATGGATGGCACCGTATGGACGAAACCGATTAACTAGATGCTATCAAGAGATACTATGTGTGAACTTCAGATTTTATTTTTGTTCTTTCCCTGTAATCGATCAATTCTCTTGTATTTGTTTAGCTTAAAATTTTATCCCTTTTGTGATGAATTACGTCTGACCTGAATTCTCAAGAATGAGATATGTAGGAGGCCTATGTAGGCCTCGATAACCCTACTTATCCCTTTTAATATTTCTTTGTAGTTGAACTACGTTCGACTTGAATTCTCAAGAATGAGGTACGTAGGCGGCCTATGTCGGCCTCGGTCGATCTCTTTATAAATTTTAATTGTTTGTTAACCTTGAGGGCAACTACGTTTGACCTAATTGCTTCCCCAACGGGATACGTAGGCTCCACAAAGGTTCGGTCATATCTCTCGTAAGATTTCTATTCCTTCTACAATGGAAACTGGGGCAGAACTTTTGAGAGGGAATCAAAATTCTCAAGAAGAAGATTTCTCCTCAACAAGACAAGACTGAAGTTGCTTTGGATCTTGCAACTGGGACAGGATTTCTGAGAGGATCTTAAAAATTTTGTCATTTACTCATCAGCAGTTAAAGATGAGCCGAGACAATTAACTGGGACAAATTTTTTGAGGATGATCTCAAAATTTCAATTGGGGTTTATCGACAGCCTAGACTACCTTTGAATTCTCCTCAGCGAATGATTAGATAGACCTCCATACATCAGACTCAAAGAAGTTCGCTAAGACTGACGTGATTGTGATACTTGGCAGTAACGTTTTTTTTTTTTGAATATCACTTTTCAAAAAATTATTTTTCTTTAAATTTTCCCTTTATGTTTTATTTGTTTTGGCATAAAATGTTTTGTCTTATCTATTAAAAGTCGGGAGATAAAAAAAATCAACTGGATATAGCAAGGGTCAGAAGTGAACAATTGAAGAAATCGACACAGATCAGTCTATTTTAAAACTAACGATTTTCTGTGAATGCAGGTTTATAGGTTTCATCTTTAATCAGCGAATTCCTCCGATCGGTGAATATGAAGAAGTCAAGGGTGCGAAGAGCTCCCCAAAATTAAGAGCTTTTCTGTGGACGCAGAAATTATTTTATGCTTGTATCAAAGACTTTGGAACTTGAACAACATTGTTTCATCCTATTTTCAACAACATGAAATCTATGATGAAGATACAATTGTCTTCAAATATTAATCAAATAAAAATATCGAGAAAGGCGTTTTACAGCTTTTTGTCAAAGACGTCATCTGCATCATACTATCAGACGTGATAGTATTACTACCTGGAGAGTCATTTTATTTGTATTATTGATTGAGATGATATACTACCTGGGGGTCATTTTACCACATTGTCAATTGATACAATATCATTTATCCAAAAATCACCCAGAAGACGCAATGTTGCTCGATTGAAGTGATATGTTCGTTTGGTACCTAGGATGGCATCAAGAGAAGGATATTCATGCATTGCGAGAAGATATTCATGCCTCGCAGAAAATCATGTATCGCAAGAAGATATTCATGCCTCGCGGAAAATCATGCATTGCGAGTTGATATTCATGCATCAAGAAGATATTCATGTATTGCGAGAATGTATTCATGCATCGTCGAAAGATATTCATGTCCCATAGAAAATCATGCATAATGGGAAGATATTCATGCCTCGCAGAAAATCGTGCATCGCGAGTTGATATTCATGCATTGCGGAAAATCATGCATTACGTGAGTTGATATTTATGCATCGAGAAGATGTTTATCCATCACGAGAATGTATTTATGCATCGCAGAAAGATATTCATGCATCGCGGAAAGATATTCATGTCCCGCAGAAAATTAGGCATCGTGGGAAGATATTCATGCCCCATAGAAAATCATGTCCCACAGAAAATCACGCATCACGAGAAGATATTCATGCCCCACAGAAAATCATGCCCCACCGAAAATCATGCATGCGAGTTGATATTCATGCATCGAGAAAATATTCATGCACCGCGAGAAAAAGTCATGCATTGTAACAGAAAACTCATGCATTGCGGAAAGAAGTCATACATTACAAGAGAAAAGTTCATGCATTGCGGAAACGTTATGCATAGCGGAAAATAATTCACGCATCACGAAAGAAGGGAGAAAGGAATTGTGTATCCCACCAACATCAATTGCATCTTTTATTTGGCAAAAGTAGACACCAAGAGAATCATCAAAGATGACATCAAGAGAAATTCAACTTTTATTTATATTGACATCAAATAAACAGTACATTTAAAATTATATTGCAAATATAATACATGATCTTTATTTGCTTTATGTCAAACCGATCGAGTTGACGTCAAATGTTGTAGGAATGAAATTAAGTGTTAACACGGTAAAAGACACCATCTCCCCTTTAAATTACATTTTTATGCTAAAGAGTTTTATCTCAGTCTTTGTCGAGAGCATCCAAAAGGATGAATTCTCCAAACCATACCACAGGTGTGGACTGCATCAAAAAAGATGCAGCACAACGTGAAATTTTTTCTTAGAGCGAACTGGGACATAGTCCATAGAGGAGTGTCAAACTCTTAGAACGTGAGCAGAGGAGCGACTTTCACCGCAATCAAACCACACCCCTTTCATAAGGAATATTGGTTTTTCTTTAATTTTCTTGGTTTCGGTCTCGCATCCAGAAATTTTAGTATCCATCGGAAGTAAGTTCCCAATGTAAGTGGCAATGCACCAAGAGCTTTGAAAATTATGTCCCTGTAAGTTCTTACCTATGGACATGAGGAGGTCTACATTCATGAATAAGAAGTTACAAGCCTCCTTTTCTTACTTGATTTAATTTGACACTTCTATTGAATTAAAGGTTATCTAGCATAATAGATTTCCTTTTCGACCGATCAAGTTGAACTACAAAGATCCTGATTCCTCGAGTTTAAGGATATGTAGGCGGGCTCAATGTTGAAAACTTTATTGTATTCCAACATCCTCTCTTTAATCTTATTTTCAAGCATTCCGATCCCTTCATAATTTGGTATCAAGATGGCTTTTTATTTCTTTCAAAATCGTGCGTTAAATCAAGCGTATTGAACAACAAGTGGCTTGAATTCTCATATAGCTTGAGATATGCAGGAAACCTACTTCTAGGGTTCGTCCATAATTCCTAAAGTCCGTACCAAACCCTTACACAAAGATGAATGTGTGGTCGGTAAAAATTGGCTTAGTCAAATCCATCTTCCTTGAATTTCTTTCATCAATCCGAGTCAAACGAGGGACAGTTGTTGACACCCAATTTTGACCCTCGACGATATGAATTAATTGACGAGCTTCTTGACTCTAAACGTTTCAAAATAATAAGATTTATAAAGTTTAAAGTGTTTTAAGTTATTTTAAAATAATCGCTTTTTGTAAATTTTTAGTTAATATATACAATTTTTACGTAATTATATACACGACTAATATATTTTTTATTCGAAATTTTCCTTAAAAGTGTTACTTTTGATCAAATTTTTTACTATCATAGTTATATAATAGTTTACATTTTGGATTATATTATAATTAAGTCGATTATGTTATTTGGTTAAAATTAAGAAGTTTATTAATTAATATAAATTAATTCATCTTATTTGTTCATTCTAGCGGAATTCTCCAAGTAATTTCAAATCGGCTAATTAATAAATTCTAAGGATAAGGTTTTGGGCCCTTTTGAATTCCAGCAATAGTCCGTTCTCCCATTTCCTACACCAATTCAGACATATTCTACCTCCCAATCCAGTATAAAATACCCAACCTACACCTTGACATGGCCTAAATCCCCATCGGTAAAGAAATATAGGCTACAATCGCATAGCTGTAGCTTTCCAAAGAAACACGGCAAACCTAAACACTTGCGTATGAGCAGCGAGATGACGCCTGGATGCGCCTCACGCGAGCGCGAGTTCATGGAAGACTACATTAACACTCAATCGGTGGGGGCACGACGTCAATGCGAAGGATGCCATTGTATTTCTCCCCTATCCTGTACAGCGTCCGTGCAATGTTTGGCCTTTGCAAAATCATGCTTTCTCGCACGAGATGTTGCCACGTGCGAGTCAAGGATGAAGAATGCATCAAAGTTGTTCATGTTGCAGCCAAGCCCGGATTCTTGGGGATTTGGACGATTTTTGGTACAAAGATTAGTTGCCCTGTCCTTGTGAAATTTCAAATATTTAGAATCGAAGTGATTGTCCATTTTTGCCCGAATCTTTTTCAAAAAATTCTCCCGCCTTCCCCTTATTATGAACCCTAGTTTCCCCCTATAAATACCCCTCTTCTTCATTTGTTTTGGGGTTGGAAATTTTTTGTAAGAGCAAAAGAATCAGTAAAGAAGGAAAAACTCTTACCTTTCCATTGAAAGATCATAGGCGAGGGATTTCATTTAAGATTCTACCCATATTTTCAGATTAAAATATACTAACAGGGAACCGAGTGATTATTTGCTAACTTTATTTGAGATTTGAGATTTCAGTTAGTTTTCTTCGTTGTTCCCTGTTACTATTGCTAGTGTGGTGAAATTGTCGTTTTCCTCTTGTTTGCTTTGTCTAGTTCACTTCTCTGAAAAAGGTTAGAATTTTGTACTTTTCCATTTTATTGATCTCATTCTTTTTTATTTTTTGTATATGTTGACATGACACTACCTAAAATGAATGTTTCCATTTAGATTGCTCTGGTCTGTGAGAAAAATGTCTAGATTTCTTATACTAGGCATAAAATGTGGGATTGAACACCAATATTACTCGTTCAAAATGTTAAGTCATAGTTGTTATTTTTTTGGAAGATTTGTTTTCGACATCAGTTCTTTTCTCTATGTGTGTATGAGTGTTGGATGGGCTGTTTGTTGACTGTTGCTATTTTCCGTTTTAGTCTACGTTTGTGTGTCATGAATCTGTATCGTCGTGTCACTCTCAACATCTTATATTTCATCCTCTCACCTCATTTAGAATGAATAAACTAAGATTCCTATATTTAGTTTGTGTTGTCTTTGCAACCGTCTGGAGGTCATGTATTGGGTTTCTCTGTTCGTTTATAAATGATCATGCGAGGATGATTTTAAGGTCAAATCATATCATGTATGAGTCACCAAATTAATTTTATTTTGCTTATTGTCCACTTTATTTCGAAAATATTGGTTGATTTTGCTGTTGATAATTTTATCGTAAAAAGTAAAAATTTTGAAGTAGTCAAACAAGATTATTGTCTGTTACCTTAATGTTCTTCATTTGTTAAATTTATTTATTGTTTGATTTTTCCTGACTATGTCCATGTTTTATTTTGGTTTCACCTCAATATTCCTGGTTGAAATACTGTTGGTTTGGAGTTTAAAGTGGTCATCCTCTTATTATTTTTATTTATCTATTTTACTTTCACATGTCTTTACTAAGTGCATGGATCCATATTAGTATGACTCATAAATGATTTACTTATATTTTCTCTTTTCAGATTATGTGTATTTTCATCTATTTAATCTTAAAACCATGTTACTAGCTTGAAATTTAATTTCGTTGGTCTTGTTTATCATCTAGTCTGATGTCTCCAAGGTGTTGATTAGATAAACATGTTGCAAATTTGTCATGATTTGTTTTCGGAGGTGTTGTACTAATATGATTGTTATACATGTTCGTTATCGATCATTTCCGTTTTGGTCATTATTGGATCTTTCTATTTAATACAAATATTTTTCTTCTCTTATTTGCAAGTAGGCTTCCTTACTAAAAATAATTGACTCGGCTCTCACCATATTTAATGGGAACATGGTTATATCTCATTTATATAGGTGTTGCATCGCTGTGCTCAAAACAAAAAATAATAATAATTTGATTTCTTAGTGTTTAAGAGATATGTGAATTTGCCTTCTCAAAGCTTGAATCGTAATATTGTTTCAATTGGATTACATGTGCTCCTCCTAAGAAATTTTGTCATTTTAATTTCGAAGCTACTTAAGGGTAGAAATACATTGACGCTTATCTTTTATTTGTAGCTTTGGTGATGTAACAAACTCAGGGACCTTGTGAAGGTACTCAGTTTTCATCTTGAATAGTTCGTTGACAGCCAGCTGGAGAAGGTACAGAAAGTTGGTGCACAGTTCCTAACTGCGTCAGAAATGTCAGACCTTTCCAACCAATTATAGGGGTTTCAGGAAAGTGACTTGTCTATACAATGTCATCTTTCCACATATTGCTCTTTAGTTTTTGCAACTTCAAAAAGCACATTCAAGAACTCTTGCAAAGGCTTAAGAAAATCAAGGAGAAGAATCATTAAAGAACAACCTAAACTCAGGTGTATATTGTGTAGTAATTGTTTGAGAATATATTCTTTCGATCTTATATTGTATATTGATCCTAAATCTATAAAGTAATCAGTGTGTTTTGATTTGAATTTCTAAGTTAGTTAGTTGAACTAATTTAGTGGGTAACCGTTGTGTTGCCTAGAAAATTCTAAGTTGTCTAGAGTGATAGCTTAGTGGGTAGGATAACATCTACTTAGGGTCATCAAGCAATAGAGTTATTGCTTGTTGGTGAGATTAAAATTTTTTTCTCACATTTGTATAACCAGTTTACTTTTGCTTGTGAAGATTAGTGAAACGGTTGTGAAAATTCTATGAGACAAGTCGTGGTTTTACCCCCTTGAGCAAAGAGGTTTCCACGTAAAATTCCTCTGTTGTTAAACTACATTTACTTTTTGTTATATCCTTATTTGTGTGTCAAGTGACCTCGTCCATTGACTAATAGTGGCCACCCAAATTCTAACAAGTGGTATCAGAGCAGGTACTCTCTTTCTGGTTAACACCTAGAGAGTGATTCCTGTTCTAGAATGGCTACTCCACTTAGTCTGGAAGAGGGCCAGTCTTCATCTAGAACCCCTCATTTCAATGGCCACTTTTATAGTTGGTGGAAAGTGAGAATGCATTACTTCTTTATGGATGAAGATAGTGAACTATGGGAAATTGTTTTAGATGGACCCTTCATCCCTATGATTGAAGAGAAAGATGGGGAAAACACTAGGCTTGTTCCAAAGCCTAGACGAAAATATGATGAAGCTGATAGGAATATGATTGAAAAGGGGTACAAACCAAAGAAACTTCTTGTGTCTGGTATAGGACCTGATTCTTATCTCATTCCAGTCTAGTGGCTCAACTAGTAGCCAATGACGAAAACTCAAAAATCCATGGATCCGCATAGCCCTCGATTTATGTGTTATTTATCCATTCCTACTTTTTTTTATGCCAATGATAAGTTCAATCGTGTCTCAGCTTGTGAATCTGCAAAAGAGATCTAGGATTGCTTAAAAATAGCCCATGAGGGAACTGAACAAGTAAAAGAGTCAAAGATTGATATGCTCACATCTCAGTATGAAAATTTCAAAATGAGAGAAGGTGAAACTATTCATGAAATATTCTCTAAACTCTCATCCATCACATATGAGTTGAGAAGTCTTGGAGAACATATCAGTATGACCAATCAATTCAGGAAAGTTCTTTGAATCCTTCCCAAGTCTTGGGAAAGTAAGGTTGATTCTATTACTGAAGCAAAGGACCTGAAAGTGTTAACAATGGATGTTCTCATTGGAAAACTAAAGACTCATGAGATGAACCGAAGTCATGATCAGTCAAAGAAGGAAGTCAATAAAGATAAGTCCTTGATGCTGAAATAATGATCTGAATAGGACTCTAGTGATGATGATGATATGGCTTACCTCATCAAGAAATTTCAGAAGATTGTGAGGAAGAACAAAGGTTTTAGAAAGGGAGTAAATGTTCCTCGAACTTCCACTCAAAATGATACTTGTTACAAGTGTGGAAAAGATGGACACTTTATAAGAGAATGTCCATTACTCAAAGCTGAAAACAAAGAATATCAAAAACCAAGAGGTGATAAAGAAAAACGAAGGGACCTGGTACTCAATAAGAATGATCGAAAAACTGCTATTGACTTTGTGGTCAAGAAAGATCTTGCTGCATGGGGAGACTCTTCAAGTGACTTAAAAGATCTTGATGAATCAAATGATGTGTCAATAGTGGTGGTTCATGAAGAGGAAACCATATTCAATAAGATGTTTGCTTTTATGGCTCATCCAGAAAATGAAGATGATGAGGATAAGGCAAATCTTCTTGATATGAAACATGATCTGAATGCCTATTCTCTTAAAAAATTGAGAACATTAGCAAATGTTATGATTGATTCAGTTATTGAGTTAACTTCTGAAAGAGATATTATTAATGTTGAGCTTGAAAGTTTAAATGAAAACAGAGATAAAATGGATGAGAAAATGCTGAAAGTTGAAGATACAATGGATGTTCTGGAATCTGACAAAATAGAGCTTAAAAACAGTTGCATCTAATAAATGACAAAGCTGAAAAGCAAAAAGGAAAGTCTAATAGTTTACGAATTGATCTTGAAGAAAAACTGAAAACCTCAGAGACTAATCTTAGTTTGGCTTTGGAAAGGAGCAACAACTTAGAAAGAGATATTGTCAAACTTAAAGATGAACTTGAAAAATCTCTTAAGTGGACAAAATCTTCTAAGATGCTTTCAAATGTAACAAATCAAAGTAATTTCAACAAGAAGGTTCTAGGAAGTTTGAATATTACTCCTCCTTTCAATCCTCACAACAAATATGTATTTGTGTTTGACAATTTGTTGTGCCTTCATTGTGGTAAAAATAGGCATTTAAAAGAACTGGAGAAAGTCACATGAGAGACTTTCAAAGTATACAGAAAGAAAAGGGTTTCAAAAGAGAGAACTGGTCCCACAAAACAATTCTCAACCAAAAGGTTTTAAAAGAAAGGACTTGATTCTGCTAAAAAATCCTTTGTAAAAAAGAATCTGAAATTATCTCATTGGGCTAGAAACACTTTGATCACTCCTTTGTCTGCTTTCTGGGAAATCAAATTGAAATAGGTTCCCAAGCCTAACAAGTGATTCTTGATGCAGGTGAGTGAGAGGAGTAGCAGTATATGTTGGTACATGGAAAGTGAACACTCTAAACATATGTCTCGTGATATAAAAAATTTCCTATCACTCAAGGCACTTCAGGGAGGAGGTGTCTCTTTTAGTGATGGAAAGAACGGGTATATTTTAGGTGTTGGTAAAGTGGAAAAATCGCTTGGGGAATCCATTGAAAACGTGTATCATGTCAGTGGGTTGAATTATAGTCGTTTGAGTGTGTCTCAAATTAGTGACAAGGGAAATGAAGTGAAGTTTACATCTGAGAAGTGCACTGTAGTTAATCTAACTACAAAGAAAGTGATTCTTACTTCTCATAGAAGTAAGAACATGAATGTGGCTAGCTTAGAAACATCTCATGGAGATGATCTGACATGTCTTAGTTCTCAAAATGAAAATGCTGATATGTCACATCGAAGACTTGGGCATGTGAGCTCATCTTTATTGAATAAACTGATTTCTAAGGACCTGGTCCAGGGTATGCCAAAGTTTAAATTTTGTGAAAGTAAAATTTGTGAAGCCTGTGTAAAAGGAAAACGAATCAGATCCCCCCTCAAGCCAAAGAAGCAAGTAACCTCATCAAGAGTATTGGAGCTGCTGCACATGGATTTATGTGGACCTTTGTAGGTTCAAAGTAGAAGTGGAAAGATATACATTCTGGTGATAGTTAATGACTACCCAAGGTACACATGGACAAGGTTCTTAAGATCAAAAGCAGAAACACCGTAAGAATTGATAATGCTTTTCAAAATGATTCAAACAAAGTTGAATCAAGTGATTGGTAGAATTAGGTCTGATTATGGAACTGAGTTTGAAAACTCAAAAATTGATTAATTCTATATGAAAAATGGCACCAGTCATAATTTTTCTGCTCCAAGAACTCCCCAGCAAAATGGAGTAGTGGAAAGTAAAAACAGAACTTTGGTAAATATTGCAAGGACCATGATTATTGAGTCAAATATTCCTCAAAATTTGTGGGCTGAATCAATCAACACAAAATGTCATGTTACTAACAGATGTTTGATAAGTTCTTCACTGAATAAGACTCCCTATGAATTACTCAAAAACAGAAAACCTATATTGAGCTACCTTAGGGCATTTGGATGCAATGTTTTGTTTTGACCAATGGAAAGGATGATCTAGGAAAGTTTGATCCTACAAGTAATGAAGAAGTGTTTTTAGGATATTCTTCATAAAGTAAAGCATACAGAGTTTTCAACAACATAAATCAATGTATTTAAGAAAGTATTCATGTTGTGTTTGATGAAGATGGAAATCTGAAAGGTGCTGCATCAAATGATGAACATGAGTTAATTGAACTGTTTAATTCTCAGAAAATTGAAGGAAGTGAAGATGATGTAAATGACCAGTTGGGGATTGACAATGCTGATCAAAGCTCATCTATAAAAGGCTGATGAAGTTGAAAAATGTGAAGACGAAGATGGTACCATTCTGAACTCAAGTCAGAGTATCTAAAACTCTCCAGAAAATTAAGAACTCCCTGAAGAAGAAGAGCATACTGATCAGCTGAACCAGTTGACTTTGAGACCAGGATGGAAACGCAACTCATCTATCCACTTGATAATCTCATCTCACCTTTGAACTCTAGAATTCACACTAGATCAAAAACAAGAAATCTAGTTGCATTCTCAGCGTTTATATCATCAATTGATCCTAAGAATGTGAATGAGGCATTAGGTGATGCAGATTGGATTAATTCAATGCAAGAAGAACTCCATTAGTTTAAAAGAAATAAGGTGTGGTACCTGGCTCCTCGACCTGATGATAGAACTATTATAGAAACCATATGGGTTTTCGTAAACAAGCTTGATGAAAATGGTGTGATTACTAGAAACAAATCCAGATTAGTTATTCAAGGATACAATTAGGAGGAAGGTATAGACTATGATGAAACCTTTACTCCTGTTGCAAGGATGGAGGCTATCAGAATTCTCATAGCCTTTGCAGCATTCATGGGATTCAAGCTATATCAATTGGATGTAAAGAGTGCTTTCCTAAATGGAGACTTAAAGAGGAGGTGTTTGTTAAATAACCTGCTGGGTTTGAGGATGCTGAGTTACCAGATCATGTGTTCAAATTGAATAAGGCTCTATATGGTTTAAAACAAGCTACCAGAGCTTGGTATGTAAGATTGTCAAAGTTTTTGTTGAAAAATGGGTTCAAAAGAGGGAAAATAGACAATACCTTGTTCTGATTAAAAAGAGAACATGAATTTCTTATCATACATGTATATGTAGATGACATTATCTTTGGAGCTACATCGGAGCATTTGTGTGAAGAATTTTCATCATTAATGGGAAAGGAGTTTGAGATGAGCATGATGGGTGAATTGACCTTCTTTCTAGGGCTAAAAATAAAGTAATCATCAAATGGAATCTCAATAAGTCTGGAGAAGTGCATTAAGGAGTTGTTGAAGAAATTCAATATGTTTGATTCTAAACCTATTAATACTCCTATGGGAACAAACTCCAAGCTTATAGCAGATGAATTTGATTCTCTTGTGAATGAAACGATGTATAGGGGAATCATTGGATCCTTATAGTATCTGACTGCTAGCAGACCTGATATAGTATATAGTGTTAGAATGTGTGCTAGATTCCAAGCACGTCCTCGTAATTCACATTTGAAGGCTGCAAAACGGATTCTAAGATATTTGAAGAAGACAAGGGACCTGGTCCTTTTCTACCCAGCAGGTGACACTTTTGATCTTGTTGACTTTGCTAATGCTGATTTTGCTGATTTTGCTGGTTTTCTACCTGGTCAAGATCCCTTCAGGGATGACTAATTTTCTTGAATCTTCACTTATCTCATGGGGAACTAAGAAACATAATTCAGTATCTTTTTCAACATTTGAATCTGAATATGTAGCAGCTCCTGCATGTTGTTCACAATTGTTATGGATCAAACAACACTTAGAGGAATTTGAAGTAACCGTCAAGGCCATACCTCTTATATGTGACAATACTAGTGCAGTCATTATGGGAAAGAATCCTGTTCACCAGAAGAGAACCAAGAACATTGATGTTAGACATCATTTTCTGAGAGACAATGTCGAAAAAGGAAACATTGTGCTTACATATTTTCCAACGGAGAAACAAATTGCAGATATCTTCACCAAGGATCTTAGAAAAGATCAATTTGAGAGTAATAGTTTGAAGTTGGGCATGACGACTTCAAACTGATTTCCAGTCATTCAATCATTGAATTTACTTGATGGCTAAAATTGTAGTGCATGTAACCCCTGTGTCAATAATATTTTATCTAAGTTAGATCGCTATCGTACCTATTGTAGGTATACATTCATAAAGGACTAGCAAAGCAAAGACATGGCTAGAATAGTTGAGGAATGATGATAAAATTGCATTATGGGACCTGATCCTAGTCGAGGTTAGAATTCGTACATTAATTTCAAAATGAGATTAAGTGACTGTTGATCAAGCCACGTGTCAGTCATAGGTTATTCTGATCGTTAGTCCCATCGCTTACTTTCTAAGCGATGCGTCGAATCAATAGGGACCTGGCACCATTTCATTTCTTTTTAAAACCCCTTTTTCTCTCTTTTAATCCTTAATTCTTTTTGCAATATTCCTTCACTCTGTCGAAAAAAGGGTGGGGTTGGGATAAATTTGCTTTAATCTCTACATTTTTCATTCTCCAATACTGCTACTCTCTTCTTCTTCTTGACAAAATGTTTGAACCTTCGCCTGCTTCTAAGCAAATGCTTACAGCACTTAGTGAGATTGAACCAATTGATTTCTACTCTCCGTCATCCACAGGGTCAAGATCTAATCTTCCAACAAGTTCTCCCATATATAATCCCGAAAACCCTTTTCACTTTATAGATCTAAACAGTTAGAGTGTTCCTACTAGACCTGGTCCTCATCATGAAATTCTTTCAAATGCTCTTTTCTAAGGAGATATGCCATGGAACAAAACTTCTGAGTAAAAAATTCTTGATGCGAATGAAGAATTGGTGATTGAGAGTCTTGCTATGATGCGAGAGAAAGTCAGGGTTGAGGAAAATGAACTTTTTCATAATGAAGATATCAGAGAGACCCAACCTATCTTTGATAGAACTCCTGATTTTGGGAGATATCCATCCTCTGATTCCTTTGACTCAGTAGGTGATGAACAATCTTTACAGTGAAAGGTTAAAAGGAGAGATGTAATTGCATCTAAAAAATGAAAAGAGAAAGTGGTGGGAGAAGTGTCTAAAAGGAGACATACTACTAGATCCGATGCCAAAAAGATGATGGCTGATGCTCCGAAAGCCAGTGCTAAGTCTACAACAGAAAAAAAGAGTGCTTGAACTTTCAAAGTGTCCAATTTTAAACTGCCTGAGTCTGGTGTGATAGATATGTCTACTGAAGAGACAGAAAAAGGTTACATGAAGAAGAGGTAAGGAAAGACAAAACCAAGAGGAACCAAGAAAGCTGAGCAAATAAAATCGACAAAGAAGACTGCTAAAGGAAAGAGGAAAAGGTCACAGGGACCTGGTACACAAGGGAAAATCGAAGATCAGGTCAACAAACAAGAGACTCTTGACAATCTGAGGAAGCACTCTGTACTGGTAGACAGGATTTTTGACATGGGGATAATTAATCTTGCTAGAATAAACTCACTTTATGACATGGTTGAGATTCAGTCTTGGATGCATCTTTTCAACCAAAAATCTCCCATTCTTTATGAAGAGTAAGTGCGAGAATTTTACTATAACATTCAATTTCAGGAAGAAGGAAGTGTCAATACCAGAGTAAATGACATTGTTGTTCACCTTGATGAGATTCTGTTGGAAAAAATTCTTAAGGAACCACGAGATGGTACCAGGTCTGTTGTAGGGAAAACGTGTTTAGTTGAATTTGTGACACTGTCTTCGAAGCTTCCTACTACAAAATGTGCAGGGCTGTTTAAGAAAGTGATGAAAAGTGAGTATTAGTTAGTTTTTGAATTTGTCAACAAAACTCTCCTCCCTCAAACTGAAAAGAGGACCTCAACAACTTCTGCTGATTTATATGTGATTGAATTGTTGTGCAAGTTCTAACCTCTGAATCTTTCGGGACTCATGCTTGAACATAAGTACAAGACTGTCATTGAGCGGAAAGAGATACATGGTATGGAATATGGATACTTTCTCACTGAAGTATTCAAATACTTTAACATTTCGCTGGGTGTTGGCAAGGTTGGTACAGTAAAGCAAGCCTTTTCAGAGACTACCTTGGTTGAATATGAGTGCATTAAAGGGAAAGGAAATCCATAGAGCAAAATGGCTTAACTCATTCAAGACCAAGACCAACTCAAGCATAAAGTTGAAGAACTAACTATGAGGCTGAGTTAAAAGGATGCTTAAATTGCTATTCTTATGGCCGAGCTACTCACTACGCAGAAAGAGGGACCTGGTAGCGCTGTGGTTCAAGCCCTGGAAAGGGAAAATGCAGAATTGAGGGCCAAATTTATTACTTTACAAGAAAAAGCAATCAAGGATAATGATGATGCTAATACTAGACTCACTCTAATCATTCACTGTCTTTCCCATCAGTCTCCCCCTTCATAGTCCGTCCCATAATCTTTTCGTGTTTTCTTTGTGTGACTTATCTTTTCGTCCTTGTATTTCAGTTTACTGTTAATGTAATTAATGTTAATTTTGAAATGCTATTTATATTATTCCGTTGGTGTTCTAGCTGATATATCTTGTCAAATGCTTTCTTTTATGTTTGATTGCCAAAAGGCTTTGATATTCTCTGATATTATTATTGATACTGTTGGTTTATTGTATCTCTTTTTTATGATGCCAAAAGTGGGAATTTTAACTGGTTGTTGTGACTAGACATGTTTGTGAGGGGGAATACAACTAGTGTAGTGTATAGTGTGTTTTCTTTTGGTTTTGATTTTATGCTAGGAGGGGGGATAAGTAATTCAGAGGGAACTTGTCTTGAAGCTGGAGTGGAGCCTGGAGTATTGTTTTTCATCATCAAAAAGGGGGAAAATGTTATTTGTAGTTATGATGATGTAACAAACTGAGGGACCTTGTGAAGGTACCCGATTCTTAATTTAAATAGTTCAGTGATTGCCAGCTGGAGAAGGTACAGAAAGTTGGTGCCCAATTCCCATCTGCGTCAGAAACGTCAGACCTTTCCAACCAATGTAGGGGTTAAAGGAAAGTGACTATTCTATACAATGTCATTTTTACACATATTGTTCTTTTGTTTTTGCAACTTGAAAAACCACATTCAAGAACTCTTGCAAAGGCTTAAGAAAATCAAGGAGAAGAATCATTCAAGAACAACCTAAACTCAGGCGTATATTGTGTAGTTGTTTGAAAATATATTTTTTCGGTCTTGCATTGTAAACTGATCCTAAATCTATAAAGGAATCAGTGTGGTTTGATTTGAAATTCTAAGTTAGTTAGTTGAACTAATTTAGTGGGTAACCGTTGTATTGCTTAGAAAATTCTAAGTTGTCTGGAGTGATAGATTAGTGGGTAGAATAACATCTACTTAGGCTAATCAAGCAATAGATTTATTACTTATTGGTGAGATTAAAAACTTTTTCTCACATTTGTGTAACCGGTTTACTTTTGCTTGTGAGGATTAGTGAAACGACTATGAAAATTCTGTGAGACAGGTCGTGGTTTTTCTCCCTTGAGCAAGGAGGTTTCCACGTAAAACTCCTCTTTTGTTAAACTGCATTTACTTTCTGTTATATCCGTATTTGTGTGTCAAGCGACCTGATCCATTGACTGATAGTGGACACACAGATTCTAACGTTATCTTTTTTTTGACATGTGGAATAATACTCGAGTCTACTTTGGACTCTAATCTTTGCATATCATTGAGTCTGTTCGATTCACCCTCGTCATCCACCAGGACTAGAAAAAGCTGAGGAATTTGAGCCAGAAGCCCACATTTCGTCTTATTTTCATTTCATGTTGTATTTTTGTTATTTTTAGGCCTAAGTCTTGTAAATTTCCATTCTTGTTATTTTGGTAGATTTAGGACACGTGAGAATTTTGAGTCTTAAGCCCAAATAAAATAAAGATTATTATCTTCTTAGTTTAGTACAGCTACAAATCGAATGGTCCTAAGACCCAAAACAAAAAATGGATCCAGATACCGGTGCAGGCGGACAAAAATCAAATTTTGATCCAACTCTCTCTCTCTCTTTATTTTTATCATGTATGTATTTATTTGTTTGTATATGTCGATAGTTTAAGGTTTTAAACATTCAAATCCCCGCTAAGACTCTATTTCATTTTAATTATATCAAGTCGATCAAGTTTAAACGAACTAAAGAATAGATAAAATTAGGACAATTAAATAATTTGTTTGGATAGAAAAATTAATACTTCATCTTTTAAACTCTATAAAAATTTTATTTCATATTTGAGTAAGATTTTAGCCAAACAACGAAGTTTCCGGATAATCGCAACTTCGCAAATATTTTAGGTGTCATAAAACCTTCTTAAAATATAAATAAGAATCCCCGAACCCCCCTTAAACATTTTCAACCGGTTTCCTATTTTAGTCGATTGAAAAACACTTTTCTTGATTTTTATCATAAAGTTAAATGGAAACTCTAAACAAGTCATAAACTTTATAAAATAATATTTTCCAAAAATATAAAACAGAAGATATGTACCAAGCGTGGGCGCAATTCAAACAAATGTTGACCCCCTACCATTTGCATACTAATGCGGTATTAGCTCACGCTTTTTTTAAAGGTTTAAAATATGATGCTCATGTTTTTTTAAATAATACAGATGGTGGATAAGACCTATTTATAAGAAGTGAAGCATTACTTGATTCACTTATTCAACTGTCGGAAGGGTATTATGGTAGTAGGGGGATATTTCTAGAACCACAACCCAAAAGGCTGCAGGGATATCAGTTGTAGACCAGACTACTGCTTTTAATACCAAAATAGATGCAATGCAACATAGCATGACTTTGCAGTTTAAGCAGTTGGCTCTAAATCAAGCATTGGTGAATGTGGTAAAACAAGCAACCAATTGGTGTGGGGTATGTGGTAGTAGAACCCATGACACTGAGCAATGTGAGGCAAACCTGGATTTTGTGAATTATGTGGGTAATGTGTAAAGGGACCAACGCCAACAAAATTATGGTTACAGTTACAACCCTAGTTAAAGAAACCATCCTAACTTTTCTTGGGGAGGGAACCAAAACCAAAATCACGCACAACGTGCAAATCAATACCGTACCCAAGGGTATGGGCAACAATACCAAAATCACAACCAAGACATAAACCAAAGTGTATCTAAAGGTGGGATGACCAATGAAGAATTGTTGTAGAAGCTCATGACTGAAATTGGGACAAAGTTAAGTGCTAGAATAGATATGCAGGATGAAAACATTAGAAACATCCACATGTTCCAAATGACTTTAGAGAAATAAGTTGTGCAAGTGTCTAATTCTTTGAACTTGTGTCACAAGACGGTATGCTTGGTGATACTAAGCCCAACCCAAAGCAACCGCATGCGGTTAGTACGAGAAGTGGCCTGCAATTAGAGTAACTAGCTCCAAAAAAGAGAGATGATGAGGTAAAAACCACAAAAAATAAAGGAAAAGAGGTAGTAAAAATATCCAATGTTGAGGCCCACACCTCAAAAAAATTTACCACCTCCGTTTCCATAAAGGCTAAAAAAAAAGAAGAAATGCTTTGGTAAGTTTCTTTCTCTCCTTAAAGAAGTTCACATTTATGTACCTTTGGTTGACATTCTGCTGGGTATCCCAAAGTATGCTTAATACGTGAAGGACATTGTGGCAAGCAACATGAGGCTCACAAAATATGAAACTGTAGCACTTACTTAGGATTGCAGCTCAAGGATCCAAAATAGACTACCCAAAAAGTTAAAAGATCTGGGTAGTTTTACTGTGCAAATCAGTATATGGCAAAGTACTCAAGCCTGGGGGTTATGTGATTTAGGGGAAAGAATAAATTTTATTCCCTTATCTTTGTATTGGGTTAGGTAGTCCAAAACGAACCACTATTATTCTCCAACTCGAAGATAGATACATTGTTAAGCCGGAGGGAGTGATAGAAGATGTGTTAGTGCAAGTAAGGTCATTGATCTTTCTTGTGGATTTTTTGGTCTTAGATTTTGAACCCGATCTGAAGTCCCATTAATCTTGGGAGGGCTTCCTTTTCCACGGTTAGGGAATTGATTGATGCAACATCAGTATAACTAACCATGAGGGCACATGATAAGGTTGAATTATTTGATGTCTACCGTGCTTTAAAACTGTCGTCTGTTTATGAAGAGTTATATGCCATTACGGTGGTTGATCAAATAGTCAATTCATATGTACTCATGCCTTAAGATCCGTTAGAGAAAGTGTTAGGGAGTCATGAGTTAGAAGGAGATACTAAAGCTCAAGAGAATTAATCATGAATAAATCTAGCTTTAGTAGAAACTCGTAAAACTTAAGTGCAATCACTAGATAGCGAGTTGGTCCCTCCACCAAAACCGTCAATAGAGAAAGACCCTAAGTTGGAACAAAAAATTCTGCCAGCTCACTTAAGGTATGCTTATTTGGGCACTAATGAAAAAATTTGCATGTTATACTTTCTGCCTTATTGTCTGATTTATAGGTAGAGGCTTCATTGTAGATATTAAAGCGAAGGAAGAAAGCAATTGTTTGGAAAATGGCTTATATCCGTTGTGTATGCACAAGATTTATATGGAAAAGGATCACAAACTTAAAGCACAACATCAACGCCGTCTAAACGCTATGATGAAAGAAGTGGTAAGCAAGGAAGTTATAAAGTGGTTAGATGTTGGAAATATATACCCCATCTTTGATAGAATGTGGGTAAATCCGGTGCAATGTGTTCCCAAGAAGGGTGGTATGAATGTGGTAAGGAATGAAAATAATGAGTTGATTCCCACTAGAATAGTGATCGGGTGACATATTTGCATAAATTACTGGAAATTAAATGATGCTACCCGGAAATATCACTACCCCATTTCATTCATTGATCATATTCTTGATTGGCTAGCAGGGCAGAAGTACTATTGTTTTTCAAATGGGTATTTTGGGTACAACCAAATTTTGATTGCACCCAGGGACAAAAATACACGACATTCACTTCTCCTTATGGCACATATACCTTCAAACACGGGCCCTTCAAACTTTGCAATGCACGAGCGACTTTTCAAAGGTGTATGATGACCATTTTCCATGACATGTTAGAAGATTTTGTGGAAGTATTCATGGATGATTTTTCAGTCTCTGGAAAGTCCATTAAGGTATGTCTCCGGAATCTTGATAAGGTACTAGCTAAATGTGAAGACACCAACTTAGTGTTAAACTGGGTGAAGTGTCATTTCTTGGTTAAAGAGGGGATAGTGTTTGGACATAAGGTGTATAAATCTGGTTTGGAAGTGGATAAGTCCAAAGTATAAGTTATTGAGAAATTGCCTTCTCCTATTTTGTGGAAGAGGTGCGTATTCTTCTTAGCCATGCATGTTTTTAACGGTGATTCATCAAGGATTTTTCCAAGACTGCACAAACCATGTGCAGTCTTTTGGAGAAGGAGGTGAAGTTTGATTTTTGATGCATTATGCTTAAGAGCTTTTGAGTTGTTGAAGAGTAGCTTAATTGAGGATCCTATTCTAATTGCACTTGATTGGGAGGTACCATTTTGACTCATGTGTGATGCTAGTGATATAACATTGGGTGCAATGTTGGAACAAAGAAAGAATAGAGTTTTTCACTCTACTTATTATGCGAGTAAAACCCTTGACTCCACACAAGCAAACCACAGTGACAGAGAAGGAGATTTTAGCTCTAGTGTTCATCGTCGACAAGTTCAGATCGTATTTGGTAGGCACAAAAATAATTTTTTTCACTAATCATGCAAATATTAGGTACCTATTCAACAAGAAGGATGCTAAACCAAGGCTGATTCATTAGATATTGCTTCTCCAACAATTTGACCTTGAAATCAAAGATTGAAAAGGTACATAAAATCAAATAACTGACCAATTATCGAGGTTGGAGGACTTTTCACATGTGAATGAGGGTGAGCGAATTCGGGAAGAGTTTTTTGATGAGAAATTGATGGATTTGGATATCTCTCAAATTCCATGGTATGCAGACATTGTGTACTTAATAGTGAGTGGAGATTATTCGTCGGGTGCAACCACCCAACAAAGGAAAAAACTAAATCATGATGCTAGGTTCTACATCTAAGATGAGCCCTTCTTATCCAAGCAAGGTGTCGATAGGGTAGTGAGATCGTGTATTCCAAAAACAAAGGTTTACAATTTTCTAGATATTTGTCATGCAATCCCATATGGAGTCCAGGGAAAGCTCATTGCTCATAAGGTATTACAATATTGTTTCTTTTGGCCCTCTTTGCTTAAAGATTTTGTGGCTTTTGTAACGATCTGTGATAGGTGTCAATGATTGGGTACCATTTCAAGAAGACATGAAATACCCCTCAACAATATTTTGGAGGTGTAGATTTTTTATGTGTGGGGTATTGACTTGATGGGTCCATTCCCACCATCAAATGGAAACCTCTATATACTAGTAGCGGTTGATTATCTGAGAAAATGGGTTAAGACAGTCTCTCTTCCTTTTAATGACTCAAAGGTGATGATCAAGTTCATCAAGAAACATATTTCCACTCGTTTTGGCACTCCAAGAGCGATTATAAGTGATGGAGGTAAGCATTTCTCTAACAATCTTGTTAAGAACCTCCTTGGTTAGTATGGTATTCACCATAAGGTTGCTATAACTTATCACCCTCAAACTAGTGGCCAAGTGAAGGTATCAAATAGAGAAGTCAAGAAGATTTTGCAAAAAATGGTGAATGCACAAAGGAAAGACTGATCTAAGAATATGGATGATGCTTTGTGGGCATATAGGACTGCATAGAAGACGCCTATAGAGACTTCTCCCTTCGACATCGTATTTGGAAAATCATGTCTTCTTCCAGCAGAATGGAGCATCAAGCTTATTGGGCTGTAAAGAAGTTAAACTTGGACCTAGACCTAGATGGTAACAAGAGAGTAAATTAGCTGCTTGAACTTGAAGAGTTTAGGATTCATGCCTATGAGAATGCCAAGATGTATTAGGAGAGTAAAAATAGGTGACATGACAAGCACATAGTAGCATGTACCTTCAATTCGGGGGATAAGCTATTACTTTTCGATTCACGACTAAAGGTATTCCCCAGAAAACTTAAATCAAAATGGTATGGTCCTTATGATGTTGCGAGGTTGACACAACATGGTGCCATTGAACTACAAGGTGAAACTGGCCCCTCGTTCTTAGTCAATGGTCAAAGAGTGAAGCACTACTTTGTTGATAATTCAAATCTTGATCGGGAGGCTCTTGATCTAAATGATGAATGATCCATGGTGAATCATGTCACGACGTTAAATCAAGTGCTACATGGGCGGCAACCCATGAATATTATGTAATAGATAGGTAGTTTTCTTAAAAAAATTTGTTATGTTATTAGCGTAAGCTAAATTTTAAGATCAATAGGTTAGCTTTAGTAACTTAGAATTTTTCTTTATTTGAAACTTAGTTCGTAATAGTGAAAAAAAATCGCAAGTCGATGCACTGGCAACCCTTTGTGATTGGCACCCGCACTTACTAGACGGTGGGAGAACCATTACTACTATCCAACTAACACAACAATGGTAAAACTAAAACATTTAAGTTATGGAAGCAAGTTAAATGACCACAAGAAAAGTTCATTACTAAACAAAAGATCTAACAACTAAAAATTTGCAGAAGATAAACCTAGGATCGGATAGTCAACGTACGAAAACTACTAACGACAACTAAGTCTAAACAAGAAATACTAATGAACTATTAAACTAACTAAAACAATGGTCCATGTTCCGGAAATACTGGACATAGACTAAAAAGAACTCTATGGTCATCCGAAAGATACAACTCACCCTTGAAGTCGATTCGATAATCTCTAATATCCTAAGTGAGGTCTGTAATAGCCTCTTGAAGATTTCCTATACTCAACTGTAATAAGAGCAAGTGCAAAATCAGTAGACAACAACCGTGTAGTGGTAGCATCACGCGGCTATCCCACTAGTGAAATATAAACAAGTAGAACAAACATTATAATACATGCATATATATCACCATAAACAATATTATCAACAAAGCAATTCGACAATACATTTCACATGCTTAGCACATTATTGGTTCTCTCACAGAACCCAAACTGAAATTGTTAGTGCACCCGCGTGGTACCCGATCCTAGTTAGCTTGTCGAAACGTGGCAATCTGATCCTATAGTTGTGTCGGAACATGGAAACCTTATTAATATTTATGACGGAATATGGAAATCCGATTCAAGTTCGTTTGCCAAAATGTGGCAATCTGATCCCCATTCACACACCATAACAAAAATCACAAGCACCTCATCGAGATCACACATTTACATCATGATTTCATGACTATATTATTCATTTATCCTCATTTACAACAATGTAATTAATATTGCGACATTCATATACATACAAGTATCATAATGAAGAAAGAACATGCATACATCACACCATGAAATCACAAGCATCACCTATCTCGAAACAAGCTTGAAACTCTAAGAAACTTGGTACTTCCCTATCCCGATTCATTCAGCTTGTTGTTGGTCTACAAAAAATCATAATAACACGGGAATCAACAAACAATCGCTATAAACCCGGATTACTAACAATTCTATGAACTGTAGATCAAACTTATGATCTCAACTATCCAAATATGGTTAATTACACCATAAAATCTATCAAGAAACCTTTTCCATCAGTATTGACCGATCTTATAACGTTCTACGGATCATAAAGTGAATTCGGAGAGTGAAAAACGTATCTTTAGCTTCAAGAATGATGGGAAACGATTTGGACTAGCCCAAGGGTCGTTCTTTATCTCTAAAAGTTGAAAAGAGCAAAATAAGGTCATTTATGGGTTTTATTTACACTTTATTCGTGACTGTCCCGCTACATCGACGTTACTGTAGCGGCACAAATCCTGTTGCAGGTGCAACTTTTGAACTAGTGAGATCTCATTTGAAAAATTCCAAAATCTATAATTCCAATCTCCGTCTCGTCCGCTACAGCGGCGCCCATCCATTCTTCGCGGCGTCATCGTAGTGGCACGAATCCTGCTACAAAGGCCAAAAGTGAGATAGAACCCTTTTTAGAGAAATTTAATTCCTCCATTTTACAACACAATCTTAATGTGTTACACTTAGATAATATTTTTAACGCATTGATTTTCGAAGATCTATTTATCCAAATTCAATTTGATTAAGTCTTACAGATTTTTTAACGAGTTATCTAACTGACGTAATGGAATTTATATTTACTCCATCTTATTGCTACTAGATTCTCCTACACTTGATGACTCTATTTTCCTCCAAAATTGGACAAGGTTGGGAAAATCCAGATTCTCCTACTGTATTTTCCTCCAAAATTAGACAAAGTTGGGAAAATCCCAACTCTATGAAAAAGTTTTTCCAATCCCGACTTTTCCCTCGTTGACGTTTCTGTAACGACGAAACCCGATCGTTACAGATCACAAGTAAGTTGAAAGGGCAATTAAAAGAAACGATAGGAGATAAATATATTACTGACATTTGAAAACTTTATAAGAATTGACTGGACATAAATATATTACTGACCTTTGAAAACTTTCTCCAGTCTTTCTGTATTCAGGGTATTCTTTTTAATACCATCGATAGCTACAACTCTGTAACAAAATTTTTTATGAGTACATGCATGTACAAAATAGTTAACATAGAGCCTAAAGCATAAGAAATTTTATCGTAGACTTGGGTAAATTTATTTGTTTACTAGTAGGTCTAACATGAAAATGAGGAAGGATAGGAAAATATTTCATAAAACAAAATCTATTAAAATCCTCTTAGATCTTATATTTGAAAAAATATAATCTTGGATAAGATATCTAAAGAGGCAAACCAAAATCCACAAAATTCAACATTAGAAAACATACCTTGTTGGTCATAATCTAGAGCAAAGCACGAACGGCCACTAAGAATCCAAAAATAACATACAAATATCTCTGGAAACAAAAATAAAATGAGATGCAAAACCATTGAGTGAAGAAGAGCGGGGAAAAGAAGTGAAAATTGAAGTAGAAAGAAATAAAATACGCCAAAGGAAACACATATAACCTTAAAAAAGATTGTATATTGAGAGGAGTACACATATTCAGCAGATTGTCAATTTATAGTACAATTCGTATAACTTTTTGTACAACTATCAATTGCAGTGTACGAACACTTCTTGTTTGCTTATATAAAAAATAAATAAATTATACAAAAATAATAATAGAGGATAAATCTTTTTAATATATTGAAAGTGGTTGACATAGTTGAATCTTGAGTTAAAGGTAGCATTCAGACCAGGAGAATGGTATTTGGTATGATATACATTGTGATACATTTTCAGCAACCAAAATTTAAAAAAGATGTGGAAATTATAATGTAAACAAAAAATGATCACACACAACTAATTTCTTACAACAAAAAAATGGATTAGTTTAGGAAGGTCAAAGGATTACGGTAATGGCAATGCAGAGCACTATATACATTTTAAGCTTTTATTATTAAAGACTATCCCAGGTGATGTGTTATGCATACCTTTGTATTAGAGTCAATCAAATGATGCAAATAAGTTGGATACGTACATATGCGTCTATCTTGACCATTTTAATTTGTCATGTTAAGATAAGCTATTGGATTTCTGTAACGATCAGTGAAATAGAACATGATGAGCTAGGTCTCTTGTTTAATTATGACAAGCATAAAAAAAAAGTTCCAAATTTTATTACGATAAAAAATATGTATTTATATTTTGATTATTTTATGCCAAAAACAAATTTAGTATATATTTACACATATTAAAATGAAATTGTCACAATACTAATTCTATTTATTTTTAAGTGATCTAATATTAATTTAGTATAAGATAGTATAAATTTTGTAGGATTTAACTCGTGAGAGAAATGCAGTGCCACATTGATAATTTAGCATAAGGAAAGTAAAAAAGTACTAAATAAAGGTATAATAGAAGTAATTAGGCACGCACATATAGGTTGTTATATAATAATACACTAGCAAACATAAATTTCACAATGAAAGATCATGTACTTAATGTTTGAGATGGTGGGGTTTATTTGTCTTAATTTCTTACCAAAAATAAGTTTTTGTTTTAGGAAAATATTTTAATATTTTGATTAGTCATTTTCTTATAGGAAAAGGTTTTAGCACTTTATAAATATAGACTTGTTCCTTCTAACTTAATTAGCTATCACAATGTAGTTCTAGGGTTTTGAGAGTTGCGGTTATGGGGAAGAATTTTGTGTACTTCTTTGTATTCCTAGGGGATGGGCTGAGGTTGGTTCTCTCTATATTTTGTTCTCTAATATTTATAGTGGATTATCATTTTCTTTGTGAACGTAGGTCGATTGACCGAACCACGTTAAATCTGTCTCTTTTGGTGTGTTTCTCGTTTGTCTTCTTACCCACGGTCTTTCATGGTTTTATTTGCTAGCTTTCACGTTTGCACCTGTTTATTTTTTTTCCTAAAATCAGACTTAAAGAATAGTTGGCCAAATAATACGAGTCAAACATAAAACACAAATTAAAATTCATTGAAAAATATTAAATAAATATATTCACATATGTCTATCATCACTCACATATCTCTTATAATTTGTTGGTTCTTGTGGGCATTGAAATAAAAAAAGTTATGACTAGAATGTCGAGATCAAGTTATAGTTAGAACGTTTGAGTTCAAAAATAAGACCTTACTACTAACTGCAATAAAATTCCCTACATTAACACTAATTATCTTATATAATATATATATATATATATATATATATATATATATATATCAACATTAGAAAAAAAGTTGTATTTTAAAAAATTAAAAATGATAAAATTGTAAATCTTAAAAAAATAAAAATGATAATATTATTTTACAAAAAAATATATAATGCATGTGTTCTGAAAAAAATTAAAGATGATTTTTTGAATAACATAGATTTCTGTACATGTCCTAGTATATAAACTTAGAAATTATCTTAAGGAAATACTTTAGAGTAGTTGCTAGAAGATAAGTTCATGAGAACTTTCTTATGGATGTATCTAAAAGAGTTTCTAGAACCATCCCTATAAAAGTATAAATAGGAGATGACCATGTACATTTGTATTGAAGAAAAAATCGAAGTACTTAAAGTGTCTTCTTCCATCACAAAGTTCTTCTTTCCTAATTCCTTTTTAATTATCTAGTGTCCTCTTCTTTGTTAGTTAAATCTTCCAATCTTACTTAACGATCTTGGGCTAGCAGAAGGTTTCCTAATTATACTTTTCTTTTGATATTCTTTATATGGTATCAGAGCCATAGTCAATTTTTGACTTCTGGTTTTTAATTCAAGATCGGGTTAGTGAAAAATTCAACTGGTTTCTCTATATGGATTTCAATAGCCGTGCTAATGGATTGGAGATGGAGTTGTTGAACCAATCTAATTACAAGATATGGAGGACATGTATGAAGTCATACCTTGTGGGTGAAGATTTGTGGGATGTTATTAATGGGAGTAACACAATTCCTCCTGCAGACGGGCCAGAGAATAGTAACACATACAAGAACTGGAAGCAAGTTAATGCTAAGGCGGAGTTTTTCCTGAAGGGGTCAATATCCTCTACTTTATTTGACCATATTATAAGGTGCAAATCATCGAAGGAAATATGGAGGATCCTCGATCTTTTTGTTCAGCAAGAAGAATGAAGCTTGGTTACAGATATTAAATGGATAATGAATTGACTAACACCATTGAAGATAATCTCTCTATAGCTGAATATTTTTTTTTAAATTAAGAACTTATGTTCTTAGATATCTTTACTGAATCAGGAGGAGGTTGTCTCTGAAGCACGAATAAAAAGAAATATTATTCCTGGTTTGAAATCAGAATATATTTCCTTTGTCAACCATCCTCGCATCCTTGGAGGAGTTTGAGAATCTGTTGTCATCACAAGAACTACTAGCCAAGCAAATGGCTGGTGTTTCAATCAAAAAAAAGGAAGAAAATGCTCTTGTATCTTACAAGAGTAAATTTAAAGGAAAAAAATTAAGAGATAGGTCACACTCTTGATTCCAAAAAGGTTCAATTCCGCTAGGAAAGGAGGGAGAGTCTACTAAAAACTATAAGACTCTCAAATGTTATCGGTGTGGCAAAATGGGACACATAAAAAGATTTTGTCAAACCAAGGAAAGCAATATGGCTCAAACTAAGAAAGTTGATGCTGAAGAAGAAGACTGGGGAATGTGTTTCGTAGCCGAGACTTGAGCAATAGATGCAATGACATCCATTAATTTTGAAAGAGACTGGATCGTGGATTCAGGATATGGGCATCATCTTACTGGAGACAAATATAAATTTTCCAACTTTCACAAATACAATGGTAGTGATGTCATTGTAACAACAAATAATACAGCTCATCAAGTCGAGAAGGAAGGCACAATCTTCATCAATGAGAAGAAGGAAGACTCTATCACTCTCAACATTGTGTTTTATGTTCCAGGGATGAGGAGAAATCTATCTTCCGTTGCAAATGCCGTAGATACAGGAGGTTATCTCCTATTTGGACCACATGATGTGAAGTACCTTCGAAGTATCAAAGAACTCAAAGCAGATTTCATTCAAACCGGTAAGAGAGTTAATGATCTATATGTTTTATCTACCTCTAATTCATATATTGAGAAGATGAGTAGCAATGATAGTGCATATCTACGGCATGCTAGATTTGGGAATCTTAACATGGATAAATTAAAAGCCATGGTAAAATTGTATCTATTAAAAGGATTGCCTAACTTAAGCATTTTTGGTGAAGGAGATATTTGTAAAGGATGTTAATACGGAAAGGCACACCGTCTTCTGTTTGATAGATCCATGTCAAGATGCATTGCTCCACTAGAGCTAATTCATAGTGATTTGATAGGGACAACAAGAACTCCTTCGTTCTGGTTGTTCTTATATGCTAATTCTTATTAATGACTTTACAAGATTCACATGGGTTGATTTTGTGAAGCACAAGTCAGACGTTCTTAACAAGTTTATGTAATTCAAGGAGACTATTGAAGGCGATCTTGACTAAAAATAAGGATGTTACGAGCAGATTACGGTGGTGAATACACTTCTGAAGAGTTTCTCTCTTTTTGTCGTCAATATGACACTAAAAGAGAAATTACATGTGCTGATACACCACAACAAAATGAAGTGGTAGAAAGAAAGATCTGACACCTAATAGAGACATGTAAAACTGGCTTCATGCCAAAAAATTACCTAAAGCCCTATGGGCTTAAGGTATGAAGTGTGCAGCTTATGTGATCAACAGGATGCCACTTTTTGCAAACAACATGAAGTCTCCCTATGAATTAATGTTTGGAGAGAAGCCTAATATCAAAAACATAAGAGTGTTTGTATCTATATGTTATGTTCATATACCTGATTCTCAATGGAGCAATTTGGATCCCAAGGAAAGAAAATGCATCTTTGTTTGATACGATGAAACAAAAAAGGGTTGGAAGTGCATAGATCCAAAAACTTATAGTTTTGTTGTTTTCGGGGAAGTCGTATTTGATGAAACCTCCTTGTATTATGAAGTTACATCAAAAGGAGAGGGTCCTAAAATAATGAACCATGGAGTTTCAAACTTTCCCATTACAAGTGCTTCTTTATATAATACAATTGTTGAGGAGCTAAGCGAAAGGGGGAGCCCAGAAACTCAACAATGCGAAACTCAACAAGAAAATGATGTATTGGTTTCACAAAGACCAAATAGAACTATTATTAAGCCAACTTGCTTTAGAGATGAAAACTTTGTTTGTACATATTCTTGTTTCTTTGAAGGGCCAATTGACAATGAAGAACCTTCATATTTTGAAGAAGCTAAAGGAGCCATAGAGTGGAAGCTTGCCATGGATGAAGAAATAGAGGCTTTAATGAAAACTCAAACTTAGAGCCTTATGCCAAAGCCAAGAGACGTACAACCTGTCTCTTGCAAATAGGTTTACAAAATCAAAAAAAGAGTAGATGGCAGCATAGAAAGATATAGAGCTAGATTGGTTGCTCGAGGTTTTTCTCACAAATATGGCAAAGACAATGAAGAAACCTTCAGTCCGGTGTCTAAGATGATCTCAGATCAAGTCGTACTAGCCATGGCAACCTCATATGGTTGGAAACTATGATAAGTTGACGTGAAAAATGCTTTCTTGTATGGAGAACTTGACAAATATATTTATATGGAGCAGTACCTGAGTATGTTTCTAACTCACATCCTGATTATGTTTGTAAACTTAAAAAACACTTTATGGACTCAAGCAAGCTCCATGAGCATAGTATGAAAAAATTGCTCAATATCTATATTTTTGTGGCTATACCACATCACATTTAGATCCTAGATTATTTGTTAAGAATGAAGAAGATTTTCATGTCTTTGTTCTCTTTACATGGATGACATGATAATAAAGAGAAAAATTATGATGAAGTTGCAAGACTTCAAGAAGAGCTTGCCCTAATATTTAATATCAAGAAATTGGGAGAATTACATTTTTTTCTTGGCTTAGAGTTAACAAACACAGGTAAAGGGGTCTTTATTACCCAAGAAGGGTATGCTAAGATGCTTGTGGACAGGTTTGGGGTGAAACAAATCAAGTATTTCTCTACTCCTTTGGAGACTAGCACGAGGCTAAGGCGTGAAGAAGGTTGACTTATTGTAGATCCGAAGACTTATCAAGTTCTAGTTGGAAGTCTCCTATATTTGACTATTACAATGCCTGACATTGCCTTTTCTGTTGTATATGCCAACAGATTTATGCAGTCACCAAGAAAGTCTTAATGCAAAGCGGTTCCCGAACTATATCAACTCAACATTACATATGGGCCTTTTTTTAAAAGAAATAATGACTTGATATTAATGGTATATACCGACACGAATTTTAGTGATGACAAAGATAATCGAAGATCAACATCAGGCTATATCTTTCTCTATGTGGAACATGTATTTCTTGGTGCTGTAAGAAGCAAGACTCAGTTTCTTTATCAACTACGGAGGCGGAATATAAATCAACAACCCTTACTGCTCAAGAATGTGTATGGCTCCAAACACTTGCTGTAGATTTAATGACAACTCTATTTTTGGGTTATTATCAGTTTTAACTTTTGAGAGTTACTCCTTTTTTTAAGCAGAAATTAAACGCAAATTGTTAACTAATAATAATAATAATTGTAATTATCGTATTATAATAACAATAATAATAATAATAATATAATAATAACAACAATAACAACAACAACAACAACAATAACAACAACAACAACAACAACAACAACAACAACAAATATCTCTCTCTCTAAATATATATATATATATATATATATATATATATATATATATATATATATATATATATATATTAAATCTAAAATAAAAATAAAAGTTGTTAACATCAATATTCTTTTAATTTCAAATTTTAAATTACGAAGTGAGGATATTTTTTAGTTTTAAAATACAAATAAATAAATAAAAAAATAAAAACATCACGTTAATAAATGGCGAAGTTTTGGGAGTTGTTTTAGTGGGTAGTTATTAGTTTAGGAAAACAAATCTTGCTTTTGAATTATATATAAAAGACATCACAAAATAATAGTGCTAAAATTTAGGAAGTACAATATTACAATATTATTTTCAATTTTCAGATTATAACTAATTAAATTTTATAAATACAATTTTGAAATAAAAATACTATTTAAAAACAATAATGACAAATTTTTGAATCCCAAAAAAATATGTAAAATGTCCATTTAAAATTCAAGAATTGTGAAAAAAGTAAGGAAGCAAATGTAAAACAAGAATATGATTATGTCAACGGTTAATTACAAATATCTATTTTTTATTTTTATTTTTTTTTAAAAATATAGTAAGTAGTTATTTTAAATTCAACAAATAATATAAATAAAAAGAACGGTTAGTGATAAAAAATTTACGTAATTTAATAATTCTCCCTTCATTCAATGTAACGGTTTCAAAAAAAAACTTATTTTCATTCCTCTAGAAAAAAGACTCAAATTTATTATCATAATCGAGTCAAAAAATGATTGAGTGATATCAAGAGGAATTGAACGATTTGAATGAGAAAATGATGTCTCATGAAAGAGGAGTACATTGCAAACACATCGGACATTATTTGTGGTATTTATCAAAGAAATAACAATTTTTGGAGCCTCTATGTTTTTCTTCCTAATAAAAATTATGTTGTTTTTTATGTACTATACCGGAAGAAAAAATGATCAATAAATTACGAAAGAAATTGAAAACTCTGAAAATAAATAAATATTTTTTATTTTTTTAATTACATTATGAAAGTATATAATTTTTTAAAAACTTTTTTTAAAATATTGAGTATGATGGTATTTAGATGTGAAAGAATTTATTTTTAAGTTGAAAAAGTACAATTTTTCATGCTCGAAAGTTTTTAAAAATAAGTTAAATGCACTTATTTTCATCTAAGTTGCGAAATTAACATGACATTATAATTTTATTAATCAACGCACGTATACTAATTGTAATAGTAATACTATGTATTAGTTTTCCAATTGGTGGACGTGGCCGGACATACCTATTACTTCCTTCCATGCTCAATTTAAGGCATACTTCTTGTGAGATAACTATCAATTTTTTTTGGATTTTTGTTGAAATGAAATAAAACTTGAAAAAAACGAGTCTTAATTAATTATATATAAATGGACACACAGAAAGATAATTTTAATTTGCCTTGTGTTATTTTTACATATTTTTTGTAAATAATATAATATTCTTAGATGATATAAAACATTTGCTCTTTTAGTAATATAGAATTAAGAGTTATTTCTTAGTTTATAACATGATAGTCATGTAATTACAATATATTACCTTGGATGGTATTGTAAAAAAATTATTTATTTATATAAAAATTTGAGTTCTTTCATTCGAAGTTCTAATATATTGACCATTATATTAGAATATACTATTAATCATACGTTTTGACATAATATTATTCATTGAACAATTGTTAATTTATTTATTTAATTCAATAAATTGTTATATTAAATGGATCAATTTGTCATATATATATCCTCAACTTATATAATGGATAATTTAGTGTATAGAGTTTAAGCTTATATATAGAAGATTAAATCATCGGTTCTGATAAGTTTAAAGTTAAAATTCACAATCACAGATGGAAATTTGGACAAACCGTGATGAAGATTGTAGCGCGGGATTAAATGTAATTTATCTTGATTATGAGGATGATATAGTTAACTTCTCGTGTTAGTGCATTTTGTATGTATGGGATCAAATAGAGATAGATGTTTTGGACTGACTGATATAAGTATATCTCTAAATCATTGCATGTACTTATATTCTTAATGTTGATATAATGATTATGATATGTGTATATTAATTGTCATTTTGATTTATTAAGGAGATTCTGAGATGAATCAATATGTCTGGTATGTTGGATGATAGTAATATTTATTGGTCAAATAACTAGTTAGTTGATGAAATTCATGCCTCAATATAAAGATTAATGATACACCTTTTTATGATAAGCTTATAAATTTTCGTGTGTAAAACCTACCGGTAATTTAAGAATTGAACACGTAAAATAAGTTAAGTTTGCTCTCACGAAAATTAACCACTGAATTAAATTAGTTGGTAATTTAATTTATTGATAACTGTAATCTTATTATGGGAATTAAATAAGTGTTTAATGGAGAATTTTTAAATATAACTAGAGAAGTGCGACTACAAATTTCTAATGGAATGAGTTGTAATTATTATATTAAGAATAATTCTAATTAATTGTTTGAAATTATTTTCATAATAGAAAGTCTCAATAATTAATTATGTGGTCCCTCCAATGTCCATATTTTGATCAACAAGAAAGGACAACAACTATTTTACAACGTTTACAAGAAGATCTAAAATTGAACTCTGCGTCGACTAGCATTTACACCTTGAGCATCATCATATAATTCATTTGTGCGTGGGTGCAAGAGATTTAGGATCCGTTTGGTAGGCCGTATTAGATAGAATAATCTATGGATTGAAATTTAGTACATCTAATAAAATTTTTGGTTACTTTATTTGATTTAATCCATGGATTGCTTATCCACCATATGTTATTTTATCTTATCCCTAGAAAATGGAGTGATAACTAATCCAAGGTTTGTTATATCTTGTATAAGACCCCTAAATGACTTATTCCTTTTCCTAAATTTCTTTTATAATTTAATTTCCTTTTTATTGATATTGGAATGGTTATAATTTAAATTCTCTAAATCCGTTTTATCAAATTTAATAATTTCACTAATATTTTTCTCCATTTTTTGTTGAATTATTTTTTATTTAAGATAGTTTGTCGATTAACCACTTGAAATATTATTTTCTTTGAAAAAAAGTTTTAGGTACCAAACAACTTAAGTAGTCTTAAATCTATGTTAAATTTAATATATACTTGACCAACTAAAAATTAGAGACATCATGCCATTAATAATCTTATTAGTGGTACATCACACCTTAAAATTAATAACAATTTTATGTGTGTCATAAATCCATTGTATTATGTGAATTATCCATTAAATTTATCCAACAATCAATTGAATTCATGTATAGGTGCTCCCAAGGTATAAGGTCATTTATGATAACTATGTATATACTAATTGGATGACTTTTGGGAGTGTTATCTCAACACTATATATAGTGATATCACTCCCCATTTGAAAGACACACCTGAATAGAAAAAAAATATTTTTCTTCATATACTTCTCTTATCTTCTTCCTTTATGCTTATATTACTTTGATCTTGATTATATAGCACGTTATCAACATGAATATGCTCTTAAAATTGTAGTACTTCACAAAAGTATTATAGTTGAAACACTTGTGAGCAGGAACAAGATCTATTTATTTTTTCTTGTTACACATTTATATTTTTTAAAGTTCCTCTTACACTAATAACTTAGTTAGTATGTATGTGTTATATGAAAAGGTAGAACATATAGATTTGTTTTACTTTAATAATTTTTTACATTGGCTTATGATCATACTAACAAATCTTCATTTCAGAATAGAATTGAAGGATAAAGTGATAAGTTTTCATGCTAACTTTCTAAGTGTTAATTATGAGGAACTTACGAGTATTTATAATTACTAAATGTGAGAAACTTTCAATCTTATTTTGATTAAATTTTCTTCTATAATTCTTGTTTTTTTAAGGCTCATGGTTGTTTCTATTGGTTATGACTTATATGAAATTGATTGAAGGGTAAGATGATAGATTCAAGTCTTATCGCACTAAAAGGGTACAACATTAGGTTAAAGCCCGATTCACAAGATGAAAAAAATATTTGAGGTTAAGATAATAGATTCAGGTTTTATCGCACCAAAAGAGTAAGACATCAATTTGAGTTTTGATGCACCATGATGATAAGATATTAGGTCCAATGTCACAGACTTATAACCTAAGATGACTTTATGTGGATAAGACTTTGGATTTAAGTTCTAATGCATCAAATGATGAGAAAGTGACGACTAAGGCAAAAATAAAATTAATGAAAAACCATGAAAATTATCCCTTTGAAATTGCTCCATTCCTTGAAAAGAATGTGTGTCACGACCCAAAACGAGCCGCGAGTGGCACCCACACTTACCCTCCTATATGAGCGAACCAACCAATCTAAACCCAATCATTTCAAACATAATGAACTAAATACAATGCGGAAGACTTAAAACTCATTAAAGAAATAAATCAAATAACTTCTAAAATTTATCAATCATTATCCCCAAAATCAGGAAGTCATCACCACAAGAACATATATCCTCAAATTACTAAATCTAAGAGTATCTAAGAAGCTAAAAATAAATAAAAGCTAGTCCATGCCGGAACTTCAAGACATCAAGACATAAAGAAGAAGATCCAGTCCAAGCTAGAAACATTAGCTCACCCTGAGATCTAGTATGATGAAGACTGACTAGAGTTACGGTTGAGTTGAAGACGACGGTACGTTTGCTGCACTCCACAATTAACAAAGAAAAACAAATACAAGTAGGGGTCAGTACAAACAGAAGCACTGAGTAGGTATCATTGGCCAACTCAAAATAGAAAACAGTATATATCAGATGATATCATAAAATAAACTACAATACTCAATAGGTAGCAATAACATGCACAAGAATCTTTGATAAATAACGCCAAGTATACCCATGAGGACTCAAGCCTCCATATCATACACATTTGGGAAATAGGTTCATTTAATTGAGTATATTAACATATTTCAAGATTCATTCTCTTTGCTATCCTTGTGTCGGAACGTGACACTCCGATCCTTATCATACTATCCTGGTGTCGGAACGTGACACTCCAATCCTCATCATACTATCCTGGTGTCGGAACGTGACACCCGATCCATATACTATCCTGGTGTCGGAACGTGACACTCCGATCCTCATATACTATCCTGGTGTCGGAACGTGACACCCCGATCCTCATATACTATCCTGGTGTCGGATCGTGAAACCCGATCCTCATATACTATCCTGGTGTCATAACGTGACACCCGATCCTCTAACCTTATTCTTTTAGTTCATCAAGCCTTCTTTTATACCAAGGCATCATCATTAACAAAGAGGTTTTCAAGGTTTAAGATTCAATAGCCTCATCATGCTTATTTTATCACAATTATATAATCACATCATGCAAGCACACAATTAAGCATATAGAAGGGTTTACAATACTACCCAATACATATCATTCGCTATTAAGAGTTTACTATGAAAAGCATAAACCATAACCTACCTCCGCCGAAGAATTGTAATCAAGCAAGCTAATCCTCAAAATCTTTGCTTTCTTCTTCGTTCCTCTCTCTCTCGATCGTTTCTCCCTCTTCTCTCTGTTCTTTCTATTTTTCTTATTCAAACCCTTTTTCTTTTACCCTAATTAGCATATAATTAAGTATAAAGATGGTAAAAGTAACCCACTATTTATTCCAAGATTGTCTCCTTTAACCCCCAAGTAATTGAATTATTAACATTTAACCACTAACTCTATAATTATAAGCAGGAATAGTACAAAACTCCCTTTAAAATATTTAACATAAATCCGACCCAGTCAGGGTTACGCAGACTGTGACGGCGCGTCGTTCCTGCGACGGTCCGTCCTGCTGCTTCCGTCACAAAGTTCAGAGACTGAATTTCACTAAAGGGTCTGTGACGGTCCGTCGTGCCTGCGATGGTCCGTCCTGCCATTGCGTCACGAAATTCAGAGAGTCGATCTCAGTACACAATTTTCAGAATTCTAAGTGTTTTGGAACGAGACCCCCTCGACGGTCCGTCGTGCCCATGATGGTCCGTCGTGGGATCCGTCGATTCAGACAATTATTACCAGAAATTACTCTGCTGCTCAAAATGACTAAACAGGTCGTTACAATAGTTACCAATTTACCCATCGTTCATCCCTGAACGATCACAAGAAGAAAAACAAGGGCGAAAAAGAGTACCTAAATCTGTAAACAGGTGTGGGTATCTTTCTTGCATATCAGCCTCCTTCTCCCAAGTGGATTCTTCAAATGGTCGATTCTTCCATTGAACTTTGATGGATGCAATCTCCCTTGACCTCAACTTGCGGACTTCTCTACCTAAAATAGCAACAGGCTCCTCCTCATAAGACAAATTTTTATCAATCAGAACTGAATCCCAACGAATGATGTAGTTTCCATCCCCATGGTATCTTTTTAACATAGACACATGAAATACCGGATGCACTCCTGACAGTCCTGGGGGAAAGGCTAATTCATAAGCTACCTCCCCCAGGCGCTTCAGAACTTCAAATGGACCAATATACCTCGGGCTAAGCTTACCTCGCTTACCAAACCGCATCACCCCTTTCATGGGTGAAACCTTCAGTAAAACTTGCTCAACCTCCATAAACTCCAAGTCTCTAACCTTTCGATCTGCATATTCTTTCTGTCTACTTTGAGCCGCTAGAAGCTTTTCCTGAATGCATTTCACTTTATCTAACGATTCCCTCAGAAGGTAAGTACCCCAAGGTCTAACCTCAAATGCATCAAACCACCCAATGGGAGATCTACATCTTCTCCTATACAGAGCCTCAAATGGGGCCATATCAATACTTGAGTGATAGCTATTGTTGTATGAGAACTCTGCTAAGGGTAAGAAGTTATCCCAATGACCACCAAACTCTATCACACATGCACGAAGCATATCCTCCAAAACCTGAATCGTTCGCTTAGACTGACCATCGGTCTGAGGGTGAAATGCAGTACTAAGATCCAACCTAGTACCTAATTCAGCATGCAATGTTTTCCAAAACATGGAAGTAAACTGCGTACCTCTATCTGATATGATGGAAAGTGGAACTCTATCTAATCGAACAATTTCTGAGATGTAAAGCTTGGCTAACTTCTCTACATTGTAAGTCACCTTGACTGGGATGAAGTGAGCAGACTTAGTTAACCTATCAACAATTACCCAAATGGAGTCATACTTACCCATTGTCTTTGGAAGACCAACCACGAAGTCCATTGCAATCCTCTCCCACTTCCATTCAGGAATGAACATTCTCTGAAGTGTCCCTCCAGGCCTCTGGTGTTCATACTTTACCTGCTGACAATCCGGGCATTGGACAACAAAATCAACAATGTCGCGCTTCATCCTACTCCACCAGAAATGTTGCTTTAGGTCGCGATACATCTTGGTTGCACCAGGATGTATAGAATACCTTGAACTATGAGCCTCCATAAGAATAGTGTGAATCAAATAATCTATGTGGGGCACACATACCCTTCCCTTAATTCTCAAAACGCCTTCCTCATTGATTTTTGCTTCTTTAGCCTCTCCACGCGATACCTTATCTCGAATCCGAACCACCTTCTCATCAGTAAACTGCTTTCCCTTAATCTTGTCAAGAAAGGAAGATCTTGCCTCCACACAGGCCAAAAATCCTCCCTTCTCATTTACTTCTAGCCTCATAAAGTTATTAGCCAGAGTCTGAACTTGTCTAGCCAATGGGCGTCTAGAAACGTGCAAGTGAGCTAGACTTCCCATGCTCCCTGCCTTTCTACTTAAAGCATCTGCCACAACGTTAGCTTTTCCTGGATGATACAAGATAGTGATGTCATAGTCTTTCAGTAGTTTCATCCTCCTCCTCTGTCTTAAATTCAAATCTTTCTGAGTAAAGACATAGTGTAAACTATGATGGTCCGTATAGACTTCACACTTAACCCCATATAGATAATGTCTCCATTGCTCTAATGCAAACACTATCGCAGCCAACTCTAAATCGTGGGTCGGATAATTACGTTCATGCACCTTTAATTGCCTCGAAGCATAAGCAATTACACTCCTCTCCTGCATTAGCACTGTACCCAAACCAGAATAGGATGCATCACAAAAAACAATGAAGTTCTTACCTTCCAGTGGCAAGTTGAGAATTGGTGCAGTAGTGAACAAATTCTTGAGCTTCTGAAAGCTTTCCTCATACTCGTCCGACCATACAAATGGAACACTCTGCTTAGTCAAATTTGTCAATTGGGAAGCAACAGAGGAAAATTCCTTGACAAATCGACGGTAGTAGCTAGCTAAACCAACGAAGCTCCTTACCTCTGTAATATTAGTAGGTCTTACCCAACTCTTCACTGCTTCGATCTTAGAAGGATCCACCATCACTCCATCCTTATAAACCACATGCCCCAAGAAGGACACTTAATCTAGCCAAAACTCACACTTGGAAAATTTGGCATAAAGATTTTTCTCCCTCAACATTTCCAATACAATTCTCAAGTGCTCCTCATGTTCTTTCCTGCTCTTTGAGTATACCAGTATATCATCTATGAATACAATGACAGAGAGATCCAGCTATGGCTTAAAAATCCCATTCATCAAGCTCATGAAAGAAGCAGGGGCATTCGTAAGCCCAAAAGACATTACTAAGAACTCATAATACCCATACCTTGTCCGAAAAGCAGTCTTGGGCACATCCATTGCCCGTATTTTCAATTAATGATAACCAGATCTCAAGTCGATATTTGAGAAGGTACAAGCACCTTGTAACTGATCGAATAAATCATCAATGCGAGGAAGAGAATACTTGTTCTTAACCGTCACCTTATTTAGTTGCCTGTAGTCTATGCACATCCGAAAACTTCCATCCTTCTTCTTCACAAAAAAAACTGGAGCAACCCAAGGGGATGCACTTGGTCTAATAAAGACTTTTACTAGCAATTCTTGAAGTTGGGCCTTTAACTCTCTTAACTTAGCAGGAGCCATCCTATAAGGGGGTATGGAAATGGGGCGAGTACCCGGCTCCAGATCAATGCAAAAGTCAATATCCCTATCCGGTGGCATACCAGGAAGGTCTGCAGAAAACACATCCAGAAACTCACGGACTATCGAAACCTACTCAATTGAAGGTACTTGGGTAGTATCATCCCTGAGGTGTGCCAAGAAAGCTAAACACCCTTTACTAACCATTCTCTTAGCACGAAGTAAGGAGATGATACAAACTGGAGTGGAAGTGTAGTCACCCTCCCACACTAACAGATCTGTCCCAGGCTTGGCTAACGTCACAGTTTTAGCATTACAATCCAAGATTGCAAAATTTTGGAAAAAGCCAAGTCATACCCTGAATTGCATCGAAGTCAACCATTTCTAGGATAACCAAGTCTACATGAGTATTGCTCCCCACAAAAGTCACAAGACAAGACCTATACACCTTTTCAACTATTACAGACTCACCCACCGGAGTAGAAACACGAATAGGCATGTCAAGCAATTCACAATGTAAATTAAGACCAGTAGCAAATTAGGAAGATACATATGAAAATGTGGATCTAGGATCAAACAATACTGAAGCCATGCAATCAAAAACCAAAAGATTACCTGTGATGACAACATCAGATGTCTCCGCTTCAGATCTCCCAGGGAAAGCATAACAATGGGCCCTATCACCTGTCTGTCCGTTGCCCCTACCATGTTGTGCTGCAGAAGTTCCAGTTTGCCCGCCACCCCGGTTGATTTGGTGACCACCATTACCTCGGCCACCACGTTCTCCAGAATAGCGGCCTCTTCCATGACCACCTCTACCTCTGACTATTGGGGGTCTGTAACTCTGTTTTGGACCATATCTCTTAATATGTCCAATTTCCCCACATCCATAACACTCTCTGGGTTCAAGCATAGGTCTCTGTGAGAACGACGGAGTCTGGGGATAACCTCCAAACTCAGAGAAATGTTGACCGGTCTGCGGTGGACCCCCAACTACAGCCTGTAGTGAAGACTGAATTGGTCGGACTGGGTAACCTCCTGCCCCCTGCCCCCTAGAGTAAGAACCACTAAACTCACCTCCCTTACGAAACCTTTTTGATGTCGATGCCATGGTGGAGTCATCTGGCTTCACACCCTCCACCTCCACTTTCTGAAAGGATTATGCTGTAGCCGCTACCTGTAAGTCTGAAATCCGCAACTCTGACCTCAACCCCTTCACAAAACGGCTAATCCGCTCTTGTGGACTGAAACAAAGCTGGGTGGCATACCTGGATAATGCACGAAACTTATCTTCATACGTAGTAACCGACATCCTACCTTGCTCTAGGCTCAAGAACTCATCTCTCCTTCTATCCCTCAAGGTCCGGGGGATATACTTCTCCATAAATAAGCTAGAGAATGACGCCCAAGTCATAGGTGGTGCCTGTGCAGGTTGACACTCAACATGTGACCGCCACCACATTTTGGCATTTCCCTGGAACTGATAGGTTACAAACTTAACGCCAAATCGTTCCACTATGCCCATTTTATGTAGTAACTCATGACAGTCAACCAGAAAATCGTAGGCATCCTCAGATTCAGCACCCTTGAAGACCGGAGGTTTCAATTTCAAGAACTTACTGAAAAGTTCATGCTGATCACTTGTCATTATAGGCCCTGTAGTCAAACGAGGAAACATGCCTATTTCCAATGAGGCATCCATACGGGGAGCCACAACGGCTGCCTGTTGTACTCCCGGAACCTGAGGTGCTGGTGCAGAAAACACTGGAGGTGTCTGGCCCTGATCAGATAACCCGCTAAGATAAGCAGGAACCTGATTAATCATCTCTGGGGTAGGTTGGGGTGGTAATTCCTCACTCTGCACTTGTTCATTCTCCCCTTCCTCACCCTCTCTTAATACTTCCTCAGTCGGTGGATGAGTCACCGCCCTAGTACTAGATGGGCCAGGTGCTTATCCTCTTCCTCTAGAGGACGTCCTCCCGCGACCTCTACCACGGCCTCTTGCCACTGCTCCTCTTCGAGCTACAGCCCTAGTGGCTGGCTCAGACGCATCTTGTCTTGCCGGTGTTGGTGTTGGCGCAGTTGTTGCTCTAGTTCCAACCATCTGCGAAATAGAGTGAAGATGGTCAGATACCAATTTGTATCACCTAGATACCAATTGGATCCAAGTAATAGCACGAATGAAAGAAAGAATGCAAATTTCCTAATGTCTTATAGACTCTCAAATAAAAGTAAAGGCGTCCCCTTACCGTTCCTTAAGACTCTACTAGACTCGTTCTTGTGTGATGAGACCAACGAACCTAATGCTCTGATACCAAGTTTGTCACGACCCAAAACGAGCCGCGAGTGGCACCCACACTTACCCTCCTATGTGAGCGAACCAACCAATATAAACCCCATCATTTCAAACATAATGAACTAAATACAATGCGGAAGACTTAAAACTCATTAACAAAATAAATCAAATAACTTCTAAAATTTATCAACCCTTATCCTCAAAATCAGGAAGTCATTACCACAAGAACATCTATCCTCAAATTACTAAATCTAAGAGTATCTAAGAAGCTAAAAATAAATAAAATCTAGTCCATGCCGGAACTTCAAGGCATCAAGACATGAAGAAGAAGATCCAGTCCAACCTAGAAGCATTTGCTCACCCTGAGATCTGGTATGATGAACACTGGCTAGAGTTACGGTTGAGTTGAAGACGACGGTACATTTGCTGCACTCCACAATTAACAAAGAAAAACAAATACAAGTAGGGGTCATTACAAACACAAGAAATGAGTAGGTATCATCGGCCAACTCAAAATAGAAAACAGTATATATTAGATGATATCATAAAATCAACTACCATACTCAATAGGTAGAAACAACATGCACAAGAATCTTTGATAAATAACGCCAAGTATACCCATGAGGACTCAAGCCTCCATATCATACTCATTTGGGAAATAGGTTCATTTAATTGAGTATATTAACATATTTCAAGATTCATTCTCTTTACTATCCTGGTGTCGGAACGTGACACTCCGATTCTCATCATACTATCCTGGTGTCGGAACGTGACACTCCGATCCTCATCATACTATCCTGGTGTTTGAACGTGACACCCGATCTATATACTATCCTGGTGTCGGAACGTGACACTCCGATCCTCATATACTATCCTGGTGTCGGAACGTGACACTCCGATCCTCATATACTATCCTGGTGTCATAACGTGACACCCGATCCTCTAACCTCATTCTTATAGTTTATCAAGCCTTCTTTTATACCAAGGCATCATCATTCACAAAGAGGTTTCCAAGGTTTAAGATTCAATAGCCTCATCATGCTTATTTTATCACAATTATATAATCACATCATGCAAGCATACAATTAAGCATATAGAATGATTTACAATACTACCTAATACATATCATTCGCTATTAAGAGTTTACTATGAAAAGCATAAACCATAACCTACCTCCACCGAAGAATTGTGATCAAGCAAGCTAATCCTCAAAATCTTTGCTTTCTTCTTCGTTCCTCTCTCTCTCGATCGTTTCTCCCTCTTCTCTCTGTTCTTTCTATTTTTCTTATTTAAACCCTTTTTCTTTTACCCTAATTAGCATATAATTAAGTATAAAGATGGTAAAAGTAACCCACTATTTATTCCAAGGTTGTCTCCTTTAACCCCCAAGTAATTGAGTTATTAACATTTAACCACTAACTTTATAATTATAAGCAGGAATAGTCCAAAACGGCCCTTAAAATATTTAACAGAAATCCGACCCAGTTAGGGTTACGCAGACTGTGACGGCCTGTCGTGCCTGCGACGGTCCGTCCTGCTGCTTCCGTCACAAAGTTCAGAGACTGAATTTCACTAAAGGGTCTTTGACGGTCCGTCGTGCCTGCGACGGTTCGTCCTGCCATTGCGTCACGAAGTTCAGAGAGTCGATCTCAGTACCCAATTTTCAGAATTCTAAGTGTTTTGGAATGAGACACCCTCGACGGTCCGTCGTGCCCATGACGGTCCGTTGTGGGATCCGTCGATTCAGACAGTTATTACTAGAAATTACTCTGCTGCTCAAAATGACTAAACAGGTCGTTAGAATGTGGTAGCAACATATGACAACCTTGGTATCCGCCTATTGACTTGATCCAATCTATCGTATGAATGGTGTAGGAGTGAATTATTAATCTAAAAGATGACAAATGATTGACAATATGAATAATGGATGAATGAATAGAATTATAGTAGTCATCGTTGTGGTAATTATAAAGGGAAGAACATTATGGGTTCTCCAGATGGCCCTTCAAAATGTGAAGGTAATTATTATCATCAAAATGGTATGAAAGGTCATTGAACTGGTGGTTGTTGTCTACCTATTAATTTAATAAGTTAATAAAGCTACCATCAAAAGAAAATAAGATAAAGTTGTGGTACACTTGACTTTTCAAAAGTGATATTAATCTATGTCATGCAAAAATGATAAATTTTAAGGACACGACAGTTAGTTTATAATCAAATTTATGAAGTACATAATTAGTTAATTTCATAAAGAGAATGTGACTTACGATAAACATAATGAATATTCAACCATTATGAAAGTGAATGTGTCAAAATATGAATAAGAAGATATTATTGTATGGTTGGGAATATGTCTGTCACAATAACGACGTACTTCCTACTTTATAGAAAAGCCAATGGTAAAATTTTTTTTAACTCGGCAAACTTTTTGGTAGTATCTGAAATTTTTCCAACCTAGTCCAAATTTAGAGGAAATCAGATTCAAAAAATTCTAGCAAAAAAGGTATCAATTGAGTGATTTAATTATGATTTTGATTACATGTGTAGATAGCTAAGGCGATAAAAAAATGTATGACTTTATGAAATTGAATTCGGGTGAGTAGAACTCCCAAAACTTATCTTGGCGTGAACAGGTAGTTTCTGAGTGTGGTGGGATGAAGTTGTGTTCATAAACAGGGGTTTGGAGTTCTTAATTCAACTTTATATCTCCATGCAAGTCGCTATAGTGAGATTTGTGCCTCTAGGGCGAGGCCGCTATAGTGGGACAATGTCCGCCGTGGTGGATCAGACGCGACTTAAAGTCGAAAATTAATTTTAAAAATATTTTATTCTGCAATTTTCAAACTTGAGAGACAAGGAATGAACCCAGGAGTCTTCTTGATATTTTCCTACCATTTTCGAGGCTAAATGTAAGATTTTACTTCATGACTCCATTTTTGATCCGTAGAAACTTTTTCTTCTGTTGTTATCGATGGGAAAGGGATTTGATCCAAGCATTTTGGTGGAAAAAATCCTAATCTCGATATGAGGATTATGGGTTTGATCTAGGTTGATAGTATTTTTGATGATTCTAGTAATTAGTTATCGTTTATTGATTCTCATGTTATAATTATTATTTTTAGATAAAAAACAAGAGGAACAAATCCGTAAAGGAAAGTATCATGTTTTTTAAAGGACTTAATCTTGGTTCGAGATAGATGATGATGGTGATTTCACATTCTGTGATATATGTTTGTACATGCTACATTGTATTGCATGAATGCATGTGAATATTGCATTGTTGATCACACTAATTGTAAATGAATATGAAAGAATAACTATATGCCATGAACCACTCCTTGATTGTATTATTATTGATAATATACTTGTGATTGTGACTATGGTGTGTTGATTAGATCAGATGTCATGTACCAGCATACTAACTAGGATCGGTTGCCACATTACGACATAAACATTGGATCAAAAACTACAAATTGATACACTAAAAATTTAGTTTTGGGTTCCGTAAGGTTCAATGACTTGATATATAAATGCATATTGTTGAGAATATTATAATCGATATTGTATATGTTCAGTATATTGCATGTTTCTGATGTTGTATTTACTTGCCTACGTTACACTATAACATCTCGCAACTCATAATAGCCAATAATAATATAAGAAAATAAAAATAATCACTTTTGGAAATAATAGAAAAAATATGGAAAATTTCTCGAGTTAAGAAAATGAGTTTTGGTCATTTTCGAACGGCCATAACTTCTAGCTTCGGATGAGATAGAGTCAATTATTTATATGGTTGGAAATCCCTTGAAGAGATCTTTCCAATACCATCGAGATCTCCCATATTCAATATCGTATGAGAGAGATATGTCTATCGGAAGTTAGGCTATTCGGTTGAGGAAGGTCCTTATCCTGATTTTAGTAAGGGTAAACTTGTCATTTCACCCAATTATTTCTTAATTCATTTTAAAATTATATTAGGGGTAAAACTAAGTCTTTTGGGTTTTACAAAGGAAATTAAAAAAATAAAATTGTTGAAAACTATTTTTTTATAAAAAAAAAGTTATTTGTGAAAGCTAATGTGTCTTTGTACCTTAGAAAGTACATATTTTGGTTGTACATTTTCGATATCAATCTTTGGAAAAAACGATGTCTAATCCTGTAAGTTAGAATCCGCACCATAGAATAAAATACTCTGAGTGGTCCATACATCAGACATGCATGTTGGCATCAGGTAAGCAACGTCCTCTAATGATTGGCAGCATCAGCCAAGGCTTGCACGCATGATTTGTGGCGTGTGCGCATCGTCTAGGCTACATCGTCGTCATACAACGATAAACAACATCAGCCAAGGAATGTGTGCTTTGGTCAAGAAATGTGTCCAATGGAAAGCGGCATCAGCCATGAGACATTGATCGTTGACGGCTCACATCGGTTGTGGCTTGTGCACATTGCTCATTCATTGTAGAGCGTGGGTTGTGCGGATCGATCAGACAAATTCTTTCATGGTCTGAGCGCCTCGTTCAGGTGACATTAGTTATGGCCTGACCGCATCAGTTAGGTGATATATGTTGTAGCATGCGCGCATCAATCATGCGACATCGGTCAACGGTAGGTTACAACAGCCAAGGACTACACGTATCAATCTTGGCATGTGTGCATCAACTCGACGAGACATTCGTGGCCTGCATGCATTGGCCAGGTGAAGTTGGCCAATTAAAAGCTGCATCAACAAAAGTCTTCACACATATGACGTGGTTTATGCACATCTGGAAAGAAACATTGGAAAACGACATGCAACATCATCCAAGGATAAACATGCATAACTTGTGGAGTGTGTGCATCATCTTTGCAACATTGACGTCAACAATAAAAGGAACTATCAGCCAAGTCTTGTGTGCTTCGGGTAAAGGACGTCATCCAATGGTAGGAAACATCAGCTAAGGCCTACACTCATCTGACCTGGCTTGTGCATTTTTGAAAATCAAATTCGGCTAACGGAAAGCGGCATCAGCCAGGAGTACACGTAATTGTTGTGGTGTGTTTTTATCGTCATGCCAACCTTCGCATTGACCTATATTAGGTAGAATTAGACAAGGCTGGTGTTCGGGAAAGCAAGTTTCCCAATGGAAGGCAACATAAGTCGACAAGGCGACATCAACTTTAGTTGACAGCTAGCAGCATATGCAAAGGATTTTTTGCTTTGGGAAAGCGACATCAACAAACAGCTAGCGGCATTGGCCAGGCGACGTAGGCCACATACTACCATATCAGACATGGCCTGTGCATCGGTCAAGAGTTAACTAGCTGCACCAGCCGTGGACTATTAACATCATTAATTAGTCGTCGGTCTTGTCATTCCCATATATCCCTTAGCAAACGGCTAGACGACGTCAGACGTGAACTACCTGCATGGGTCATAGCCTACACATTTCTTTGCCCACGTTAGCCGTGGACTTCTCGCATTGACCATGGTTTGTGCACATGGCTTAGTCATCGTTGGGCATGGACTGCGAACATCTCCAATGGCCTGCAAACAACTTTCAAGAAACGTCAGGGGTTGCCTGCCCCTGTAAACTTTGGCCTGCACAACGATCAATCGATATCGAGTGTTTCCTACCCCCATCACCCTTTTGCCTGCACAACGGTCATCCGACGTTGAGCTAGGCCTTCCCGCGTTGCATTTGTCCTAAATACAATGGTCATCCAATGTCGAATGTGGTATTCCTGCATCTTCTTTTGCTTGTAAACTAAGGTTAGCCGAAGACAAACATGGACTACCCATATTGCCTTTATCCTACAAATAAAGGTCGACCTACGTCAGACGTGGGCTATGTTTATTGTTTGTGACCTACACACACAGGTCAATGACGTCACACGTGGCCTACAATCATTGTTCGTAGCCTTCACACATCCGCTAGCTGATATCGACGTGACTTCCCAACATCATCCATATCCTTCATAGATCGTCTACCTTGGTCAAACATGGTCTGGACCCATCACCTCAAGCCTGCACATATCAGTTGGTGACATCAGGTGTTTACTCCCTCAATCGACTTTCGCTTGCACAACATCAGCCATTTTTCGAGGTTGATTGCCTGCATCATCTTTAGCATACAAACGAAGGTAATCAAACTTCTAGCGTTGCTTGTCTCTATTTATATCGTATAGTGTCATGCCTGCATGGCACAATGGTCAGTTGATATTGTATCGTGTCATGCCTGCGTCACATTTGACATTAAAATAATCTTCCTGCCTCTCCATTTTCCTTAACACAACGGTTACCTGACATTAGACAGGGGATGCAAGCATTGTCCTTATCTTGCACACATTGGTCTGTCACCATCGAACTTCTCTTTATAGCATTTACTGTACCCTACACATTTTGGAATTTGACATCAAAATTTGATACACTCAAACTTACTTCTCAAATAAGAAGTAAAGCAGTCGTGTCAAGTAAATAACCCAACTAGTGAGGTTGGGATCGTTCCCACGAGGAAAATAGTTTAGACTTAACTTCAATCTATTATTACTATTGTTCAGTCAATTACTTCCTTGGAAAGAAAAAATGATAAAAGCGGGGGTTTTCTATTTCTGAATAAATGAAAATAACTAGCAAACTTAAAGGAGACACTTAACAACTTCGAATGCTGGAGTTTAATCAATTAATAAAAGGAACTAGGGTTTACGTGTTCCCCACAGGTTCATAACTTTATAATTCTAACTAAAACAATTCTTTCCTAGTATCTTGCATGCAATGTGATAAGTTATGTATTTCTGAATCCTTGGTCCGACATCTAGAAAATTTCCCTCCGCACCTTGGTCCGGCTAGATGTGTTGCTATACTAACCCTTACCGTTACCTCATATTAAGCATTATATTCGATATTTGACTAAGTTATTACCTCGTACCAATCAATACCAGCCTATTAGATAGTATACACTAAATCTATGTTGATAATTCTTTTCCTATTATCTACCTCCTTGGTCCGGCAAGTAGCATTAAGGCGAGTTCTAACGTTGGCCATCCGTTAAAAAGACTTCTAAGCGAAAGAATTATCAATACATGCAAGACACTGTTCTAGAATTATTATTTTAACTAGTTTTCACCAAATTATTCACCTATGGTTCCCACAACCCCAGTTATGGAGTTTAGTTACCCATAGTCATAATCACAATATTCAAATATCTGATATAAGAATTCATGTACTTACTTCAATGAGAAAGAGTAAAATCCGAAAGACCGCTTGCTTAATCAACAAAAATCACGAACAATCAATTACAAGATTCTCAAAATATCCAAGAGTCTCACAAAGGGTGTAAAAAACAATAAAGAGTCTAACAATGATCAAGGGTCTAACCAAATAATCAAGAGTCTAACCTCAAAAATGAGGTTTTTTGAACTATTTATCAAAAATAAAAACCTAATTAAATAAGGACTCTATTTGCTGGAAATTTTTCAAAATGCAGCTGGGTCGACGGACCTCGCGACAAATCATCGTGGTCACGATGGACCGTCATGGACTCTGTCGTCCCATACTTGTGCAATTACTTCTGCTTCCCTCTTCATTACCCTCGACGGCAGGTATGACGGATCGTCATAGGCAAAACGTTTCGTTAGGGGTCTCCGTTCCAAAACACTTGAACTGTTGGAATTTGGGTACTGGGACTACTTTGCTGAACTTCATGACGAACCTTCAAGACGGACCGACATGGTTACAACGGTCCATCACGCACTCCGTAGCCCCACACTTGGTAAGACTTCCCCATCTTTTTTTAGCAGCTGCACTACGACGCAACCTACAGACCGTCACGAGCATGACAGACCATCTCAAGCTCCGTAGGTGGTCTCTTCTGCATTTCTTCGCTAAAAAATCTCTGCATTCATCTTTGGACAGAGTTCCTACAAATAAGGAAAAACTTGTGTAAAAATTAGCACAAAAAGGCTTTTGGAGACATTAAACTTAAGAAAAAAGTATTAATAATACCGTGAAACCATGATATATCAACATCAAACGTCATATGTCAGCTTCGTCCATAGCCTACATACATTGGTCAACTCATATCGAATCTTCCCTGCCAACATCGTGAGTTGCCGGCATATATCGGTCTATAGATGTCCGCCAATGGCAGGAAACATCCACGAAGGCCTACACGCACGAATGAGGAATGGGCGTGTCTAACAAGAGACATCTCCCTAAGACTTGCAATGTCAATCAATAATGCACACATAAGTCGCTGCATGCTTGCATCGACTCGGTGTCCGTTCCTAGCCTACACGCTTCGTTAATGCGACATCGACCATGGAATACAGCATCATCAAGGGTTTGCAAACATCAGCCATGGCGTGTACCCATCGAATAAGTGCCATTGATCGTGTCCTGCATTTATTGGCTACGCAACCTTGTCTAACAACAATAACATTAGCCAAGGTCTTCACGTATCTAACGTTATTTGTGAACATTTGGCAAGCATCATCTTACAATGGCATGCATCATCATTCAACTCATGTTCAGTAAATCAATGGCGTGGGAGCATCGAATAGGCGACATCGACATTAGTAATAGGAGGCACCATCTACCAAGGCTTGTATGCATCGGGAAAACGATGTCAGTTAATGGCACTTAGCATCGCCAAAGGCATGCAAGAGTTTTACATGGCATGTGCACCTCTTGCAAGTGACATTGGACATTGTAATACAACAATGGCCATGTCCTGCACGCATTGGTTATGGTGTGTGTGCATCAGCAAGGTGACCATTGTATCTTCCTACTTCATGCAGCGTCAGCCAAGGCAGGTGTGCTTTGGACAAGCGATGCTGGACAATAGAAGGAAACATAAGTCATTGATTATGCATATAAAAATGGAGACATCGACATTGGCCGACCAAAGGTAGCATTAGCCAAGGCCTATCTGCATTGGGTAAGAGACATCGGCAAAAACGAAGAGGCGTTGGCCAGGTCACATTGGTTGTAGATAGTCGCATTGGTTGTGACCTGTGCACATAACTCAAGAGACGTCGGGCATTGATCGACCTTGGCCTGTGCACATCACCGAGTGATTGTCAAGCTTGGTCTTTTCCTATTGCCCTTGGCCTGCACAAAATGGCCAGTCGATATCTGATGTGGTCTACTTGCATTTTCTGTATCATGAACATTTCTCAACTGATGATGGCTATGGACTGCCTGCATCCGTGGATATTTGTGGATATTGCTTATTAATTGTTGATCGTGGACCTCCTACATCGGCCTTGGCCTATAAAAATAGTTAGGCCACATTGGGTGTTGCCTTCCTCTGTTGACTTTATCCTACAAATTTTCAGCCGACATTAGGCATTGCCTGCGCCCATCACTTTTTGCCAGCATAACGATCTACCTACATTGAGTATGGTCTTTCCTCATCGCCTTTGTCATCTACACAATCGTCATCCAACGACTAATGTGTCCTTCCTCCATTTTCTTTGGCATGGACACAATGATTAGTTTACGTCATACATTGCCTGCATCGATTACCTTTTGCCTGCACAATGATTGGTCGATGTTAGACGTAGGATACACCTATCTTCTGTGACATGCACACATCTTTCACCCGATATCATACGTGAACTTCCGACATAGTCTCTACCTCTACACATCAGTCTGCAAACGTCAAACATGGCCTAGCCACATTATCTCTGACTTACACATATTGGTCAGGTGACATCATGCGTTGCCAACACCATTCAACTTTGGCCTGTACAACGATTAGGTGAACATCATGCGTGCACTTTAGAAAAGCAACTTCAGCCAATGGTATGTGTCTGTAAAGGCATGCATGCATGGACTTTGAATGTACATATCTGAAAAGCAGCATAGGCCAATGACATGCAACATCAGTGAAGCTTGCATGCACATATGTGGCATGTACGCATCTGGGGAGCAACATCAACCATGACATGTAGTATCAACTAAGACCTGCACGCATCCGTTATGTCGTATGCACATGGACAAGGCAATATGAGTCGTAGTTTGAGTGCATCAACCATGCGACATCACCTATGGCATGTGTGGATCGACCAAGTGACATTGGCCAACAGTAGGAGGTAACAACAAATATGTGCACACATTAGTCATGGCGTGTGCGAATCCAATCATAAACATAAAACTTGGACCAAGCACAGTGTCCATGCAACATCGTCCAATGGATGGAAAAATCAGCCAAGGCCTGCACGAATCATACCTCCTATGTGTGCATCGGTTGGGAGACGTCAGTCATGGCATGCATGATTTGGATAGGTGACATCGGATAATGGCAGGATGCATCAACCAAGTTCTTCACGCATCTGAAGTTGTTTGTGCACATTTGGCAACTGACATTTGTCTACGACATGCAACATCATTCAAGAAATGAACATATAATCTGTGGCATGTGTGCATCGGCGGATCCACAATGACGTTAGCCAATGATAGACAACGTCACCAAGGCTTGTGCGCTTTAAGTAAGCGACGTCATCCAACTATAGGCAACATCATCCAAGGCCATCATGCATCCTATATATAATGTGCATATATGGCAAGCAATGTTTGCCGATATAATAAAACATCATCCAAGGCTTATGCGCCTATGTCATGGCGTGTGTAAATTGACTGGGTGCTATTTGCATTAGTCTACCTCAGTCAATATCTTCCAAGGCTTATTTTCTTTAGTCAAGTGACGTTTTCCAATGGAAAACATCATCAACCAAGGCTTACAAACATCATCTGTGGCATGTGCACATCAGCAAGGTGATTTGGCATTGCCAAATGAAAGGAATCATCAGAAAAGGATTCTGCACTTCTGGAAAATGACATACACGAACGACAAGTAGATACTGCTAGACAATATTTGTACTGGATTGTTGCATCGGCCGTTTCTTATGCACATCGCTAAGATGACATAGAGCGTGGACCTTTTGCATTTGTCGTTACCTATGCACATCGCTCAAAGGTGGATGATTTGGACCTTCCCACATCTCCCTTGGAATATACACTATTGAAAGTCGTGTCACACATGGTGTGCCTACCTTGGCAGGAGCCTTCATTTTACTCAGTCGACATCGACCATAGACTGTGCTTATCAGCCATGGATTGCGCACATAGCTGAGTCATTGTCAAGAATGGACTTCCTGCATATACCTTGGCCTGAAAATAATTTTCAGCAATATCGAGTGTTGCCTGCCCCTATCAGCTTTGGCTTACACAACAGTTAGTCCATGTAAGGTATAGCCTTCCTACATCAACTTTTGTCTACAAAAAATAGACAGTTGGCGTCAATGTGGCCTTCTCGTATTGTCTTTTGACTACACACAGTGGTTAGACGATATCATTCATATCACCTTTTGCATGCACCAAAAGGTCAAGTGACGTCGGACGTGTGCTATCATCCGTGGTTTGTATACAGTCGGTGGAAGACGTGGCCTTCCACAATCATCTATTGCTTGCGCTCATCAGTCATCCCACATCGAACGTGCCCTACCAACATGTTCTGTAGCATGCAAACATCGGTTTGTAGATGTCAACCAATATCAGGAACCTCATCCAATACTTGCACACATAGGTTATAGTATTTGTGCATCAATTGGGGGACAATTGCAATGACCAACGTCAAGTTGCATCAGCCATAGAATATGGAGTTTGGGAAAGAAACATCGGACACCAACAATTATCATTAACAAAGACCTATACGCATCAAGCGTGGGTTTAAGAACCCCAAACTGTATTAGGTGAATCTAGAGCCTAACCTGGTTGTAATGATGGTTTAAGTTCCTAAAATTGTTTATAATGTGGGTTCGAGGCAGTGTCTAAGAGTTTAGATGCCTTGGAAGTCAGGCGTTAAGGGACGACCAAGATGTTCGACTACAGAGTAACCAATTTGCCTCATATGTGATTGTATGTGTTTATGTGTGATGCAGTAGATTATATGGTCCTTAAATGAGTTATTATGGTGTATATAGGAATTTTGTTAAGATTTCTGAAGTTTGGAGTTTAAACATCCAAGAACGTCCATGACGTTTCAAAGGTTTGCCTTCAAATGACCTTGTGTGTCTATGCATGTTTCATCGAGTTTTATGTGTTCATTTTTGACAAAACTCATGTAGTAGGTCCTAAAATTGTATGCAAACATATTTTGGTGGGAAATGTCTGGGTACGACTCCAAGTAGTACTCATAAGAGGCCTTAAATGAGGACCCCAACTTGGAACTCAACACTGCCAGGTAGTGGAAATCGACTGACCAAAATGATGCCATGTCGACCAGGCGATGGCCCATTTATGGGTCTTGTCGATGGAGCAACTTGGCCTGCATGTTTGGGTGTTGTTGGTTCAACCCACGAGACTCCATCGACGGGGTGTGGGTTGAATTGATATTGACTTAATGCTAATAGATTCTAGTGTAGATTTCTATGGGCTTTCTAATGATGTGAGAATTTTATTTAATTGATATATAATTGGTTTTAGATTCATAAATATATATAAAATTCACTTAGATCTCATTGAGTTGTATAGTTTATGTATTTAATTGATGTTCATGGCCATGGGTAAGGGCCTTATGGTATCAAATTGGATGATTTAGCTTTGGAATCGAAGTGGTAAGATGGAGTGGGGGCATTCTGCCCTAATTGCCTTCGTTTAGTATTAATTAGACTTCAATTATGTTGTGATTGGTATGGTCAACTTATGGTAGTGGTGCTATGTGAATTGATGTGGCCTTGTCGGCGTTACTTTATGTAATATGATGATTATGGACTTGTCAGCACTACTTGCAGTATTTTATTGATTTGTGTATTAATATGAATATGTGATGTCTTGATTTAGGATGCTAAAATCTCTTAGTGTTGAATATATGAATGCTATGTGATACCTTGAATGACTTTAAGAGGGTCCTTTATGTGAAACCTTGAATCTCATGGTAAGGTTATGTTTGTTGTAGTCAAAAGTCGTAATGGTATCCTTCAAGAAAAGGAATGATGGACTTAAGGTTGATCGGATGGAACATGATCATGTCAAACCTTAGGAATGTCATCATGAGATTCTTGTCGCCAATGGAAGGTAGCTTAAGAGGACATCTTTGGTAGGGTAAATGTAATTGGGTTATGAACTTGTTATGTAACCCTCTTATGTGAACCTTAATTGTAAATTACTCAATGAGAACAAAGGCTAGAACCGAGTGAGTATGGTAAGGGGTAGTTCTTCTTAAAAGATGAGACTAGATTACAAATCATGCCCTTTATATTCATTATCCATGTGCCTAAATGGGATATGTCCAAGTTCTACCACGGGAAAGTCTAGGTATTCTCCAGGACCCTTACTTAAATGTCCTTTATGTGATGAATGTATCTTAATGAACTAATGAATTTATTGACTTAAGTTAATAAAGTATGTTAAAATGAATAATTAATTATCTAGAGTTGTAGAGGGTTGTCTAGTTAAGGCATGAAAGGGTATAGGAATGGTCACTTCTTATCTAACCTAGATAAGCCTTAAGAATGACTATACTTAGGGAAGATGATTGTTTATGTAGACATGATCAAAACTTACGTAGTCTTAAGGATTACTTAGGTAGTCTTGAAGAGGTCAATCATGGACGTTATCTTCTTCATTTACTTAACTAAGCCTTTTAATAGCCTTTGGAAGGATATTGTGATATCCTCTATGTGTTGATGTATTAGATGAGCATGATTTCTATCCTAGGTAGTCAATGAAACTCTTAAGTGTGTATGTAAGGGATTGTATGGGCGGTCAATTCACTACACACTCAAGTGAGACTTAGAATCATTTTTTGTAGGAGAATATCTTGTTCTTATGTTGATGACTTATAAGTGTGTATATGACTCATCATAAGTAGTCTTTTTAGGATCATTTAGGTATGCCTAGAGAGGTTGTATGGGCGGTCTCTCTTTGTGTGACTTAGGTGAGTCTTAAAATAGCTTAAGTGGGACAATTAAAAGCTAGAAGATGTCACATGTGAAGGCTAAGAACTTCACTGTAACAGTGAAGGAACATCATTGTACAGTGAAATAGTTCAATACAAAGTGGGCTAAAAAATGTGATTATTTTCTTAAGCAATTTCTTATGTGTTTCTAAATTGACAAATGTTGTTCGTATGCTTAAAATATGATGTTTTAATTGAAATTCATGAAAAGCATGCTATTGACTAAATGTCCCTTTTTAAGGGTTTTTGCATGGCTTCTATACTTAGTATATCTAATGTGCTAACCCCTTCTTTTCCATTTTCGACTAAAGTGTAGGGAATTGAAAGTTTTGATGTACCGTGGAGGATTGATAGGTTTCTAAGGCTTGAAGATGAAGTATTGGTGAGCCCTCATCGATCAGATGACAATATCCACATGTCCTTATGTCATAGGCTCTATTTTATTGTCTTGTATGGGATTAGTCCTAAGTGAAGTATACTCTAAAGTTTAGATCATTCAAGTAGATTTTTAAAGATTTAATGTTTTAAATAAAAGTCTCCCGCTTGTGTAATGTTTATGAAAGAGTTCTTCGTGTGTGAACAAAGTTGAAAATTCTTACCTAGTTTAGTATGTTCATTACACAATGAATTATACGAAAGTCTTAGATGAGATTTCTTGAAGTCTCATTTGCAGTGTGACAACACAAAGATTCTCTAACTTCTAGGGTGTACTTGAGGGTCGTGACAAGCTTCGTATCGGAGCATCTGGTTTAGCGCGTCTTAGTTGTATTATGAACCACATCTAGTAGAATCTTGTTTATAATGTGAAGCACGCCACATTATAAATATGAGGCTATTGGGTTCTAGTAAAGTTTCACTTCTTCATTCATCTAATCGTTCCTGATAGCATTGTATATGGTGTCTTTCCCTTTTCGTTCTTATGTGTTGGTCATTTGAGTGCGACATTATGAAGTTTGGGTTTAGGGAGAGAAAATATGAGATGTGAATTATGAGATGAGGTGTGATAGATGGTGGTTTTGATATAAGATTGACATAGTTACATTTTGAAGGGTAGTTATGTTGGAAAAGAATGGTAAGGTATATTGTTAGAAATTTGAAGGGGTGTTCATTGAGATAATCTGAAGTTGTTTAAGACCCCAATCATAGGAATGTAGGTGATGGGATTTGAAACATTAAAAAGTGAGTTCTCCTAGTAATGGGGATGTAAGGGTTAGATGTTGAGACCTTTGAGAGTCTTTAGTCTTCATGAGATAGACCTTTGTAAGAAAGTATTAGTAAGTCTTAAGGATCCTTGAGGGAGTTCCTTATAGTTTATACTATGTTGACCTTAGAATGGGTTCCTCCTAAGTGGGGTATTATGGTGAAGAGTATTGTTGATGGGAGTAAAGTACCCTTGACTTTTCTTTATATGTTTATTCAATCCTAAAACAAAGAGTTCTTAGTAACTTGATTTTTGTTGGAGTCTTTTGTGGAAGATGATTCCAAATATTCTCCTTATGTTATGAATGTTTAGGTTTAAGTTTTGTTGAATGAGAAAATGAGTTTTCATGCATGGTATCTTCGTCATGATTCGTGTGCGCCTAGTGTAGATTGATAAGTATTCCATATAGTGAATGTTGAGCATGTCTAAGTCATTTTATGAAAGTTATTTTGTTGTAAGATGTGTTTATATGATGTTATCTTGTATATTAGCTTGTTTCTATCATGAATTGCCTAAAAATTGCATTTTTGAAAAGTTTCACAAACTCACTGTATAGCACTGGGAGTTCACTATGAAGATTTTCAAAATTTGACAAATTGATTCTTTGGCATAAATTTTTTTAGTATGGTTGGATTTGATGTATATAATAATTATATTAAATATTAAATGAGTTTTTGCTATTTGGAATGAAGCATGTGAGTTTTATAGCATAATGAGTTATATAATTCTCTTCTAGTTTCTTATTATTTTGTGAACCTTTTAACTATGTGAAATTGAAGTTTTATCACTAATTATATGTTATGTGGTATGGTCATTATCTTCTAGTGGAATCTATATTCTTCGAAGTGCTCGGAGAGTTGAAAGTGTCATTCGAGGACGAATGTTGTCCAAGTGGGGGAGATTGTAAGACCCCGAAAATGACATTGGTGAATCTATAGCGTAATGTGGTTTTAATGATTATATAAGGTCCTAAAATGGTTTATAATATTGTTTTGAGGCAGTGTCTACGAGTTTAGGTGCATTGGATGTCAAGCGTCAAGGGACGACCAAGACGTTCAATGACTAAGTCACCTATGTGCCTCATCTGTGGTTGTATGTGTTTATGTGTGATGCATGATCTTATAAGTTCCTTAAATGAGTTATTATGGTGTATATATGCAGTGTATCAAGTTTCCTGAAGTTTGGTGGTCAAACGTCCATGACGTTCAAAAGATTTGCCTTGAAACGACCTTGCATGTCAATGCTTGTTTCGTTGAGTTTTACGTGTTCGTTTTGGAAACAAATCACGTGGTAGGTACTACAATCCTATGCAAACATATTTGGGTTGGAAACATCCTTGTATGACTCCAAGTAGGACCCATTAAGGCCCTAAAGAAGGACCCCAACATGGAACTCAACACTGCCAGGCAGTGTCAATCGACTGACCCAAATGATGGCCAGTCAACAAGGCGATGGCCTGTCGATTGGTTCTCGTTGATGGAATTTCTTGATCTGGAGGTTGAGGAGTTGTAGGTGCAACCCACGACACCCCATCAAAAGAGTGTGGGTGAGACCACGAACCGTCGATGCTGGCGTTGATGGGCTGTGTGTTTTTCTGCCACCTTTCTACTAATTTGAGGGGTGAAGTTGTAAATTCACCCCAAGAACCTATAAGTCTTTGAAAAATTGTTTGGAGTGTCTATGGGTATTTTTAAGAGTATATAAGTCATTAAACCCTCATTAATATCCAAGCACCTAAATCAAAATATATTCCCTCCCAAAGTTCCTTCAAAAACCTCCATGAGAGTTCAAGGTGAAGATGGAACTTGAAGATGGTTCTTTAGTGGAGTTTCTTATTAAATTAGCATTGGGTTCTTATAATAGGGTATGAGAGTTCTTTATATAAGGCTTGGTTATTATCTTAGAGCCAATTTCAAAGATGATTTTTCAAAGATTTCAAAAAGATGAAAAAGTCCAATTTCTACTCTAAGTCTCGTGTTCTTGGATAAAAGGTTTTCAAACATTAAGATATGATTTTATTCATGTTTAATTGATATTTTCCAATGAAATCATCCATGAACCCTTTATCTTCTCAAATCTCTAAATTTCACTAATGTATGGGTGAACTAATTATGCTTTGATATTCATGAATTCATTTGTGGATTGTCATGGTCTTTTGATTCATGTATAGATTATTTATTTATGGTTTATAGGATGTTTCAATTTGATTAATTTAGTAATGAATACTCTTATATATATTTCATGATAAGCTTATTGAAATGATATTGACTTAATGATGATAGATTCTAGTATAGATTTTTATGGGCTTCTAATGATGTAATAATTGTATTCAATCGATATCCAATTTGTTTTTGATTTATAAATCTATATCGAATTGACTTTGATTTCATTGAGTATTATAGTTGATGTATTTAATTGATGTTCATGGCAATGGGTAAGGGCCTTATGGTATCGAATTAGATGATTTAGCTTTGGAATCAAAGTGGTAAGATGAGGTGGTAAGCTTCCCAAATTCCCTTTATTTAATCCTAATTAGACGTCAATTATTTCGTGATTTGTATGGTCCACTTACGGTGGCGGTTCTATGTGAATTCATTTGGCCTTGTCGGCGTTACTTTATGCAATATGATGATAATGGCCTTGTTGGCACTACTTGAAGTATTATAATGATTTGTGTAGTTGACGTATGTGAAATATGATCATATCTATATATATGTGATGTAATATGATAGTGTGTGTTCTTTCTATATATGTTAGGAAATCATGTAGTCTACTGGACTATCTGAGTCTATAACAGTTATATTTATTATGATATGTTAGTGTTTAGGATGACATAAAGATGATAATGGTTATTCCTATGTTATTATAGAATGACTAGTAATATGTGTTAAGGTGAAGTATGTGGTGTCTTGTATTAGTTGACTTGTGTCCCTTACTTGATGCTTGTATGACTATGAATATGTGATATATTGATTTAGGATGCTAAAGTATTTTAGTATTGAATGTATGAATTCTATATGAGAGCTTGAATGAAGTTAAGAGGGTCATTTATGTGAAAACTTGAACCTAGTTTTAAGGTTAGGCATGTTGAAGTCGAAAGCCGTAATGGTATCCTTCAAGTAAAAGAGTGATGGAATTAAGTTTCATCGGATGGAACGACATCATATCTGACCTCAGGAAAGTCATCATGAGCTTCTTGTCTTCATTGGAAGGTAGACCTAAGAGGAACTCTTTGGTAGGGTAAATGTTATTGGGTTATGAACATGCTATGGAACCCTATTATGTGAACCATAATTGTAAATTACTATTTGAGAACTAAGGCTAGCACCGAGTGAGTATGGTAAGGGAAGTGTTCTAGTTTAAGGATGAGACTAGATTACAAAGCATGCCCTTCATATTTTTTAACCATGTGTCAACACGGGTTGTGTCCAAGTTTTACCATTGGCAAGTAGAACACCCTTATCGGAGTAGGATAGAACTCTAGATTCCATGTATTGATACCACGATCTATGTCGGTTATTGTCTATTATAATCATATGGGATACCTACTAGCATTAGAGAAGTTCTATGAAGTTTAGGTGGTCGTATGGGACACTATCTACACGTTGCACAATAGGCTTTGAAGGTGTTCGTTGGAGTCCCTATGTCTTCTCCAAGACAATTATTTGAATGTCCTTTATGTGAAGAATGTCTAATAATGAACTAATTAATGTAATTAATTAATTTAAGAAAGTATGTTAAAATTGATAAGTACTTATTCAGAGTAATTAAGGGATGTCTAGTTAAGGTATGAAGAGGGCATATGAATTGTCACTTCTTATCTTACCTATATAAGTCATAAGAATGACTCAAGTTCGGGAACATGATTGTTTATGTGAACATGATACAAATTAGGTAGTCTCAAAGATTATTTAGGTAGTCTTGAAGAGGTCAATCATGCACGTTATCTTGTTCATTGACTTAAGTAAGTCTTTTGATAGCCTTTGAAAAGTGATTTTCATATCATCTATAGGTTGATGTATTTGGTGAGCATGATTCTATCCTCGATAGCCTATGGAACTCTTAAGTGTATGTGTAAGGGATTGTATGGACTTTTGTTTCACAACTCACTCAAATGAGACTTACAATCACCTTTGGTAGGAGAATCTCATGTTCTTTTGTTGATGTCTTGTAAGTGTGTATGTGACTCATCATAAGTTGTCTTGAGGATCATTTAGGCATTCCTAAAGAGGTTGTATGGGAGGTATCTCTTTGTGTGACTTAAGTTAGTCTTAGTATAGCTTTAAGAGGGATAATTACATGTTAGAAGATGTCACATGTGTAGGCTAAGACTTCACTATAAGAGTGAAGGAACATCACTATACAGTGATGTAGTTCATTGGAAAGTGGGCACAAAAATGTGTTTATTCGCTTGAGTAATTTCTTATGAGTTTCTAAGTTGTTAAATGTTGTTCTTATGCTTATATTATGATATTTTATCGAAACTCATGAATAGCATGCTATTTACAACATGTCCCGTTTTCATGGTTTTTGCATGACTACCATACTTAGTATATTTAATGTGCTAACCCTTTCTTTTCCCTTTTTAACTGAAGTGTAGGGAATTGGATGTCTTGATGTGAGATGGAGGATGGATAGGTTTCTAAGGCTTGAAGATGAAGTATTAGTAATTCCTAATCTATTCGAGGACAATATCCACATGTCCCTTATGTCGCCTTTATTTTATTGTCTTGTATGGGATTACCTTCCAAGTATTGTATACTCTAATGTTTAGATGGTTCAAGTAGATGTTAAAAACATATAATGTTTTAAATAGTCTTTCTCTTGTGTAATATTTATGAAAGAGTTTTTAGTGTGTGAAGAAAGTTTTAAATTCTTACCTATTTTACTATGTTTATTATGCAATGAATGATACGAGAGGCTTAGATGAGACTTCTTGAAGTCTCATATTGCCGTGTGTGTCCATGACACAAGGACACTATAACTTTAAGGGTGTACTTGCGCGTTATGATAGTGGGGTGTGCTCATCGACACGACAACATTGGTGTCGGCTAACAGCAAGAAGCATCAGTTAAGGCATGTGTTCTTCAAGCAAGACACATCTACCAACCAAAACTTTCATCGGATAGGCGACATTAGTCGTAGACTTCTGCATCATCCATGGCCTATGCATATCGCTCAATCGACATCGGGATTTGTACGGTTGTATAGACCGTGGCATGTGTACATCCTTTTGCGATCTTCGGTCTTGGCCTTCACTCATCGCCCTTACTCTGCAAACAATGGTTAGCTGTCATCGGACAAGGGATGTTTGTATTGGTCGTAACATCTATATTGCTTAGCTGACGTCGGTCGTGGACTGACCATATTTTACGTGGCTTGTGCACATAGCTCATTCATCGTTTAGTGTGCACTTCCCCTTTTTCTGTTGGATTGAAATTCAATGACATGCGACATCAGGTGGTTCCTATCCTTATCACCTTTGGCCAGCACAATGGTCAGCGTACGTCGAAAAATGACTGACCCTTGCACCTTTGGCTTGCACATTGGTCAACAGATGTTGAGCATGGACTTTGTATATCACTTATGGCCTGTACATAAGATCTACCTGACATTGGACATGACCTTCCTGCATTTCCTATTGGTCTGCACATAATAGTCATCCGAAGTCGGATGCTTCCTTCACACAATGGTCAGCGAATCTGGGACATGGGGTGCACCTATTGCCTGTGGCCTTCACATATAAGTCATTTGACGTTAGACATGGGATGCACCTATCCTCTGTGGTCGTCACATAGGGCTGACAACGTCAGACGTCTCCTTCCAACTTTATTAATACCCTGAACACATCGGTGTATTGATATCAGAGTTATCTGACCGCATTGATTGTGGACTGCACACTTTAGTTAGTCGACGTTTGATGCTCCTTCCTACATCTTTTGTGTCTTGCACTTGTTAGACTAGATATGCCTCATGAAGTGACATTGATCAAGGTCTAGTCAACAACATGCATATGTCCATGCCGTACAAAATTAAAAAAGAGTGTGAAACGTTGTTCCTGGAAAACAACATATATATCTATTTTCCATCATTTATTCTAAACATTTTCCTGCATAACAACATATTTATCTATTTGCCATCATTTCTTCTCAACATTTCCGCCTCATGCAGTTCTTTCGTACCAATTTTATAAGGTTTAACGTTCGTACAAAATTGAAAAATCTTTTATTTGTTAATATATATAATCTATCATTATTTCACATGTTTAGTAGTATTTTTAAGCATTTCTTATTTTTTTGAATTTTATTTATTGTTTAAAATTTATTTTTTCAGATTTTACGTCACTATAAAAAATTCAAATTTATAAAATTTTTGAATTTAATGCTTTATTTGTTTGTGATTTTTTTACATTAATTTTATTTTCAGTTTTTTCCTTTTTTTTATTAATTAGTTACCCATATTGGGGATTTACCTAAAAAATAGTTACAAAAAAACTTGTTGATATTGTTGAATTTAATGTTACTATATATATTTGTTAATTTTATATTTTCCCTAATTTTGTTAATACATCACCCCTTTTTCGAGATTATCAAAAAAAAATTAGAAAAAATATTGAAATTGTTGGATTTATGGATACAATATTTATTTTTTAATTTTTGGCGTTAATTATATATATATAAATTTATAAAATATTTTTCCTATTTTTATTCGTGAATTACCTTTTTTCAGGATTTTTATCAAACACTAATAAAAATTAAAAGAATTGTTAAATTTATTGAATTAAAGGTTACTAAATTTATTTGAAAATTTTTGGAGTTAGTATAATATTTTTTCTATGGTTTAATAATCAAATACACAGTTTGGGTTTAACCGAAAAATATTAAAAAAAAAATTGAACAACACTATTTTTTAAATATGAAAAAAGTTATTTGTGGAAGCTAATGTGTGTTTGTACCTTATAAAGTGCATATTTAGATAGTAAATGTTCAATATAAATCTTTGAAAAAAAACGATGTCAACTCTAGTAAGTAAAATCTGCGCCATAGAATTAAACCTCCAAGTAGGCCATGCATAGAACATGGCAATGTTTTCATCGGGCAAGCGAGGTTGGCCAACGACAGGCAACATCAGCAAAGGCCTACATGCATGAGTCGTGGTGTGTGCGCATCAGCTGGAGGATATCAGCGTCATGCGATAGGCATCATTAGCCAAGGTTTATATGCTTTGTGCAAGAAATGTTGGCCAACAGAATGCAGCATTGGCCATGCAACAATGGTAATGGATTTCCTGCATCAGTCATGGCTTGTGCACATTGCTCCGCCGACGTGTTTCTTGGAAAGTCTGCATAAGTCGTGGCTTGTGCACATCACTCAGCCATAGTCGGGTGTGGGCTGTGAGCATGGATCAGGGGAATTCAGCCATGCTCTTAGAGCATCAGTTAGGTGACATCAGTTATGACCTGCGCATATTGGATATGCAACATCGGCCAATGATTTGCAACAACAGCCTGTACACATTAATTGTGGCGTGTGTGCATCGACTTGATGACACTGGTCATGACTGGCATGCATTAACTTGGTGACATCTTTCAATTGATAGCAGCATCATATGCATGCATTAGACATTGCGTGTGAGCATTGACTAGGTGACATTGGTCGTGGCCTACATGCATTGGTCAAGCGACATCAGCCAACGACATGCTGCATCAACCAAGGCCTTAAAAAATCTGACGTGGTTTTGCATATCTAGAGAGAAACATCAAACAACGACATACATCGTCATCCAAGGATATGCATTCATAACCCATGGCGTGTGTGAATTGTCTTGGCGACATCGACGTCGGAAATAGGAGGCATCATGAACGAAGGCATCTGTGCTTCGGTAAGTGGTGTCAATTAATGGTAGCAAACATCCTAGCCTACACACATCTGACATGGCATCAGCTCATCTGGCAACCGATGCCGGCTTATAAAAAAACATCATCTAAGGCCTTCACGCATAAGTTTTGTCATGTGCACATCGACTAGGTAATTTCAATCATTGGTTGAGTGAATCGACCAGGAGACGTCACATGTAACCTGTTCATATTGGCCAAGCAACATTATCCAACGGCAGGGAGACACAACAAAGGCGTACATGCATCAGTCGTGGCGTGTGTGCATCCACTCATGGAAATTAATCCTAGACTACACACACTGTCCAAGCGACATCGACCAAAGGAATTCAAGATTATCCAAGGCATACACGCATCAGTCGTGGCATGTGTGCATAGACTGGGTGACATCTCTCGACACTTGCAAGTTTCATCCAGGTTACATCGGCCAATAGCAGGCACCATTAGCCAAGAACTTCACACATTTGACGTAATTTGTGCACATCTTGCAACTAACGTTGTACTACGACATGCAAAATCATCCAAGGCATGTACACATAACCTATCGGTTTGTGCATCGGCTGAGAGACATTGATGTCGACAAAAAATTGGCCCGATTAACAAAGGCTTTTGCACTTTGAGTAAGCGACATTGGCCAATGATAGGAAACATTATCCAAAGCTTGCGTACATCTGCATGGCGTGTGTGCTTCGAATGGGCGCCATTTGTATCAACCAACGCAAGGAAGCATTGTCAAAATCATGTTAGCTTTAGGAAAGAGACATTGGTCAATCGCACAAACATCAACTAAGTCATGCATGTATCAGCTATGGCGTGTGCACAATTTTAGGTTGAATAAGTCGTCCGCCAACGAAAACCGCATCTGCTAGGTGACATTTGTCATGGACTTTCGCATCGGCCATTGCCTATGCATATCCCTAAGCTAACATCAGGCGCGAACCTATCACATCAGTCGTGGCCTTTGCACATCACTAAATGGCCGTCGAGGTTGATCTCCCACATCACATTTAGCTTGCACACAATGGCCAGTCGGCGTCAGACATTGGGATGCCCGCCTCGGCTGTAGCTATCACATTTTTGAACCAACATTTGTCGTGGACTACCCGCATTGACCATGTCTTGTGCGCATTGTTGAGCTGTCACGACGTTAAAGTCCCCCCTAGAAGTTAGAGAGAATCCTTGGATCATGACCGGGCGTGCATGACCCTTTGGGGTCTCTTACAAGCCCCTATCTATCTTTCATTACATAAGACATGAAAAGTATTGCAGAATTAAAATTTTTCAAGACAATTAATTTTAAAAGGGTCCTTCTTGTGGGCCCTTTTGTGGGGCTTTTAAGAAGTCACACCCGGACGTTTCTGACTTAAATAAAGTCCTCTTTTGACTTGACTTAGCTTCATTCGTTCATTCATTCGAGTATGAGTGTGTGTACATGTGAACCTTGCACATAAACATCATAGCATTTACATTTCATTCTATTAATGCTTAGACCTTCATTCATCACCTCACACTCTTTACATGTTTCACATAATCATATACTTTAATTAAGCATACTCTCTAGTCCACTTCACATAATATCTTCATAAAGCACATTTAACAAGAGCAACATTATTATCATATTACTTCACATAGAAAGCATTCATAACCTTATTAAAAATAAACAAGTAACTTCACATTCATATTATTCATGTAAACACCGCCACTAAGAAGGAGGGCCATAAAACTCAACAACATTTCAAAATTAAAGCTAAAAAAATAGCCAACATACCCTTTAATCAAAGCTTCCATCATATTTAACATTTAGTAAACCATTCCTCATAAATTAGCCCTTAGTGCAGTAGCTAAACAACAATATCAACCATAAGAAACCAATGTTCAAAGACTACCTATTCATGCTCATTTAACAAATTTCTTAACACAAAATTTGATAAAAAAGTTTTACAATATTTTCTTTGAAATTTAAGAATTAAAAATATCAACTAACATTAGAAACTTTATTTTTGAATTATTAAAAACATTTTCATGCAAGACCCATAATTAAAGTTGAATATAGGGGACACTAGGTTGAAACTCTTTTTAAAATCTATTATAAAGGGGATCCTTGAATGGAGGAGAGGTCAAGGATGGATACCATACCTCACATTGAAGAAACCCCAATGATTTTTAATGAAGAAAAAACACCAACAGCCCTCGTAGTTCCTGCTTGACTTCTAGCTTCCATGGATACTTGAGAGAGAGTTCTAAGGGAGAAGGGTTTTGGGTTTTAGAAAATGGAGTCTTAAACTAGGTCATAGGGTTTGAAACACTTTAATATACTTAAATTACCCTAAAAATGACTCCCTAGGTTCATAAAAGACTTGGGGTGAATTTACTAAACACCCTAAGTCATTACTGGGAAATAGATAGCTTTTGGGGTTTTCTCATAGACGGACCAACCCACGGACCATTTGTCAACCAATGGCCCGTTGGTGGGGTCTGGTTGGTTGGGACTACCCTCCTCAAGGGCAGTTGTGCTGCTTTGCTGGTACAATCGACGCCCTATGGTCTATGGACCATTTGTTGACCACGAACCATACCTTGGGTCATCGTTTGGTAAGTGTTTTAGCAGCTCCTTGACAAGAGGTAGGGTCCTCTTCTAGGCCTCTCGTGGATTCTAGATGAGGTCGTACCCAAGCTTTACACCCCTAAAAATAGTCGTCTAGGTCTTAGGAACATCCCACAACAATATTTACTAAAAAGAACACGTAAAACTCACTCAAACACATCAAGACACACAACCACTTTCTAAGGCACACCTTCCGTATGTCATGTACGTTCTTGGACGTTTGACCTCCAAACTTCAGACACTTCCTAATAACATCAATGCAACTCATTTTATATTAAAATTAACTAAAGAAACAATCACAAAGCTCTAGTTCACCTTACTTCATTTTAGGGTGTTACATTCTCCCCCACTTGGAACAACATTCGTCCTCGAATGACACTAAAACTTTAAGAACATCAAGGACTCATTTAGCGTCACGTAAAACTTCACAATGAAGGCTCAAAGATTGACAATCGAAGAACCAACTAACAAGGAAAATAAATTGACACTTTCACCAAGTTTGCAACATAAACATTTTAGAAAAACTTTCACATTTCAAAATATTCTTTTATCCTTCACTTATGGAGGAACTACCTTCTCCATCATTAAAGTTGTCATATATAAAATTTCTCATATATAACAATTTTACACACATTGGAACTACAATTAAGACAAAGCAATTTTCTTAAAAAATGAGAATTTTTACAGTGAGCTTCACTGTACACAAGCAAATTTGCCAAACTTCACAAATTCAACTCTCACTTTCATTTCTTTACTTATAGAGGAACTACCTTCTCCAACATTAAACAAGATTATAAACATCATTTCTAAACACATTGAAACCATTGCTCATGAAAAATGATATTTTCCCATAATTTGTACTCGTTTATAGTAAAACTCAGAACTTCATTGTGTCACTTAATTAGTATTTCAATAATGCACCTTTCAAGCAACCTTAACAAGATCACATGACAGTATGAGAGACAAGACTATACTAACTTACTCCAAAGAGACTTGGCAAGTTACACTAAGTGCAATGTGAGAGTAGCATCCCATACTACCACTCTCACTTAGTGACCCTTGAGGATTCTTTTGGACTAAGTAGAAAATGCATGAAATTATACTTAGTACTTATTATGCAAAATGTAGCTTTAGCTTGTTCCTTTTACGTAAGACCTTAAGTCACCTAAATTCATATGCAACACAAGATAACTCAAATTACTATGCAAGACTCTTAATCATTACCAAACTACTAAGGATTTGGTTTCAAGCTTGAATAAGAACAAAAACGAAAGATGAGGATATCTACTACTTTTCTACTAGACACATTCTCCCCCAATTAGGGTAAAGCCATCTTCAAGGCCTCATACTTCAAAGTCCCACTATGCTTCTAACAAGATAGGCACTCATAGTTTTCTTAACTCATGATCATCAAATAAAAACATCAACCTTACAAGTTAAGCATATCACTTCTCTTTTAGGATTCAAGCCTAGACAAACTTTCTTAAACACCACCTCATTGAACTCTTAGGCACCACTAAACTCAATCTCATGGAACAACATTCCCTTACTAGGTATTCATAGAACAGTTTAAACGTACAGAAGAACCTCAACATAAATCACAACAATAACTATTGAACATTATTCACACAAGAAGGTTGACTTAACTTCTGCAAAATCTCCACATTCTCTCAACATTCCTCAAATTTACACCTTAAAGAATTCCTACAATCATTAGACAAAATCACAAGATAAATCATTTATAGTGAAGGGCATTTCATTCAATCATTCTAACTCTTACCATGCTTAGAACTACATCACCACAAAGTTTCTCATCACCACACTTCCAATCTCATAAATCACACATATCCATAAATGGCATCACATCATAATTTTCTAAACTTAGTTTCATATCTTCTCTTCTAGCTACTAAAGAATCATAACATCAAAACTCTACCTCAAACATAGAAACATCTCCCTTTCCAAGCATTCACACCTAGAAAGCAACCGGACAAAGGGGAAAAATAGAGAGATCTTCTAAAGTTATGTTCTATGTCACGATACAAGAGTAATGAATAAAGTTAAACTCTATCGTCCTATAGCTTATTGTCGATGGATGTGTCGCGACTCACACCAATTATCAAGATACTACTACACGTGTCTTCTGAAACATTTAGACCATAAACTATTTTCCATAAACTTACGCTCTGATACCTAGTATGTCACGACCCGAAAGAACCCCATAGTTGTTAGGGAGAACCCTTGGATCATGACTGGGCGTACTTGACCCTTTGGGGTCTTGTACAAGCCCTTTAACTACCGTTCATTACATAAGACATCAAAAGTAGTGCAAAATTAAAAATTTTCAAGACAATTAATATAAAAAGGAATTCTTTATAAATACTTAGAAAATTTCATTGTTGGAAGGTAACTTAAAGATACGACATAAAAAACTTAGGGACACGACCCTTTACATTAAAAGAAATACATAACAAGTCTTAACATAGGGAAATTAAAAACATAGACATTATGACCTCAGATATATGAGGACACACTTTGTCTTAACAGGAACTTTTCCAAGATTTTCCTTCTAGAATTAAACCTTGCTTCCGAAACCTATACTTATAGAGTATAGAAAAGTACGCGGTCAGTACAAAACAATGTACTTAGTATGGCATATGCAAAAAACATGCAAAAAAGAGGCATTAGAGTAAAAATACATTTTCATGCCAATTGAGTAAAACATTCATGAATGTAGAAGTAAAACAACATAAGAATTATCATTTAACACTTTGAGAAGAATTTCCATAATTTAACCAAAAAGAATTATTTTATAGTACGCCTTCCAATGTTACAGGGAAATCATTTTGGACATTACATCGAACAATTTTGGACTCCAAAAATAGTGAACTTCAAAGGTATTGACAATTAGGAAGTGAACTCATTTACACAAGAGTTCACTTCCCTACTGAGGTTATCCTAAGACTCACCAAGGTAAGACATGAAGGAATTGCGCATATGCATCCTTCAAGCACACCAAAGTGATCCACAAGACTACCTCTTTTTGGCTTACTCACCTTGGGAGAAAAACAACTGAATGAAATGACATTAGAAGAACACCCAAACAACCCACAAAGACTTCCCTTTCGGAATGCCTACTTAGTGCAATGAATAGATGGCTTCTATTCTACCACTTACCCTAAGTAAGAAACTCTTTTAGAAGGCTTGGAACCAAGACTCCCCTTTCGAAAGGTCTACTTAGTGCAATATGTAGATAGCATGATGTTCCACTACCTACCCTAACTAGTAACTTATTTTAGGAGTCTTAGTTCATTCTATTCACACGAGGCTCACCAAGGCTCCCGTTTAGAAAAGCCTACCTAGTGCAATGTAACAAATAACATCCCATTCCACTATCTACCCTAAGTAGTACACTTTTTTTAGAAGACTTAGCACTTTTATTACTTTAATGGAAGTTATCTTTAAATAAATATACCATGAGAGATAGACATGGAATCCCGATATTAATCCCTATCGGATGAGGGATCCTCACTTGCCTAGATTAAGGTCATTCTCTTAGATTTTTCATGGCTTTCCTAGTAGCTACACCTATGTGGGCGCATAGTTAAGGGATAAGGAGATTGCTACTAAGTGACTTATTCTCTACTAAAGAGGAGTATTAATCTTAAGAGGTACATTATAATACAACATCTCAACTCACGAAGTGAACCTCTTCTTCATCTCCTCTTGGTCATAGGCATAACTCCCCAAAAATTCTCAATATTATAAACTATAGTTTAAGCATAACTAGTGAACACCACATCTCAACTCACAAAGGGCATTGACACTCCAACCTATCTTAGAAAGCTCTTAGGATGAAGTAGGGTTTCTACTAAACACATCATCTCAAGTCACGAAGAGTGTTCACCCCAAAACTCTTCTTTTTACTTAACTTAGCTTTATTCATTCATTAAAGAATGAGTGTGTGTGTATATGTGAGCACACCTTTCACATAAACATCATTTAATTTAGATTTGATTCTATACATGCTTAGACTTTCATTCATCACCTCAGACACTTTACATGCTCCACAAAATCATATACTTCAATTAAGCATACTTTCTAGTCTACTACACATAATAGCTTCATAGGGCACATTTAAAAAGAATAAAAATATTATCATCTTACTTCACATAGAAAGCATTCATGGCCTCATTAATAATAAACAAGTAACTTCACATTCATATAATTCAAGTAAACACTGCCAAAAAGAAGGTGGACCATACCACTCAAGAGCATTTCGAAATGAAACCTAAACCACATACTAAATTACCCTTTAGTGAAAGTTTCAATCACCTATAACAATTTATTCAACAATTCATCATAAATAATCCCTTAGGGCACTAGCTAAATGACAATATCAACCATAAGAAACCACAGTTCAAAAACGACCCATTAATGCTCATTTAACCCATTTCATAAGCCAAAATTTGATAAAAAGGTTTAACATGTCTTCATTGAAATTTAATCATTAGATAATCAACTTACATTACAAACATCATTTTGAATCATTAGAAACGTTTTCATGCAATACCCATTGTAAAAACTTAAAGATAAATGAAACTAGGGTTGAAGCACTCTTTTTGGAATCTCATAGAAAGGGGCTCGCTGAAAGGAAGAGAGTTCAAGGATGGATACATACCTCAAATTGAATAAAACCCAATGATTTTTGATGAGGAAAAAACCACCAACATCCCTCCTAGTTCCTTCTTGACTTCTAGCTTCCATGGAGACTTGAGAGAGAGTTCAAAGGGACAGGGGTTATGGGTTTTAGGAAATGAAATCTAAAATTAAGTCTTAGGGTTTGAAACACTTAAATAGGAATAAAAAAACCCTAAAATGACTTCCTATGTTCAGAAAGACTTGGGGTGAATTTACCTAACACCCCAAGTCATTACAGAGAATTGGACAGCTTTTTGGGTAGTCTCATAGACAGACTAACAAACGGACCATTTGTAAACCAATGGCCCGTTGGTGGGGTATCGTTTGTTGGGACATAGCCTCTTTTAAGTGCAGGCTATCCCACCTTGCATGTTCAATCGACACCCTATGGTATATAGACCGTTGGTTGAACAATGGACCATCCTTTGGGTCGTTGTTTGGTCACTGTTTTGGCAGCTTCTTCCCAAGAGGTGGGGTACCCTTCTAGGGCCCCTCATGTGTCCTAGTTGGTGTCGTACCCGACAGTTAATCCACTAAACAAAGTCCACTACGTCTTAGGAACATCCAACATCAATTATTACTAAAAACAAACACGTAAAACTCACTCAAACATATCAAGGCACACAAGCACTTTCTAGGGCACTTATTACAAATTTCATGAATGTTCTTAGACGTTTGACCTCAAAATTTCAAACACTTCTTAAGAACATCAATGTTACTCCATTAAGATTAAAATTAACCAAACAAATAATCACGAAGTTCTAGTTCACCTTAGTTCATTTTAGGGCATTACATGAGCTATCGTCGGGCGTGGACTGCCCGCATAGCTCATGGCCTGCAAACAACAATTAGAGATTTCAGGCATTGCCTACACACATCACCTTTGGACTGCATAAAAGTCAGCCGCCGTCGGGCGTTACCTTCTTCATCACATTTGGTGTGCATAAAATGCACAGCTAACTTTAGATGTGGCCTTCAGCATAGCCTTTTTCCTACACACAGTGGTTAGTGGACAGCGGACGTGGACTACCTGCATCACCATTTGAATGCGAACAACGATTGGCTGATGTCGGAGGATGAACCTATACTATGTGGCCTCCAAGCATCGTGCGTAACCTGCACTCATCAGTCTGCCGACATTACACATCGCCTGTCAGCATCTTTCGTACCCTTCACAAATCAATTAGGAGAAGTCAGCCAATGGAAAGCACATCGACCAAGGCCTACAAACATTCGTTATGGCATTTACCCATCGGGTGGGCGACATTTACATTGACGAACGTCAGACAACATCAGCCAAGACATGTGTACTTCTGGCAAGCGACGTTGGCCAACAATAGGTAGCATCATCCAAGGCGTGCATGCATCCGCCGAGGCGTGTTTGCATAGGTATGGCGACATTAGCGTCGACTAACGACATGAAGCATCAGCTAGGCTTGTGATCTTTTGGCACGCGACATCAATCATTGACTGCTTGCATCCTCCGTAGCTTGTCAAAATTGTCAACTTATCATCGGGTGTGGATTGCCTTCATCGCCCTGGCGCGCAAACATTAGTCAGGCTACATCGAGCATTACCTGCCCTCATCTCCTTTGGCAAGAACAATGGTCAGCTGACATCTAACGTTGCCTGATCCCATCACATTTGGCTTGCACATTGGTCAGCCGACCTTGAGCATAGCCTTTACATATCACCTTTTTCCTAACATAACCGTCAGACAATGTTGGATAAGTCCATTCTCCAATGCCTTTGGTCTGCTTATAATTTTCAGTTGACGTTGGACGTGGCACTCTCAAATTGGTCAGTCGACGTGAGACATGGAGTGCAACTATCATCTGTGACCTACATACATAAGTCCCCAAGCATTGGTCATGGGCAACACATATCGTCCATGGCCTGTACACATCGTTCTTCCAATGTCGGACATCTCCTTCCAACTACATCCATAGCTTGAAAACATCGGTCTAGCGACGTCATAGTGACCTGGCTGCATTGTATTAAGCCTACACAATTTGGTCCCTCAACATCGGATGGGCCTACCCGGACAGTCTTTTGCTTGCACTTGTTAGACGAGTGACGTCACAAGCAACGACATTGATTAACGTTTAGTCAATAGTATGTGGATGTCCATGTCCTACAAAATCTAAAAAGTACGAAACTCCCTTCGTGCATAATAACATATTCATCTATTTTCCATTATTTAATTTGATATTTTTCATATTTTTTATTTATGAATTACCCATTTTCGGGATTAACTAAACACAAATAATAATTAGAAAAATCGTATAAATTATTCATCATAAGGTCACTTTATTTATTTGTGATTTTTTTTGTTAATTTTATATATTTTTTTCATAGATTTCTATTTTTTAATCATCAATTAATCATTTTTGGGACTTATCTAATAAAAAAAATTAAAATAATTTGTTAAAATTATTGAATTTAATATTATTATATTTATATTTTTACTTTTTGGAATTGTTTTTATTTTTTTCATATTCTTCCTATGTTTTATTAATTAATTATATGTTATTGGGTTTAACAAAAACAATTTAAATAAAAAAATGTTTAAAAATGTTTTTTATTTAAAAAAATTTATTTGTGGAAGCTAATGTGTTTTTGTAACTTATTAAGTCCATATTTGGATTGTACATATTCAATATGAATCTTTGGAGAAAACAACGTTTACTCCAGTAAGTATGAATGAATGTGTGCGGTTGAATCAAACACTCCAATTTGTACATGCATTTGATGTGGCTTGTCGACATCAAGCAAGAAACGTCGACCAAGGACAGACATTATCAACCAAGGCATGCATGCATGAGTATGTATGCACATCGGCTGGGTGACAACGATGTTGTGCAAGGATAGGCACCATCAGAAAAGCCATACTGTACTTTGGGCAAGAAATGCCAGACAATAGAAAACGACATCGGCCATGTCACATTGGTCATGGATCGCCTGCATTGGTCGTGGCTTGTGCACTTTGCTTCATCGACGTTGGTTGTGGACTGCGCATTGGTTGTGGCTTTTGCACATCGCTCATTCATTGTCAAGCGTGGGCTATGCGCATCGCTCACGTTAATTCTGTCATGGTCTAAGCGCATAAGTCAGGTGACATCATTTGTGGCCTGCACAAATTGACCAAGAGAGATTAGCCAACGATAGGTTACAACAATTTGCATGCCTCAATCGTAGCGTGTGTGCATATACTCGCTGACACCGGTCATGTCCTACTCCAATCAACTTTATGACAACTTTCAATGGCAAGAAACATCATATAAGGCAAGCATGCATTTGACGTGGTGTGTGCACATCGACTGGGCGACTTTGGTCGTGGCGTTCATGAATTGACAAGGCGATATCGGACAATGACATGCTGCATTAACCAAAGTCTTAAAACACCTGATATAGTTTCTGCACATCTAGAAAGAAATTTCAGAAAACAACATTCAATATCATCCAAGGATATGAATTCATAACCCATAGCATGTGTTAATCGTCATGGCGACATTGACGTCGGTAATAGGAGGCACTATAAACGGAGTCCTATACGCATTAGCTAAACGACATAGGCCAACGATAAAGAGACACAACCAAGGCATGCACACATCAATTATGGCATGTGTGTATCTACTCATGGACATCAATCCTATCCTACACACAGTGTCCAGCTAACATCGACTAACATTATCCAAGGCCTACAAGCATCAGTCGTGGCATGTGTGCATCAAATGGGCGATATGGGTCTTCACTTGCAAGTTTCATCTAGGTGACGTCGACCAACGGCAGCCAATATCAGCGAAGGTCTTCACGCATATGACATAGTTTTTGAGCATCTTGCCACCATTATCGGACTATGACTTGCGAAATCATCTAAGGCATGTCCACATAATCTATGGGGTGTGTGCATTGTCAGAGAGACATTGATGTTGACAAACGATAGGCAAGATAAACAAAGGCTTGTGCAGTTTGAGTAAGTGACGTCAGCCAACAATAGGCAACATTATCTAAGGCTTGCGGGCGCATCTGTCGTAGCATGTGTGCTTCGACTAGGCACTATTTGCATAAGCCAACGTAAGTAAGCATCGACAAATGCGTTTTATATTGAGGAAAAAGATATTGGTCAACAGCTAACAACATCAACCTAGGCATGCATGCATCAGTTGTGGCGTGTCTGTATCATTGGGGTTACTTCGACATCGGCCCACGACAGGAAGAATCAGCCAAGGCCTAAGTGCTTCGATCAAATAACATCGTCCAATAAAAACCGCATCAGCCAGGCGACATTCGTTATGGACTATCGCATCGCTATTGCTTATGCATATCCCTAATATGATGTCGGGCATGGACCTGTCACATTAGCCGTGGTGTGTGCACATCACTTAGTGGCTGTCGAGCTTGATCTTCTCACATCACCTTTGGCCTGCAGACAATGTACAGTAGTGTCATACGTGGGGATGCCCGCCATGCCCGTAGCTTGCATATTTTTTCATAGACTTTGTTCATTGACTGCCCCCATCGACCGTGGCTTGTACTCATTGTTGAGTTTTTATCAAGCATTGACTGCCAACATACATCTTGGCATGCAAACAACAATTAGCGATATCGGCATTGTTTACACACATCCCATTTGACCTGCATAAGAGTTAGCCAACGTCGGGCATAAACTTCCTCGATCGCCTTTGATTTACATAAAATGGACAGCAAACGTCAAATGTGGCCTTCCGGCATTACCTTTGGCCTAGACACAATGGTTAGTCAATATTGGATGTGGACTGCCTGCATTACCATTTGCACGCATGCAACGGTTGGCCGACGTCGTTTGTGGGCTGAACTTATCATACGTGGCATACATATAGCAGTCAGCCGATATCAAACATGACCTGGTAGCATCTTGTATAGCTTACACTCATCAGTCAGCTTACATCGGACATGTCCTGCCAACATCGTTTGTAGTCTACGCACATTCGGTTTGTAGATGTTGGCCAATGGCGGGCATATCAGCTAATTCCTCAACACATCGGTTATGGTGTTTTTAATTGGTAGGGTGACATTTGCATCGACCAACGTCTGGCAAATCATTCAAGGCATGTGCACTTTGGGAAAACGACTGTGGCCAACAATACGTAGCACCCGCCAAGGCCACCATGCTTCCGCCATGGGGTGTGTTTATCTACATGGCGACATCAGTGTCGGCCAATGCCATGAAGCATTATTCAATGCCTGTGTTCTTTGAGCAAGAGACATCGGCCTATGGCAACCGACATTAGCCAGGCGACATTAGTCATGGATTGTTGCATCGATTGTGACATCTGTAAATTGATCAGCCGACGTCGGAATAAGACCGTTCGCATTGACTGTGGATATGTATATCCTTTAGCGGTGTTTGAGCTTTTCCCTACTACATCTCCCTTGTCCTTCAAGCAATGTCTAGTCGTTGTTGGACAAAGGCTACTCGCATCGGTCATAGACTACATATTTGTTTGTTGACGCCAATCACGCAGTGCCTGCATTCTTTGTGTCACAAGCACATTCGTTACCCGTCATCAGGCGTGGACTTCCCGCATCGCCCTTGGTGTGCAAACAATAGATAGCAACATTTGGCATTGCCTTCCCTTGTTGCCTTTGTCCATCACAACGTTTAGCCGACGTCCGATGTTGTTTTACCCCATCGATTTTTCCTTGCACATTGGTCAGCACATATAAACAGTGACCTTACCACATCACCTTTAGCATGTATATAATGGTTAGCTGATGTTTGATAAGGCCTTTCTGCATCGTCTTTGGCTAGCACACAATGGTCTGCCGACGTCGAACGTCGCATTCACATAATAGTTGGTCCATGTGGCACATAGACTGCACCTATTATTTGTGACCTACATATTTAAGTCAAACTACGTTGGACATAGGCTACACCTATCATTTGTGGCATGCACACATAGGTTTTCCAACGTCGGAGTTTTCCTTCCAACATCGTCAGTAGCCTACACAAAATGGTTTACAAACGTTAAAATGACCTGGCAACACTGCTTGTGGCCTACACACTTTGGTCAGCAAACGTTGGATGTGCCTACCCGCATCCTCTGTGGCTTGCACTTATCAGACGACCGAAGTTGCATGCGGTGACATTGATCACGGTCTAGTCTTCAACATGCAGATGTCTATATCATAAAAAAATCAAAACAGTGTGAAACGTCCTTCTTGTAGAACAACATATTCATTTATGTTCCATCATTTATTCTCAATGTTTCCACCTAACTTGGTTCTTAATACCAATTTAATCATATTTACATTTCTTATGATATCAAAAAATCTTTGCATTGTACAAATATTTAATAAATCATTAGTTTCAAATGTTTAAAAGTGTTTTCAAGCATTTTCACATTTTTCAGACTCTTAATCATTAAATTTTTTTTGCAGTTTTTATTTTTTACATCACATTTTAAAAAATTATAATTTATTAAATTGTTGAATTTAGTAAATCAAAGAAAAGTCGGTAAAGGATAGTGACATCAGCAAGGCCTCCATGCAATTGTTGTGGCATGTGTGCATCGGCAGGATGACCTTCACATTAGCCTACATTAGGTAGCATTAGCCAAGGCTGGTGTGGTTCGGGCAATGACGTTGCCCAACGGTAGGCAATATAAGTCATAGCGTGTTCGGATCGGCAAGGAAAAATAAATGTTGGTTGATAGCTGGCAGCATAAGCCAAGGCATATCTACTTCGGGAAAGCGATATCCGCCAATGACAATTAGCATTGTTCAGGAGAGATATGTCTTACACAATTGCCTTAGATGTTGCATGTGCGCATTGGTCAATCGTGGACTGGCTGCATTTCTCTTGAAATGGGCATATCATGCAGTAGTCATTGGGCTTAGCATTCCCGTATTTACTTTGGCGTGCACACCATGGCAATCCTACGTAACACGTGGGCTACCCGCAGGGGCCGTAAACTGAACATTGCTCTACCGACGTTGGTCATGAACTACCCTCATTGATTGTAGTTAGTTTCACATAGCTTATTCGCCGTCGGGCATGGTTTGAAAAAATAGCCCTTGCATTGAAAACAATGATCATGTAACATCAGGTGTTGCCTGCCACCATTGACTTTGGCCTGCACAAATATTGTACGTACCCTACTGATACCAATCAACAGATGTCGATCAATAAATGTCGACCAACGACATTAAGTGTAAGCCAAGGTGTGCACGCTTATAACGTGGCATGTGCACATCTCGCAAACGAAGTCGGCCAATGGCATATGGCTTCAACCAAGGCTTGCATGCACGGACTTGGAATGTGATTGTCTTGCAATCCACATCGACCAATGACATGTGACAAAATCCAATCATGCATGCACATATATGGCATGTGCGCATCTGGATAAACAAAAGAAACTTGAAGCATTACAAATAAAGAATTCCATCTAGTGCATTTCTTTTGGAATTTTTCTAAATGCAAGTCCAAATTAATTACAACAATTTTTAAATTCTGTAATTCTAGCTCTACTTTAGCTTTAAAAATCCAATTACAAGCAAGTCTAATTTTTTCACACGAAACTCCAAATTGAGTAATACCCTCTTTTCCTATTAAATTATAAACTTGTGCAGCACACTTAATATGAAAATAATCATTATCAATTGGACAAAGTCTAATTTTTAAATAATCAATGGCTCTTAAATTATTAGAAGCATTATCTAAAGTGACACTCATTATTTTATCACATATTCCATAATATTGTAAAATAGAGCCTAGTTTTGACGCTATATAAGAACCAGTTTTAGCTTCTTCAACATATTTATACACTAATATTCGTTTTTTCATGTTCCATTCATGGTCAATTCAATGGACAGTAAGTGTAAAATATTCGTTACCATTAGGATTACGTCCTGTATCAGAAGTAATAAATAATCTACCATCGTAATAAGCAAATAAACAACAAAGAAAATGAGAATATTCTTTTTGATATTTAAAAAAATCACTTTTAATTGTATTTCTTGGAATACCTTCATAATATGGGTTATATAATTCTCGAATATAATGAACAAAACCAGGATGTGAAGGAAATGAAAAAGGTAAACCACAAAAAGCAACCATTTTAGCTAATTCTCCACGATATTTTTCTTTACTATACGTGCGGTGTGTGCTTTAACTATCCGGGTTAGACATATTTAATACACCTTGAACCATATTAGAACCTCCAACACCCATAGAACTTTTGGGTATGGGTGTTCCGTTTCTGTTAGCTCTTTCTATATCATCTAGGTGAGCAAATTCTTTATTACACTTTAGTAAATGTTTTCTTAGTCGTCCCGTTCCCCCTTGTGTACCCGTAGTTACATGTTTCATTACCAATTTACATTTAGTGCACGTACCAATAGTTTTTGCCTCATTTTGTATCAAAAATTTCCACATTAATGATCTTTTAACACGTATGACGGCGACATTTGAAAAAGTAGGTAAAAGGGAGACTTTGGTAACCGGACTAGTAGGGGTAGGGGTCTCTTCATATTCCTCATTTATTTCTACTTCTTCTTCTATTTCTTCCTCAAAATTAGTATAATCTATTTAAAGACTCATGATCTACTTCATTTTCAGAATCAAATTCAATAGGTCTTGGTGACGTAAAAAAAGTTTCATTAACACAAGTATAATCATTAGTATTAACTAAATATCTAGGTGGCAAATTTTTAGAACAAGAACTACTTACTCCTCCCTTTTTATTTTTTAATTCCGACATTGGTCTTTTACCACTATTTCTTTTCGAATTCAGGTTAAAATTTAAAATAATTAAATATTATAAGAAAAACAAGAAAAATAATTCAATAAAAGAGATAAAACAACTAAATTAATAAGCAAATAACAAGTAAAGTTGATAGTTGAACGAATGTACCAAACGTCTACGTAAAAGTAGACGTATAACCAAAGTCGGATTGGATAGATGCCTATTGTAGCTTCCGAAATTCAAACTCCAACTCAATATCACAATATAATAATTAATAATTTATGAGAGATTTAAAATTGAGACTTTGAGAGATTGTAGAAGATTGTATAAGTAGTGCATTCGTGATTTAAAATGAAAAAAGGGTATATTTATAGTCTAAATGGGATAGAAAGGGGTGGGAAGTGATAGTTCACCATTTTGTGCCCCAGCCCAACGGCTAGAAGGGCCCAACAATCATCAAAAGGCTACCTTAAAAAAATAAAATTAGAAAAACCGACTAAACAGGTTCTTACCGGATTGGACCAGTCCGCAACCGGTTCTTACCGAATCGGTTCAACCGCATAAAAAACCGGGAACAGGTCTGGTATACCAAAAGACCAGTTCCTTAATGGTTCAACCGTTACCGGATAGACCGGTACGGGAAACGGACAGGACTGGCCAAATACCGGTCCATTTGCCCCCTTACCTGGCAACAATGCTTATGGCCGACACACTTTGGTCAGCAAACGTCGGATGTGCCTAACCACATCGCCTGTGGCTTGCACTTGTCAAACGAATGACGTTGCATGCGGTGACATTGATCATGGTATAGTCTTCAACATGCAGATGTCAATATCATAAAAAAATCAAAACTGTGTGAAACGCCCTTCTTGCAAAACAACATATTCATCTATGTGCCTTCATTTATTCTCAATGTTTCCACCTAACTTGGTTCTTCATACCAATTTAATCATATTTACATTTCGTATGATATCAAAAAATCTTTGCATTGTACAAATATTTAATAAATCATTAGTTTCAAATGTTTAGAAGTATTTTCAAGTATTTTCATATTTTTCAGACTCTTACTCATTAATTTTTTTTAGTTTTTATTTTTTACATTCACATTTTAAAAATTTATAATTTATTAAATTGTTGATTTTAGTAAATTAAAGAAAATTTGGTAAAAGGAGAACGACATCAGCAACGCCTCCATGCAATTGTTGTGGCGTGTGTGCATCAGCAGGATGACCTTCGCATCAGCCTACGTTAGGTAGCATTAGCCAACGGCAGACAATATAAGTCATAGCTTGTTCGGATCGGCAAGGCAAAATAAATGTTGGTTGATAGCTGACAGCATTAGCCAAGGCATATCTACTTCGGGAAAGCGATATCCGCCAACGACAAGTGGCATTATTCAGGAGAGATAAGTCATAAATAATTGCATCAGATGTGCATGTGCACATTGGTCAAGCGTGGACCGGCTGCATCGCCCGTGGACTGGGTACATCATTCAGTAGTCGTCGAGCTTAGCATCCTGTATTTCCTTTGGCGTGCACACGCCGACAATCCTATGTCACACGTGGGCTACCCGCATGGGCTATAGACTTAACATTGGTATACCAATTTTGGTCATTAACTACCCTCATTGACTGTAGTTAGTTCACATAGCTTAGTCGTCGTTGGGCATGGATTGAAAAAATTGACCTTCCATTGAAAATAATGGTCACGTAACATCAAGTGTTGCCTGCCACCATTGAATTTGGCCTGCACAAATATTGTACGTACCCTACTGATATCGATCAACAGATGTCGACCAACAACGTAAAGTGTAAGCCAAGGCTTGCATGCTTCTAACGTGACATGTGCACATCTCGCAAACGAAGTCGGCCAATGGCATATGTCTTCAGCCAAGGCTTGCATGCACGGATTTGAAATATGATTATCTTGCAATCCACATCGACCAATGACATGCGACAAAATGCAATAATGCATGCACAGATATGGCATGTGTGCATCTAGCAAACGACGTCAGCCAACGTTGTGAAACATCTGCTAAGCCTTGCACGCATTAGTTGTGTCGTGCGCACATCGACTGGGCAATATCGGTCATGGTTTGAGTGCATCAACCAGGCGACATCACCTAAGGCCTGAGAACATCGATTAAGCGACATCAACCAACGATAGGAAGCAATACCATGTCTTGCACACATCAGTCGTGTCGTAGATACGATGACTCATTGACATTAGTCCAAGCCTATGCCTAGTGGTAAGGAAACATTGACAAATTGAAGGTAACATCACCCAAGGTCTGCACGCATCAGCCGTGGCATGTGTGCATCGGAAATGTCTTGCAAGTTTTTTCTATGTGACGTCAGCCAACGACAAGCACCATCAACCTAGGTCTTCATGTATTTGACGTGGTTTGTGCGCATATTTTAACCAACCTCGAACTACGACATGTAGAGTCATCCAATATTGAAAAACTCATTATTTGTACAAATATGTAATCTATCAATTAGTTTCAAATGTTTTGAAGTATTTTCATATTTTTCCGACTTTTATTCATTGTTTGAATTTTTTTACAATTTTTATTTTTTTAATTCAAATTTTAACATTACTGAATTTAATGCTTTATTTATTAGTGAATTTTTTGCATAAGTTTTATAATTTTTTAGAGTTTTCCTATTTTTGATGATTAATTACCAATTTTTTGAATTTAACGAACAAAAATAAATATAAAAAATGTTTAAATTGCTGAATTTAATATTACCATATTTATTTGTTGATTTTTGTGTTAATTTTATAATTTTCGTGTTTTTATTAATGTATTATTATTTTTCTAGATTTACCAAAAAATTGTCGTAATCTTTGAATTTATGGTTTCTATATTAATTTTTGAATTTTTGCCGTTTATTTTATATTTCTAAAAAAATATTTTTCCTATTTTCTGTTCATTAATTACCAATTTTATAGATTTACAATACTAAAATTAAAAAAAAGAAATGTTTAAATGTTGAATTTAAGGTTACTATATTTATTTGTGATTTTTTGGTGTTAAACTTTATTCTAATAATGAATTACAATTTTTGAGATTTATAGAAGAAAAATAAATATTAAAAAACATGTTGAATATGATGATCATAAGGTTACCTCATTTATTTATGAATTTTTTCCATTTATTTTATAATTTTCATATTTTTTTATTCATGAATTACTCATTTTCAGAATTTACCGAACACATATAATAATTTTAAAAAATGTTTAAATTTATTGATTATAATGTTTCTTTATTTGTATGTGAATTTTTAGGTTAATTTTATATTTTTCTCATAGATTTCCTATTTTTAATCATCATTAACTCATTTTCGAGATTTATCCAGCAACAAAAAAAATTGTTAAATTTTTTGAACTTAAGGTTACTATATTAGTTTTTAATTTTTTGGCATTATTTTTTATTTCATATTCTTCCTATTTTAAATTAATTAATTAATTATTTTTGGGTTTAACTAAATAATTTAAAAATAAATGAAATTTTTGTAAATTGTTTTTAATTCATGTTAAAAAATTTATTTGTTGAATTTAACGTGTAATTGTACTTTCAAAAGTGCACATTTGGGTTGTATATGTTTAATATGAATCTTTGGAAAAAACGATGCCCACTCAAGAAAGTCTATATCCGCGTCATAGAATCAAATGCTCCAAGTTGTCCATGTATCGGACGTTGCATGTTGGCATTAGGCTAGCGAGGTCAACCGACGATAGGCATCAGACAAATCATGCACAAATGAGTTGTGGCGTCTGTGCATCGGCTGGGTGACATCAATGTCGCGCAACAATAGAAAGCATCAACCAAGGCTTGTGTGCTTTGGGAAAGAAATGTTGGCCAACAGAAAGAGACATCAGCCATGCGATATTGGTCGTGGATCGCCCGCATTTATCTTGGATTGTGCAAATTGCTCCATCGATGTTTGTTGTGGACTGCCCGTATTTGTTGTGGCTTCTGCACATTCATTCATTCATTGTCGAGCGTGGGTTGTTGCATCGGTCGGGTGATATCACTTGTCGCCTGCGCTCTTCGGGCAGGTGACATCATTTGTGTCCTGAGCGCATCGACCAAGCGACATCGCCAAATGGCAGGCTACAACAACCAAGGCCTACATGTATCAATCTTTGCATATACACATCAACTCAATGACAAATTCTTAGCGTCCATGCATTTTCCAGGAGACGTCGTCCAACAACATGCTGCATCAACCAAAGTCTTCAAGCATCTGGCATGGTTTATGCACATCTGGAAAGCAACACCGGACAAGGACATGAAATATCATACAAGGAGGTGCACCGTCTTTGCAACATCGATGTCAGCAATAAGAGGCACTATCACTCAAGGATTGTGTGCTACGGGCAAGTGACGTCGGCCAATGGTACGCAACATCAGCTAAGGCCTTAACGCATTCGATATGGCATATGATCTTCAGAAAAGCAGAGTCCGATAACGAGAATCGGCATCATCCAGACCTGTATGTAATTATCATGGTGTGCATACATCGTCATGGCGACCTTAACATCAGCCTACATTACGTAGCATAAGACAAGGCTGGTTTTATTTGTCAAGCGACGTTGCCCAACGACAAGCAACATAAGTCATAGCGTGTGCGGATTGGTAGGGCAGCATCAATATGAGCTTACAACTGGCAACATAATCCAAGGCATATGTACTTTGGGAAACCGATATCGACCAACACCTAGTGACATTCGCCAGGAGATATAGGTCGTAGACTATCACATCAGACGTGGCATGTGCACATTAGTCAAGCGTGGACTGGCCGTAAAGGGTGTGTACTATTTATATCATTCAGTAGTCATTGGAGTTGGCGTTCCCGCATCTCCCTTGGCCTGCACAATACGGCCAACCGATGTATGATGTGGGCTACCCGTATGGGTCTTTGCTTGCATATTTTTTTGCCAGGGTTGGTCGTAGACTGCCTACATCGACCTTTGTTTGTGGGCATCACTTAGTAACCCGTGGCCTGGAAACAATGTTTAAGAGACATTAGGTGGTGCCTATACCCATCGACTTTTGCCTTCATAACTATCAACCGAGCAGGGTGTTTCTTACTCCTATCACCCTTTGACTGCACAACATTTATCTAATGTCGAGCGTGGCCTTCCCATGTCGCCTTTGGCCTGAATACAATGATCAAGCAATATCAGATGTCATTCCCGCATCTCCTTTGACCTGCAAACAATATTCAAGAAATATCAGATGTCGGTTTTACCTATCGTTCGTGGGCTGCACACACTGGTTAGATCGCACATGGCCTATCAGTATTGTCCGTAGCCTACAAACATCAACAATATGATATAAAACATTTCCTGCCAGCATAATTCGTATCCTGCACACATCGGTCTACCTTAGTCAAATATCATCTGCCCGCATCTCCTCTAGACTGCACATATCAATTGGCAATATTAGGGGTTGCCTTCCTCCATTGTCTTTGGCCTACACAACTATCGGCCGATATTCGACGTGGATTTCATTTATCATTCATGGCCTACACACAATGGTTCGTTGATTTCGTACATGGCCTGCCTGCGTTGCGTTTGACCTGTACACAAACTTTCTACCTCACCATTGTTCTTCACATAATGAATTTAGACGTGGGGTGCCATCATTGTCCTCAGCGTGCACACATTGGTCTGCCACTTTCAAGTTTATCCTGATATCATTGTCTGTATCCTCCACACATTTGTTATTGACGTCGAACATGGTCTATCAACGTATTCCATATCTTGCACACATCGATAACTAACCGTAAATGCTTCGTGCCAGGATAGTGCATTGTCGGCACATATCGGTCTAGAGATGTCAGCTAGTGGCAGAAAATATCTGTGAAGGCCTATACACACGAACATGGAATATGCTTGTTTGGAAAGTGGCGTCGCCCTTAGGCTTTCGATATCAACAAAATCTTGCATGCATAAGTCACATCATGTGCTAATCAACTTGGTAACATTGTTCGTGGAACGCATGCATAGTCTAGGCAACATCGGCAAATGGCAGAAAACATCATCCAAGGTTTGAACGCATCAGCCATATCATGTGCGCATTGAATGGGCGTTATTGACAGTTTCCTGCATTAATTGTCTAGATGACGTTAGCTAAAAAGAAAAAACATCAGTCAAGGTCTTCACGCATCTGACGTTATTTATGCACATTTGGCAAGCAACGTCTCACAACGACAAGCAACATCATTCCACTCAGGCTCACATAATCAATGGCTTGTCTGCATCGGCTAGGCGATATCGACGTAGTAATAGGAGGGAATATACCCAAAGGTTTGTATGCTTTGGCAAGCGATGTCTGTCAATGGAAGGGAGCATCACCCAAGGCCAGCACACATCTGAAATGGCATGTGCACATAAGGTAAGCAACTTTGGGCATTGCAATGCAACATCAGCCAAGGCATGCACACATTGGTCATGGCGTGTGTGCATTGGCAGGGCAACCATTGCATCTTCCAATGTCAAGCAGGGTCATCAAAGGCAGGTGAGCTTTGGAAATGAGATGTTGGCCAATGGAAGACATGATAAATCACTGCATGTACATATCATCTGGGTGACATAAGCGTTGGCTAATAGCAACTAGCATCAGCCAAGTCCTACCTTCTTCGAGCAAGAGACATCGACCAACACGAAGAGGCGTTCTCCAGAACACATTGGTTGTCGATAGTCGCATTGGTCGTGACCTGTGCACATCACTAAGGAGACGTCAGGAGTGGACTGGCCATGTCTTGGGAACATCACCAAGCAATCATCAAGCTTGGCTTTTTCGTGTCGCCCCTGGAGTGCACAAACAGTCCAGTCGACATCAGACGTTGTCTGCCCGCATAGTCCGTATCATGCACATTTCTCAATCGATGTTTTCTATGCACTACATGTATTTGCAGTGATTTGTGAACATCGCTTTGCCATTATCGGGCATGGACCACCCACATAGCCCTTGCCCTGCAATGAAAAGGATAGGCAACATTTGGTGTTGCCTACCTCCGTCAACTTTGTCGTGCACAGAGCAGCCAATGTCACGTATTGCGTGGCCCCTTCACCTTTGGCCAGAACAATCACTAAACCTCAAGTGTGGCCTTCCCTCATCACCTTTGTGTTGTACACTAAGGTCATCCATCATCGAACGTGGCCTTCCAACATCGCCTTTTACCTGCACATAATGGTCAATTGACGTCAAACGTTGCCTGCACGCATCGCCTATTGCCTGCAAACAACAACTGGTCGACGTCGCATGTGGGATACACCTATCTTTCGTGACTTGCACACATCATTCAGTTGACATCAGATGCGGCCTCACGACATAGTCTCTATACTCCAAACAGAGGTCTGCACACGTCAAACGTGGTCTAGAAAGATCACCTTAGGCTTGCACATTTTGGTCAGGCGACATCAGGCGTTGCCAGCCCTATAGACTTTGGTATGTACACCAATTAGCGACATCAGGTGTTCTCTACCAGCATCATCTTTCGTCACACATTAGTATCTTCAATGTAAAGTCTTTCCTGCCTGCATTGCCTTTGGACTACACATAATGGTAAGCCTACGTCAGGTGCGGCCTTCCCACATCGCATTTGGCCTCCACAAAAAGGTTTGTCGATGTCAGACGTGGTCAGCCTGCACAGAAAGGTCTGCAAACGTTAGACGTGGTAAGCCTGCCTCGCCTTTGCCATGCACACAATGGTCTGTCGGCATCAAACGTGGATCGACAACATCATCTGTAGCCTGCTGATATCGGTGTATCGATATTGAATGTGGCTTGCACACCTCGTCCATAGCATGCACACATTGGTCTATCGATGTCGGATGTGGGCTTCCAGCATTGTCCGCTGCCTACAAATATCGATATATATATGTCGGTCAATTACATATGACTTCATCAAAGACCTGCACGCATGAACGTAGAATGCCCATATATAGAAAGAACCGTAGGCCAATGGCATGAAGAATCAACGTACCATGCATGCACAAATCTGTCAAGTAAGAATCTAGAAAGCAACATCAACAAACAACATAAAATATCCACTCAAGCCTTCATGCATTCATAATTTCGTGTGCATATCGACAAGTCTATTTTAACCGTGGTTTGAGTGCATCGACCAGGCGACATCACCTATGGCATGTGTGAATTGACTAAGTGTCATGGGACAATGGCAGGTGACAACATCAAATGTGTGGACAAATCTATCGTGGCGCGTGCACATAAACTCATTGGTTTTAAACCTGGCCCATGCACAGTGAGCAATGCGACATCGTCCAATGGCATGCACAATTATCCAAGTAGTGCAGGCACCATCCATGGTATGTGTTCATCGGTTGGGAGACATTGGTCATGGCATGCATTCTTTGTCTAGGTGACATCGGCCAATAACAGGATGCATCAACCAAGGTCTTCACGCACCTAATGTGATTTGAGCACATCTGGCAACCAACATCTAACTATAAGATGCATCATCATCAAAGGCATGTACATATAACTTGTGGCGTGGTGCATTGGTTGAGCGATATTGACGTTAGCCAATGACAAGCACCATCAACCAAGTCTTGTTCACTTCGAGTAAACTACTTCGGCTAATGATAGGAAGCATCAGCAAAGTCCATCAGGCATCCAACATGGCATGTGCACATATTGAAAGCGATGTTTTCCAATCGAATGCAACATCAGCCAGAACCTACACGCATCTTTCGTGTCATGTGTGCATCAACTAGGTGCTATTTCCAATGGTCAGCGTCATGCAACATCTGTTAAGGCATGTTTGTTTTACGAAAGCAATGTTTCCCAATGACAAGTAGCATCAACATGGCATGTACGCATCATTTGTGGCATGTGCACATCTGTAAGGTGACTTCAGGGTCGTCAAATGGCAGAAAGCATCAACAAAGACCTGTACGTTTTGGGCAAGTTACATCAGCCAACAACAAGCAGTATCAGCTAGATGATATTGGTAGTGGATTGATGCATCGTCCATTTCCTTTGCATATCACTAAGTTTACATCGAGCATGGAGCTATCGAATCAGTTGTTGGTTATGCATATAGCTCAATAGTCGTTGAGCTTGACCTTTCCACATTGTCCTTGGGCTATACACACAATGGTTAGGCAATATCGGATGTATCACCTTTTGCATGCACAGAACGGTCAAGCAACATAAGTCGTGTGCTGCACCTATCATCCGTGGTTTACATATATTAGTAAGACGATGTAAGACATAGCCTACCAGCATCATCCGTAGCCTCCAGTCATCGATCTTTCGACATCAAACGTGCCCTGCCAGCATCTTTGGTAGCTAACACACATCGGTTTGTAGAAGTCAACCAACAATAGAAACCTCAACCAAACACTTGTCCATATTGGTTATGGCGTTTGTGCATCGAATGGGCAACATTTGCAATTACCAACGTAAAGAAGCATCTACCAAAGAATAAGCACTTCGAGAAAGCCACATTGGCTAACAATAGTTATTATCAACCAAGACTTGTACGCATTAGGCGTGAGGCGTGTGCATCTACAAGGAAACATTGGTGTCGGCCAACGACATCAACCATTCGCCAAGGACTGTGTACTTAAAGCAAGAGACATCTGCTAATAGAAACCGGCATCAGACAAGTAACATTAGTCATGACTGTCGCATCGGCCATGGGTGGTGCATATCGCTCAGCCTACATGGGGTGTGGTATGTCTTTATGGACAGTGGTGTGTTAAAATCCTTTAGAGGTCTTCAAGCTTGGCTTTCGTGCATTGCCCTTGGTATTCAAACAATGTCTAGCCGTCGTCAGAAGAGGAATGGTCGCATCGGTTATACCATGTATATTGCTTAGCTGACGTGTGTCGGGGATTGATCGTATTATCCTTGGCTTGTGTACATATCTCATCCATCATTGAGTTTGGACTGCCCACATTGCTCATGGCCTGCAATTTATAGTCACACGACATTTGGAGTTTCCTGCCTTATCGTCTTTGGGTAGCACAATGGTCAGCCGATGTCGAACACTGCTTGACCCTTGCACCTTTGGCTTGCACATTGGTTAGCAGACATTTAGTGTGGAATTTCCGTATTTCCTTATGGCCTGTACATAACGGCCAACTGACGTTGCACATGATCTTCCCGTATCGCCTTTTTATCTGCATATAATGGTCATACAAATTTGGATGAGTTCTTTAGATAATGATCTGCTGATAAGGGACATGGACTGCACCTATCGTCTATGGCCTGCATACATAAGTCAGGTGATACTAGACATGGGCTACACCTATCCTCCTTGGTCTGCACACATCGGGCTTCCAGAGTCGGATGTCGTGATTCAACTTTATTCTTAGCCTGCACACATCGATGAACCGATGTAAGATTTACTTGGCTGCATAAATAATGACCTGCACATTTCAGTTAGCCAATGTTGAATGTTCCTTCCCGCATCTTTTGTGGCGTGCACTTGTTAGACGAGCTACGTCGCACGCAACAACTTTAATCAAGGTCTAGTTAACGAAATGCACATGTCAATGCAGTACAAAAATCAAAAGAATGTGAAACGTTCTTCCTACATAACAACATATTTATCTATTTTCTATCATTTATTCTCAACATTTCCGCCTCACGTGGTTATTTTGTACCAATTTCATCTCGTTTACGGTTCATACGATATTAAAAAATCTTTTATTGGTAAAAATACGTAATATACTATTATTTCACATATTTAGAATTATTTTGAAGCATTTTCATATTTTTTGGACTTTTATTCATTGATTGTAATTATTTTTACATTTTGTTAACGTCACATCTTAAACATTCAAAATTTATGAAATTGTTGAATTTAACTCTTTATTTACTTGTGATGTTTTTGAATTAATTTTATAATTTTCATATTTTTTTCTATTTTTTATTAACTAATTACCCTTATTCGTGAATTACTGAACAAAAGTAAATATCAAAAAAAATGTTGAATTTAAGGTTACCATATACACACACACACACACACACACACACACACACACACACACACACACACACACACACACACACACACACACACACACACACACACACACACACACACAGACACACACACACACACACACACACACACATATATATATATATATATATATTAGTCTTTGGGGTTAATCTTATATTTATCCTATCTTTAGTAATAAATTACAATTTTTCAAGATTTAACCAAAAAATAAAAAAAATTACTGAAATTTTGAATTTATAGTTAGAATATTTATTTTTGAATTTTTGACATTCATTTTATGTTTTTAAACATATTTTTTCTATTTTTCTTCATGGATTACCCATTTTAGAGATTTACTAAACTAAAATAAGAAAAAATTGTTTAATTTCAATTTTGTATATTTAGTTGTGAATTTTTGGCATTAACTTTTCATTTTTTATTAATGAATTACCAAATTTTGAGATTTATCGAACAAAACTACATATTTAAAATAGTGTTGAAGTTGATGAATTTAAGATTAGTATATTTATTTGTGATCTTTTAAAGTTAATTTTATATATTTTTTTAAAGTTATCTTATTATTTATTCACGAATTACTCATTTTCAAGATTTATCGAACGAAAAATAAAATTTTAAAAATTGTTAAATTTATTGAATTTAAAATTATTATATTTACTTATAATCTTTTGGCATTATTTTTATTTTTATATATTTTACTATGTTTTATTAATTAATTAGTCATTTTTGGGTTTAACAGAAAAATATTAAAAAAAAGTTGTTGAAAACTCCTTTTTTTATATAAAAAAGTTATTTGTGGAAGCTAATGTGTGTTTGTACATTATAAGGTGCATATTTAGGTTGTACGTGTTCAATAATCTTTGGAAAAAACGATCTCTACCGTAATAAGTCAAAAATTTGCACCATAGTATTTAACGCTGCAAGTGGGCCATGCATCAGACATGGCATGTTGGCATCAGGCAAGAAACGTTGGTCAACGACAGGCAGCATCATCAAGTCCAACATGCATGAGTCATGGAGTTTGCGCAACGGTTGCAGGACATCGGCGTGTGCGATAGGCACCATCTTCTAAGGCCTATGTGATTTGGGCAAGAAATGTCATCCAACTAAATGCGGCATCAGCCTTGCGACACTTGTCATGGATAAACTACATCGATCATTGCTTGGATACTGCTCCGTCGACATTTGTCGTGGAATGCCTGCATCGGTCGTGGCTTGTGCACATTGCTCAGTCATTGTCGAACATGGGCTGTGTGCATCTGTTAGGGGAATTTAGCCATGGTCTGAGCGCATCGGTCAAGATGACATAAGTTGTGTCCTGAGTGCATTGAACTTGTGACATTGATAAACGACATAGAACAACAGCCTACATGCATCATTTGTAGAGTGTGTGTCGACTCGACTACACTGGTCGTGGCCTAGGCGCATCAACTTGGCGACATAGTTCAATGGCAAGCAACATCATATAAGACATGCATGTATCAAATGTGGCGTGTGGGCATAAACTGGGTGACATTGGTCGTGGCCTGCATGCATTGGCCAAGTAACATCAGTCAATGACAGACTACATCAACCAAGGTCTTCACACATCTTACGTGGTGTCTTCACATGTGGAAAGAAGCATCGGAAAACGACATTCATGATCATCCAAGGACATTCATTTATTACCTATAACGTGTGTGAATCATTTTGGCAACATCAGAAATAGAAGGCACCATCAACAGAGGCTTGTGTTCTTCGAGAAAGTGACGTCGTCTAGTGGTAGGAAGCATCTTATCATGCATGCATCTTACATGGCATCTGCGTATATGAAAATTGATGCTGGCTAATAAGAACCAATATCATCCAAGACATGCAAGCATTATTTATGTCATGTGCACATCGAGTGGGTAATTTAACTTGTTGGTTGAGTGCATCGACCAGGAGGCATCACCTATGGCCTGTGTGCATCAGCAAAGATACATCGAACAATTACAGGAAGCCACAACTAAGGATTGCAGTACTAGTCATGGCGTGTGTGCATCGACTCATGGACATCAATCGTAGCATACGCATAGTGTCTAGGCTACATCGGCCATTAGAACGAAAAATTACCCAAGGCCTACATGTATCAGCAATGGTATGTGAATCGACTGGGCAACATCGGTTTTCACTTCCAAGTTTCATCCAGGTGACGTCGGTAATGGCACGTCCCATCAGCCAAGGTCTTTATGCATCTGACGTAATTTGTGCGCATCTTGAAACCAACGTTGGACTATGACATATGGAATCATCCAAGGCATGTATACATAACCTTGGGGAGTGTGTATTGGTTGAGAGTCATTGATGTCGGCCAACGATAGGCACGATCAACAAAGGCTTGTTCACTTTGAGTCATCGACGTCGGCCAACTATCAACAACATTAGATAAGGCTTGAGCGCATATTTCGTGGCGTGTGTGTTAAAACTTGGCGGTATTTCCATGAGAAAACGTACTAAAGCATTGATAAATGAATGTTAGCTTTATAAAGCGACGTTGTTTAAGGAAAAGCAGCATCAACCAAGGCATGCATGCATCAAGCGTGGCGTGTGGGCATCATCAGAGTGAATTAGGCGTCGGCCAACCGTAGAAAGCATCAACAAAGGCCTCAGTGCTTCAAGCAAATGATATCAGCCAATGAAAACCCGCCTTGGCAAAGTGACATTGGTCATAGGTCGTTGCCTATGCATATCCCTAAACTGACGTCGGTCGTGGACCTATCGCATTAGCTGTGTCCTGTGCACATAACGCAGTTGCCGTCGAGCTTTATGTCCCCTCATCATCTTTGGCTTTCACACAATGACCAGTTAGCATCAGACGTGGGGACTCCTTCCTCAACCGTAGCTTGCGCATTTCTCAACTAACACTGTTTGTTGACTGCCCGCATTGACTATGGCATGTGTGCATTTTTGAGCTGTCGTCAAGCGTGGACTGCCCGCATAGCTCTTTTCTTGCAAACAACAATTAGCGATATCGGGCGTTGCCTAAACACACCACTTTTGGCCTGCATAAAATTCAATTGACATCGAGTGTGGCATTACTACATCGCCTTTGGTCTGCATAAGATGGATAACTGACGTCAGATGTGGCTGGCATCACCTTTCGCCTACACACAATGTTTAGTCGACATCAGACGTGGGCTACCCACATCACCATTTGCATGCACACAATGGTTGACCAACGTCGGACATGAGCTGAACCAATCATTTTTGGCCTACATAAATCGGTCAGTTGACGTCACACATTGCATGCTAGCATTATCTGTAGCACACACTCATCTGTCTGCTGACATCTGATGTGCCGTGCCAGCTACTTTCGTAGCCTGTATATGATGGCTTATGGCAGTCAAATCATCCAAGGCCTTAACACATTGGTTATAGAGTTTATGCATAGATTGGGAGACATTTTCATCGACCAACATCTCACAACATCATCAAATGCATGAGCACTTTCGGCAAGCAATATTGGCATACAGCAGGAAGCATCAACAAAGCATTGCTAGCATCGGCTGTGGCGTGTGTGCATTTACAAGGTGACAGCTTCAGCCAACGTCATGAAGCATTAGCCACTGCATGTGTGCATGTAGCAAAAGACATCAGCCAATTGCAAACGGTATTGTCTAGACAACTTTAGTCGTGGATCGTTGTATTGTGTTTCGCATGTTCACATCGCCAGCCAACATCATGCATGGACCATCCGCATCGATCGTGGCCTGTGTATATCCTTTAGCGGTCTTTGAGCTTGGACATCATGCATTGCCCTTATCCTGCAAAGAATGGCCAGCCGTTGTTAGACAAACACTACTCGCATTGGGCGTAGCCTGCACATTGTTTAGCCGATGCAAGTTGTGCAGTGCACGCATCCTTCCTTTCTTGTGCACATATCTTACATGTCATCGGGCGTGGATTTCTCATATTTCCCTTGGAACGCGAAGAATAATCAGGTAACATCAGCCGTTACCTTCCGTAATCGCCTTTATCCTGCACAACGGTTAGCAAATGTCTCACGTTGCCTGATCTCATCGCTTTTGGCTTGCACAATAGTAGGCATACATTAAGCGTGTCCTTCCCATATTGAATTTGGCCTATACATAATGGTCAGCCAACGTTTGTTAAGGCCTTCCCACATTGTCTTTGGCCAGCATACAAAGGTCTCGCAACGTCAGCGTGGACTTCACACAACGATCAGTTGATGTGGCACATATGATGCACCACCTATCATCTATGGTCTGCACACATCGGTCTTCAAACGTTAGATTTTACATGCCATCTTCATCAATATCCTGCACATATCATCTTATCCACGTCAGAGTGACTTAGCCGCATAGCTTGTGGCATGCACACTTCGGTAAGCAATATCGGATGTGCCTATCCGCATAGTATGTGGCTTGCAGTTGTTAGGAGCGACGTCACATGAGACGACATTGATCAAGGTCTAGTCTATAAAATATTGATATTCTTGTTGTATAAAAATCATAAAAGTGTGAAATGTCTCCCTTCAAATCAACATATTCATCTATTTTCCATCATTTATTCTCAACATTTCCGCCTCACATGGTTCTTTCATACCAATTTGATAATATTTACAATTTGTATGATATTGAAAAATCACTCATTTGTAAAAATGTGTAATCTATAATTAGTCTTAAATGTTTAAATGTATTTTCAAGATTTTTTATATTTTTCTGACTCTTATTCATTGTTTATAGATAATTTTTATGATTTTTATTTTTTACGTCATGTTATAAAAATTTTAATTTAATAATTTGATTAATTTAATAATTTAATGAAACGCAATTGTCGTGGCGTTTGTGCATCGATAGGGCGACCTTCGTATCAGCCTACGTTAGGTAGCATTATCCAAGGCTAGTGTGCTTCGGGCAAGTGACGTTGCCTAACAGCAGGCATCATAGGTCGTGAAGTGTGTGCAACGACAGGTAAACATCAATATTGGCTGATAGTTGGAAGCATAATCCAAGGCATAGATGCTTTGGGAAAGCAACATCAGCAAACGACAGAGACATTTGCTAGTCCACATAAGTCATAGACAGTTGCATCACATGTGGCTTTTGAACATTAGTCAAATGTTGATCGGCCGCATTGCCCGTTGATTCTGCACATCATGTATTAATCGTTGGTTTTGACATTCTCATATTGCCCTTCGTGTGCACACCACGGACAGCCGACGTTGGACGTGGGCTACCCGCATGGTTCATATCCTAAACATTGCCATGGATTGCATGCATCAACCTTTTTTTGTTGACATTAGTTAGTTATCGTCAGGCATGGATTGCAAACATCACCCTTGCATTGAAAACTATGGTCAAGAGACACAAGGGATTGCCTTCCCTCGTCGACTTTGCCCTGCACAAGCATTATATGTAGCCTACAACTACCGGTCAAAAGATGTCGGCCAACGGCATAAACCGACATTCAAGGCTCATACGTCTCTGACGTGAATTGTGCAGATTTTGCAACAAAAGTTGGCCAATGGCATGCGGCTTCAGCCAAGGCTTACACGCATGGACGCGAAATGTGCTTACCTTGCAGCCGATCTGCAAATGACATGAGACATTAGCTTATCATGCATACACGAAAATAGCATGTGAGCATCTGGCAAGTGACATTGGTCAATGACATGCATAATAAGCTAAGACAGCATGCATCAGTTGTGTCGTGTGCACATCGACTTGGCAATTTCAGCCATGATTTAAGTGTATCAACCAGGTTATATCACCTGCGTTCTGTGCGTATCAGCAAAGCTACATCGGCTAACAAGCGGGAGCAACAACCAAGGCCTACACGCATCAGTCGTGGCGTCTGTGTGATGACTCATGGCAATCAATCCTAGCCTATGCACAATGGCCAAGAGACTTAGACCAATGGAAGGCAACATCATCCAAGGTCTCAACAATTCTGTCGTGAAATGTGTGCACCGACAAGACGACATCTTTCGTGGCTTGCAATTTTTCATTTGCCGATGGCAGGCACCATTAAAACAAGGTCTACACGCATCTTACATGGTTTGTGCACATCTTTCAACCTACATCGGACAGTGACATGTAGAATAATAAAAGGCACGTTCACATAAACTATGGGGTGTGTGCAACGGTTGAGCGACATTGACATTGTCCTACGATAGGCACCATCAACAAAGATTTGTACTCTTTGAGTAAGTGACATCAGCTAATGATAGGTAGCACCAGCCAAGTCCAGCGCATATCTGTCATTGCATATGTGCACCGACTGGGCTATATTCGTATTGGCGAACGTTAGGCAGCATCAGCAAAGGACGATGAGCTTCAGGCAAGAAATGGTGGCCAAAGGCAAGAAACATCTACCAAGGCGTGCATACATCAGCCATGGCGGGTGTGCATTGGCATGTCAACTTCGGCGTTGGCTCATGTTTGGCAATATAAGCCAAGTCCCCTGTGTTTTTGACAAAAGTTATCTCCCATCGATAAGCAGCCTCGGTGAGACAACATTGATTATGGACTACCGCATCGACTGTTGCATATGCATATCCTTAAGATGATATCGAGCATGGATGTTTCGCATTAGTTGTGGTTTGTGCAAAGCACTCAGTGGTTGTCAACCTTGACCTTCCCGCATCGCCTTTGGCCTGCACACAATGGCTAGTCGGCGTCACATGTGTTTTGACTGCCTCGGCCATGTCCTGCACACATCCATCTGCCAACGTCAAATGTGGCCTCCCAACATCTTCCATAGTGTTCACACATTGATTTATCGATGTAGAACATGTCCTCCATGCATTGTTTGAATCATCCACACATTAGTCTTCAAATATCTTACGTGTCCTTGCTGCATCACTCAAGCCTGTACATATCGATTAGGCGACTTCAGGCATTGCCTGCCCCCATCAATTTTATCCTCCACAAACAATCACTCGAAGTCAAGTGTGGACTACTTTCATCACCCTTTTCCTACATACCGCAGTTAGCCAATGTCGAGCATTGAATGCACACATTGACTTTGGCCTACACATAATGGTTAGCAACGTAGGGTGTGTCCTGCCCTCATCGCCTTCATCCTGAAACACAATGGTCAGTCGATGTAAGACATGATATTTATGCCTTGGCCTTTTTCCTGCACACAAAGGTTTGTCAAATTTTAACGTGGCTAGCCAACATCGTTCGTAAGCTACACACATTCATCTGCCGACGTGGGATGTGACTTGCAAGCATTAAATGTAGCATATAAATATTTGTCAAAATATTTTTCCCAACGGCATAAAGCGTCAGCCAAGGCGTGTATGCATCTGAAGTCGTCCAATGGTATATGCCTTTGGCCAAGGCTTTCACGCACAGACAGGGAATGTGTATGTATTGCAACTGACGTAGGCTAATAACATGCGACATCAGCCAAGCATGTGTGCACGAACATGGCATGTGCACAGTTGGCCAGCGACGTTGTCTAGTGACATGCAACATCACTTAAGTCCCTCATGCATCAGTTTGGTCGTGTGCACATCAACTGGGAAATTACAATCGTGGTTTGAGTGCATGAACGATGAGACATCACTTGAGCCTGTGCACATCAGCAAAGCGACATCAGCTAATGATGGGGAGCAATAACCAAGGCCTTCTTGCATAAGTCATGGCGTGTGTATGACCTATTGACATAAGTCCTATCCTACACATTGTCCAGGCAATGTTTACAAATGGAAGGAAACATCAGCCAAGGACTGCACACATCAGTCGTGGCATATGTGCATCGGCTTGGCGACATCAATCGTGGCTTGCATGTTTTTCAATATAAGGTCAGCCAAAGACAAGTACAATCAATAAAGGTCTTCATGCATCTGAATTTACTTGTGCGCATGTTGCAACCAATGTTAGACTACGACATGCATAATCATCCAATGCATGTAAAAACCTATGGGGTGTGTGCATTAGTTGAGCGACATTAATGTAGGCCAACGATTAGAACCATCAACAAAGGCATGTGTGCTTTAAGCGACATCAGCTAACAGTAGGCAGAATCAGCCAAGGCCTGCACACATCTACTGTGGTGTGTGTGCATCGACTAGGCGCTATTTGCATTTGCTAACGTCAGGAAGCATCACCAAATGCCTATAAGTTTCTGGAAAGCGACGTTGACTAATGCCAAGTAATATTAATTAAGGCATGCATGCATAATCCATGGCGTGTGCGCATTAGTAGTGAGACTTCGGCGTCAATCAACGACATGTCGCATCAGACAAGGCCTCTGTGCTTCATGCAATTGACATCGGTCAATAACAAGCCGCCTCGGTAAGGACTAATTGTTTGTGGAATTCCGCATCAGTTGTTGCCTATGCATATCACTAATATGATATAGACATGGACCTGTCACATCATCCATGACCTATGAATATCACTCAGTGGCCGTCGATATTGACCTTCCCCAATCGCCTTTGGCCTGCGCGCAACGGCTAGTCGGCGTCAGAAATGGTCATCCCGCCTCGATCGAAGTCTGCATATTTCTCTAACGACATCAACAATGGACTGCCCATATAAAATTTTTCCTGCAAATAACGATCAACAATATCGGGCGTTGCCTACCCATTTCACATTTACCCTACATAAGTGTCAGCCTTCGTCAAGCGTGGCCTTCCTAGATCGCCTTTGGTGAGAAAAAAACAGATAGCTAATTTTAGATATGGCCTTTCCAGATCGCCTTTTCCCTACACATTATTGTTAGACAACATCCAACGTAGACTACCCGCAATGCCTTTTGTATGCACATAACGGTCAATCGACGTCGAAAGTGGGCTGAACCTATACTCCATTGTCTTCTAGAATCATTTGTAATCTGAAATCATCGGTCTACCGATATCAGACATGGCCTGTCAACATCTTCTGTAGCCTACATAAATCAGTCTGTAGATGTCAGCCAATGGAAGACACATCAGCCAAGGCTTGCACACATTCATTATGATGGTTATGCATCGATTAAGCAACATTTGCATTGACTAACGTTAGGCAACATCAGCCAAGACATTTTTCACTAAGGGAAAGCGACATTGGCCAACAACAGGTAGCATCATCCAAGGCTTGCATACATCTGTCGTGGCGTATGCTAATCACCAACCTTCCATCGGGGTTAGGCAACGACATGAAGCATCAATCAAGGCCTTTGTGTTTTGAACCAGTTACTTCTGTCGTGGAATGACTGCATACTCCATAGGTTTTTTACATTTCTCACCTATCATTGGGTGTGGACAACCCCCATCCCCCTTGGCGTGCAAACAATAGTCAGGCGACGTCGGGCATGTCACATTTAATAATTCCAAGACGAGTCATAAAGCCAAACATAGGTTCAATGAGGTCTGAGCACTATTTTAAGACTTATTTTAATGAATATAGGTCATTTAATAAGTTTAGGAAAAAAATATCCAAGAATGTCCATGACGTTCAGAGACTAGTTCTAAGGGGTACTAGCGTGCCTTATCCTATTTGACTACTTATTACAAATTGGAAGTTCATGAAATTAGCTGGAAGGGTGTATATCATGTATTTAAGGTTATTCGTGGTCGAAATATCTAGTTACGACTCCCCCATGAACAAACCAACGGCCCTTGAGGAGGACCCTAACACGTAGGAGACAACATTGCCTAGACAATGTGCACCAAAGAAACACAAATTACGGGGTGTATGTTGATCGACGAGGCGTCGATGCCAACCATTGACCAACACTTATCCATTTCATTTGATCCCTCTCCTGCACAATTCTCTTACCGAAATAACGATTGTGAAACATAGAGCGAGGCCTGGCAATCGATGGACCAGTTACCCATCGGTCGTTGACTGATCGATAGTCCTACATTTACTGCCTAAACAAATCCTCTTCCTTCTCTATTCTTTCTGTCACTATTGAGAAGACACCATTGAATACAAGCTAGGGGGAGGTTTTGGGGGCTGAAAAGGGACAATTCACCATTCAATCTTCATCAAACATTGAGGTAAGGGATCTAATTAACGTTAGAGACTTCTTTCCTTAAAAGGTTCCTAAAAGCATTTCTAAAAGTAGGATTTTAAATTGGATTTTATTCAATTGGAAATTTGTTATTATGAACTTAATTTTTATGGTTTATTGTGGATATGATGAATAGATTAACATGTATTCCAACTTGATTATAGTAATTTGTGATGGTTTTATCTAAATAGAAGAACATAATCCTTAACCTTTTTAGTTTATAGGTTTGATCTTGATGTGAATTGGGTTGTGATTGATTCAATTTACATGATTTTTGGTTACGTAACTATAAGATTTATTTTTAAACTAATCATAACCAAATTAGGATGATTTTTAGCCTTTCATACTAGTTCTCGAGAAGTGGTCTAGGTTATGAGAATTGACCTAAGTATCTTTCCTTAAGTTTTTAATTAGTATTGAATTATGGAGTACTGACTCTTTTAGTCTTGTTATCATGTTAATTATTGAATTATGATTTTGTATATCCAAATTATATTGAATTGTAGGTTTGTGGTAAGGCCTAAATGATTATCTATGAAGAAGACTTGGTAAGTCTTATGATCTCTATCTTTACTTCCAATTGTGATTAATTATGGTAAAGTCATAATGTTATATTGGAGTATACCTTGTGTTAGGATTTATCAGGTGGTACGGTGTTTAATTGAAATATCTGGACTATATTATGAGGTTTATTAAGGTGTATTTGTTATAAGGATGGTTATGACTATCAATGTGCATTATTCTGATATGAAATTAAAATGTGCTAACCTCACTTATGTACTCATGCAATTCTTCTTGAGCTATGATGATCATGATAATGATTATACAAGGGATTGACTCTGTGACATAAACTAAGTTATGATTGATAATGAAGACTTAATGATTTTTCAATAAAGGGACTTAGCTTTCCACCAACTGAACTTAACAATCGGAATTTATGACTTCCCAAAGAGGAAGATTCATGCTAGAGTTCTACATGAGATGTTTACTTCCTACAGAGGAATACTCATCCAATATTTTCCCATGAGAGGAGACCCCAATTATAATGTAGTATGAAGTGGGAATATACTATCTATTAGTTCTTGAGCTATGTTGCCCCCATAGGAAGACTAGCTAGTGGGTCCACCTACAAAGCTATATTTATGTTTTGTTCTACTTTTGTCGGTAGACGACCTTCCATCGGTGTAAGGTTTTACAACACCGGATTCCACATTTAGATCTTGTTGTCTATGTTAGTTAAGTAAAGTATTCCCTAAACTAAATTAAAGTTATGAAGTATAAATTAATTAAGGTGACTTGAGTGGTTTGACTTAGCTTAGGTAGGGGTATGGGACTCTACTTCTGCATTGAACTAAGTGGGCCTTGCAAGAAACTTTAGGGAGTTGATATCATGCATATATGTGATAATGAGGTATATGATGATAATATGTTGATGATATAGTATATGTCATTATATCATGATAATTATTTTTATGAACATGTATTTCGATTATGTTAATAAAGTTCGACATTGGTTACAGTTTCTTGTTGGAGCTACATGATTGAGTAAGGTTAAGGGGACTTACTTGGTCATTTAATTTGTTGACTTGATGAGGATTCATGAGTAATTACCATTGCTTATTATGATCTATATAACTCTTTTTCATGCTTGTGATGTCATTCCTTGATGATAGGGTTGTAGTAGATTATGGTTTCAAATATGATGATATGCATATTACTTGTTTGAGTTAGTAACAATTTTTTGTTATTTGGTGTGACTTAATTTATTATGCATAATACTTTTAAAGGATTAAATATCATGGTTTAAAATAAATATCCCTTTTTGGCATATTTTTATCGTGTATATGAATATGGTCTCATACTTAGTACATGTTGCATACTAACCCTATTTTCATTCTATTTCCCAAACATTTTAGCTTCTGGTCGTTGAAGGCTCATTTGAGATGACTTGAAGAAGACTTGTCTATTCTCTATCATCCAAGTGCGTAGGTCCTCACTTTCCAAGGGCGATGTTGATATCTTGCTTATGAAGTTGCCTTGTTTTTCGTAGTCTCTTATGCTCATTCCACATTCAATTGAGTACAATTTGTATAACTCTATATGTCGCTTCTTTACATTGATGTAGGGCTATGCCCAAATTTATATGATCGTTTCAATGGTATGATATGAGACAATCCTTAAGACTGTGTTCTCTCTTATGTATATATTTATGTGCAGTAAAAGTAGATGGCCATGTAACCTTTCTATACGAAGGGTCTATGTATACTCGATATGTATATTATGTGTATGTAGAGTTCTATTTACACCTCCAAGTAGAAGTAATAAATGATTTAAATTTTCCGCTAAATTATAATTATTAATGTGATCATATAAACTAACAGTCTAGTCTTAGTCCTCAAAGAGAAAGATGACGCTGATTACGTCTAAGGTGTAAACTCGGATGTGACAAACTTGGTATCAGAGCATGAGGTGGAATTATCTTAGAGTCGATGTCTCTCTATAACACGTGTATGTATGTTCGTGTTCATAATTGTGAAGTGTGCCAAACTTATGAATGGGAACCTACACGATGCCTAGGAAACTCTCATTTTCTTGGAAATCTTATATGGTGCCGCTAGAGTATACTTATTGTGTACATTTGCATCTAAACCTATTGTTGGGCTTATAGGAAAAATGAATACTCGAAGGAATGAGACATGAGGACTAGACAAGGAAAATTGCCAAAGAGGGAGCTTCTCCCTGTTGTGAGCAAGTTCCTCCACTCAAAGAAGATGCTAATATGGAACAATCTATGGTCAATCCTCCACCCTTGATGGATTGATATATAAGTGTTTCCCTCATCAAATTCTCTCAAGCTTCCACCATTCAAGACCAAGCTATGACGACCCAAACCAACCAGGAGCTTGTACCCCGTCCTCGTCAACATGTCACTCCTATGGCTTCGCCTCTAAGGGAATTCACTCGAATGAGCCCTCCTACCTTCTACGGGTCTAAGGTTGATGATGACCCCAAAGAATTAATCGATGAAGTGTCTAAAATACTTTTTGCTATAAGGTTTAACACAAGTGAGAAGGCCGAGTGGGATACTTATAAACTAAAAAACGTAGCTCAACATGGTTTGTGCAATTAAGGATAATAGGACATTCAGGGGTGGTCCATTGACTTGGCTGATCTTTATGAAGGCTTTTCTAGATCGGTTCATTCCTAAGGAGATAAGGTAGGATAAAATGGTGGAGTTCATCAACCTTTTCCAAGGAGAAAGAAGTGTTAACGAATAATCCTTGGAATTCATTAAGTTGTCCAAATATGCTCATTCCTTTATCTTAGACATCAAATGAGCCGCTTTTTGACAGGGGTGTCGGAGGACTTACAAAAGAAGTGTAATTCAGCCATGCTACATGACAACATGAATATTTCCCGTTTATGGTGCATGCTAGAGAAAAAGTAAAGTTGCTAAGAGGGACATATCATTTGATGGTGGTGCTACAAAGAATTGGCTTGAGATCCAAGACAAGCCTTCAAGAACAGGTTCTCTAATGAAGTTCCATCCGAATTTCTCAAGGCTCAGGATGAAAAGGTGTCTAATCCTAGAGACAAAAAGGGAAGGAGTTGTAAATCACCAAAAGAGAAGCCTACATGTGCCAAGTCTGGAAAGGTTCATATTTGTGAGTTCTTGGTAGGAAAAGGAAATTGCTTTGGTTATGGAAAGAGTGGTCACAAGTAGAGAAATTGTCTAAATTTGAAGGCTCAAGAGAATACTTATCAAACTCAAGCAAGTGGTTCTAGTGATGCTCCTAAGAAGAACCGCCTCTATGCTCTCCACTCTAGGGGTGAGCAAGAGACTTCTCCCAACGTGGTGACCGGTTTGTGTAAAGTCTTTACTATTGATGTTTATGCTTTACTTGACCCGGATGTCGCCTTGTCATCTGTTACACATCTTGTATCTAAAAAGTTTGATATTTTGCATGAACCTTTTATTTTTCCTTTACTGGTGGGTGAGTCGGTTGTTGCAAAAGAGGTGTATAGAAATTTTCCTATAATATTGTCTAGTAGAGTTTCTCATGTTGATCCAGCAGAACTAGGATATGCTACATTTTGATATTATATTTTTTATGGATTGGTTGCATGAATGATTTTCCTCTATTAATTGTAGGACAATGGTAGTGAGGTTTAACTTACCACATGAACCCGTTGTTGAGTGGAAGGTAGGAAATTCCATTCCTAGAGGTCTTATTATCTCTTGTCTAAAAGCATGCAAAATGATCTCAAAGGGTTGTGTTTACCATATTGTAAGAGTCCAAGATCTAGACTCCGAAATTCCTCCTATTGAGTCGGTCCGTGTAGTGAGTGAATTTGTGTAGGTTTTTCCTAAAGAACTTCCTGGTATTCCTCCCAAACAGAAAATTGATTTTGGTATCAATTTAGTACAGGATAAATCCCATTTCAGTTCCTCTTTATCGGATGTCTCCATCCGAATTTAAAGAGTTGAAGTCTCAACTGAAATATTTATTAGATAAAGTCTTCATTAGACCTAGTATTTCTCTATGGGGTGCTCTAATTTTGTATGTAAAGAATAAGTATGGGTAACTAAGAATGTGTATTGATTACCGCCAACTCAATAAGGTAAAAATCAAGAACAAGTATCATATCCCTTGGATTGATGTCCTGTTTTATCAAATCCAAAAGGCAAGCTACTTTTAAAAAATTGACTTATGGTCGGGGTATTACCAACTTAGGGTGAGAGGTGAGGATATACCAAAGACGACATTCTGGACAAGATATGGTCACTATGAGTTCTTGGTAATGTCTTTCGGTCTCACAAATGCTCCGTCGGCGTTTATGGACCTAATGAATAGGACTTTTCAAAATTACCTAGATTCATTTGTCATTATCTTCATTGACAACATCTTAGTATATTCGAAGAATGAGGGTGATCATATGGGTTATTTGAGGGTGGTATTGCAAACCTTTAAGCAACATCAATTGTTTTCCACATATAGCAAGTCTGAGATTTGGTTGAAGTCGGTGGCATTTCTTGGGAATACCATCTCTAGTGAAGTGTCGAGGTAGAGCCAAGGAAAATAGAGGCGGTTAAAAATTGGCCTAGACCATTGACTCCAACAGTTATTAGAAGTTTCTTGGGTGTAGCGGGTTATTACAAGAGGTTTGTGGATAGTTTTGCGTCCATTGTATCTCCCTTGATTACTTTGACCCAAAAGTATAAGAAATTTGAGTGGTCGAAGACATGTGAGAAAAACATCCAAATGTTGAAAGATAGACTTACTTCTGCTCCGATATTGACTTTACTAGAGGGTACAAATAGGTTTGTTGTGTATTGTTATGCATCATGTGTGGGTCTATGGTGTGTGCTTATGAAACATGGTAAAGTGATAGCCTATGCTTCTAGGAAGCTTAAGGTGCATGAGAGAAACTATGGTTAGTATTCCACACATAGATTAAGCCTAGAAAGACCTAGCGAAAGAGGTTAATAGGTTTGCTAGATTGGGTGTGAGGTTGGAAGATTCTTCAAATGGTGGGTTCATGGTCCATCATATTTCCAAGTCATCATTAGAGGTGGAGGTGAAGTCAAAACAACATCTTGATGAACCATTAATATAGTTGAAATAATCACTTCTTAGCAAGTTAAATGAGTCATTCTCTTAGGATGGGGGGAGGTGTGTTAAGGTACAAAGGGAGATTATGTGTTCCCCATGTAGATGGGTTGAGGGACCAGATCCTAGATGAAGCCCATGGGTCCCTCTATTCAATTCATTCGGTTTCGACAAAAATGTACCATGACCTAAGAGAGATATATTCGTGGGAAGAAATGAAGAAGGAGATCGTGGAGTTTGTCGCTAAGTGTCTAAATTGCAAACATGTATAAGCCGAAGATCAAAAGACGGGTGGCTTACTACAAGAAATACAAGTTCCTACTTGGAAGTGGGAAGACGTCAATATGGATTTAGTAGTAGGTTTACCTCGGAATCACAAGTTATATGATTCTATAAAGGTGGTTGTGGATAGGTTAACCAATTCTGCTAGCTTTATTCCTGTCAAGTCTACTTATTCAGCGGAAGATTATTCTAGGATTTTTATAGCTTAGATGGTGTGTCACTATGGTGTTCCGTTGTCTACTAAAAAGGATAAGGGTTCACAATTCACATCTTGGTTTTGGAAGTCATTCAAAAAAGGGTTGGGTACTAAGGTAATGTTGATTACCACTTTTTATCCCCAAATGGATGGTCAAGTGGAGTGCGCTATTCAAACCCTTCAGGATATTGTTAGGGCTTGTATCATTGATTTCAAAGGAAATTAAGATAAGCACTTTACTTTGGTATAGTTTTCTTATAATAATAGTTTTCATTCATCCGTCTCCATGGCTCCCTATGAAACCTTGTATGGTAGGAGGTGTTGGTTAACTATAGGTTGGTTTGTAGTCGGTGAGCCTTCACTTCTTGGTACCGATTTGATATATAAAACATTGGATAAAGTTCATATAATAAGGAACCAATTGCAATCCTATGGTCGGCAATAGTCTTATGTCGGTCATAGGAGAAAAGATTTGGAGTTTGAAGAAGGTGATAAGGTGTATTGAAAATTTCACCTGTGAAGGGGGTAGTTAGATTTAGCAAGAAAGGAAAGTTGAGTCCTCGTTATATGGGTCCCTATTACATCTTTCAAAGGGTAGGCAAGGTTGCCTATGAATTTGAAACCTCCTAGTGAATTAGCTTTGATTTATCCGGGTTTTCATGTTTCTATGGTTCAAAAGTGTATTTGTGATCCCGAGTCTATTCTTCATAGTGAGGGTATTGATGTCAAATATAACCTATCTTATGAGCAAGTTCCGGTTAAAATTCTTCATAGGCAAGTCAAGAAGTTAAGGAATAAAGAAGTGGTTTCTGTAAAAGTGTTATGAAAGAATCACCTTGTGAGGGTGAATATGGGTGGCCGAGGCCGATATGAAGTCTTGTTACCCTCATCTTTTTGATAATTAAGTTTATTCATTCTTTTTAATAATAAATATGACTAGAAATTGAAGTTTCATGATTATTGGTGAAGTCTTGCTAAAATGTGCATTTTGAATCACATTACATTGAGTTACAGTAAATTTGATGCATAAAACATGAAATTTTGACTTTTGGTTTGTTTGAGTTATGTTCTGCATATTGATATGGTGAATCTTTACAAAATGATATATATAGAATGTGTATAAGTTGAACTTTGTGCCAATTGACTCACGTACTGCAAGTTGAGCTCCTCTGTGTTGTGAGAAGGAAATGCCTCATAATGAAGTATTTGAGTCTTATGTGCGGTAGTTGATGTTTTGAAATTGCCTTGTTGAAATCATTTGATTTATGTCGTTTTGATATTGTTGATTGGTTGGGATACTATTCTTGTGTCTATTCCTTCCTTCAAAATTTTTTAGTGTCATTCAGGGATGAATGTTCCTAAGGTGGGGATAATGTAACATTTCAAAAAACCAAAACGAGTCTTAAATCCTAAGATAGGTACCATGGGGTCTAAACAGTATTTTAAGACTTATTTTAATGAATATATGTGATTTAGGATGTTTAGGAACCAAAACGTCTAAAAACGTCCATGATGTTTGGAAACTAGTTCTAAGGGGTACTAGCGTGCCTTAGCCTATTTGACTAGCTTCTAGAAGTCATAAATTCATGAAATTTGGTGGAAGGGTGTATCACAATCAGACAATGTCGGACTTGTCAGTCCTTCATTGTCTTTGGCTTGCAAACAGTGGTCAGTCGAAGACACACGTGGCCTACCCGCATTGCTTTTTACCTGCTCACAAAGGTCAACCGATGTCAAATGTGGATTGTACCGATCTTTCATGGAATGCATACCCCGATCAATGACGTCACACGTGTACTACAAGCGTTGTCCTAGTGTGCACACACCAGCCAATCAATATTGATTGTGACCTTCCAGCATCATCCGTATCCTGTACATATCGGTCTAACTTGGTCAAACATGGTATGGTTGCATCACGTCTAGTCTGCACATTTCAGTTGGTGAAATCAAGAGTTTCTTGCCTCCATTGACTTTGGCCTACACTAAGGTTAGTCGACATTCGACGTGGATTGCTTGCATCATCTTTGGCGTACACACCATGCTAATTCGACTTCTAGTGTTTCTTCCTCTATTTTCTTTAGCCTATAAATATGGGTAATGTACGTCGTATAAGACCTTCCCACGTCGCCTTTAACCTACACACAATCTGCCTGCCTCACCATTGTAGAACACACAATGATTAGCTGACATTAGACGTGGGCTACAAGCATTGTTCTAAGCCTGCATACATTGGTCTGTCACCATCGAACTTGTCCTAACAGAATTGTCTCTAGCCTACACATATTGGTTGTTAATCTTTAACGTGGTATGTCAGCATCGTCTGTATCCTACACACATTATTCAACTGACATCGAATGTTGCTTGCCAGCATCATGTGTTGCCGGTATATATCAGTATGTAGATGTCATCCAATGGCATATAACATCCGCAAAGGCCTTTACGCATGAACATGGAATGTGCTTCTCTGGAAAACCACATTGCCATAAGGATTGCAATATCAACCAGGTTCTACACACATAATTCACGATGTCTGCGCATTGACTCACCGATATCATTTGTGGCCTTCACGCTTCAACAAGGAAACATCGACCAATGGCATACAACATAATCCAAGGTTTGCACACGTCAGCCATAGCGTGTGCGCATCAAATGGGTGTCTTTGATCGTGGCCTGCATTTATTGGCAAATGATGTTGGCCAACAATAGACAACATCAACCAAGGTCTTCATGCATCTAACATTGTTTGTGCATATTCGGAACTCGACATCTGAAAACAGCATGCTACATAATTCCACCAATGCACATATAATCAATTGCGTGTGCATCAGCTAGGCGACATCGACGTTAGCAATAGGAGGCCCCATCTGCCAAGGCTTGTGCGCGAAACGATGTTGGTCAATTGCAGGTAGTATTACCCAAGGCCTGCATGCATTTGACATGGCATGTGCACATCTGGAAAGCAACGCTGGCCATTGGAATACAACATCATCCAAAGGCGTGCACGCATTGTCTATGGCGTGCATTGGCAAGGCGACCATGGCATCTTCCTTCGTTAGGTAGCGTCAGCCACAGTAGGTCCTTTTTGGGAAAGCGATGTTTAACAATGGAAGGCATTATAAGCCATTGCATGTGCATATCGGCAGTGCGACATCGACGTTGGCTGGAAATAGGTAGCATCATCCAAGGCTTATCTTCTTCGGGTAAGAGACATCGGCCAATACGAAGAGGCGTTTGCCAGGAGACATTGGTTGTAGATAGTCCCATTAGCCGTAACCTATGCACATCACTTAGGGACGTCGGGCGTGGCCTGGCCTTGTCCTGTACACATCCTTAAGTGATCGTCCAGCTTGGCCTTTTTCGTATCGCCCTTGGCCTTCACAAATTGGTCAATCGATATCGGATGAGGTCTACATGCATTGTCTGTATCATAAACATTTCTCAATCGATGCTGGCTATGGACTTCATGCATTCGCGTTGATTTGTGAACATCACTTATCCATTGTCGGGTATGGATTTCCTAAATCGCCCTATCCTTACAAAAATGGTAAGGTAACATCTGGTGTTACTTGCCTCCATCGACTTTTTCCTATGCAACTGTCATCCAACGTTATGCATTGCCTGCCCCCATCACCTTTGGCCAGCACAATGATCTGCCAACGTTGAGTGTGGCCTTTCCTCATCTCTTTTGTAATATACATAATAGTTAGCCAATGTGTAGCATGGCCTTCGTGCATTGACTTTGACCTTCATACAATGGTCAGTGGACGTCATACGTTTTTTGCCTGCATCACCTTTTTCCTGCACACAAGGATCGATAGATGTCAAATGTGGGATACACCTATCTTCCGTGGTCTGGACACATCATTAAACAGACGTCAGACGCGGCCTCCTGACATAGGCTCTATTCTCCACACATCAGTCTACAAACGTCAGACATGGCCTAGCCATATCACCTCAAGCTTGTACATATTCGTCTGGCGAAATCACGCGTTTCCATCCCCCATCGATTTTGGTGTGTACAACGATTATGATAAATAATGCATGGACTGCCCACATCATCCTGGCCTACACATCAGGGTCATCCAATGTCAAGTGTTGACTTCCTTCATTCCCTTTGGCCTACAGATAATAATCAGACTATGACAGGTTTCGCCTGCACACAAAGGTCAGTTGATGTAAGATATGGTCTTCCTACCTCGCCTTTGGCCTACACAGAATGGTTTGTTGGCGTCGAACGTGGCCCGACAGCATCATATCAGTATCCTACCTAAATTATTGTGTCAATGTTGAATGTGACCTTCCAACATCGTTCGTAGCGTGCACGCATTTGTCTATCCACGTCGGATTTGGTGTGCCATCATATGACATAGCCTAAAAAAATCTCTCTAGAAATGTAGGACAACGACATACAATATAAGACAAGGCTAGGACATACCAAACATGGCATGTGTGCATCTGAAAAACGATGTCAGCCAATGGTATGGGGCTTAAGCAAAGTCTTGCATACACGGACGTTGAATGTGCATATATGAAAAATGACGTAGGCCAATGACATGCAACCCCGACAAAGCGTGCATACAAAGAGGTGGCATGTGCGCATATGTAAAGGAACATCAACAACTGACATGCAGCATCAATTAAGGAATGCATACATCTGTTATGTCGTGTGCACATCGACAAGGATATGTGAGTCGTGGTTTAACTTCATCGACAAAGTGACATCACCGATGGCATGTGCGCATCAACCAAGTGACATCGGCCAAAGGCAGGCAAAAATAACAAATGTGTGCACACATCAGTCGTGGCGTGTGCGCATCAACTCATAGACATCAAAATCGTCCCATGTATAGTGGCCATGTGACATCATCCAAAGATAGGAAGCATATGAAAAGGCTTTCACGGATAATCCCTTGCATGTGTACATCGGTTTGGAGACGTCATTCATGGCATCATGCTTTGGATAGCTGACATCGGTTAATGATAGGATGCATCAACCAAGGTCTCACGCATCTGACATGGTATGTGTGCATATTAAAACCGACATTGGAATACTACATGCAATATCATTAAAGGCATGCACACATAACATGTTGCATGTGTACATCATATGAGCGATTTGACGTTACCCATTGACAGGCACCATCAACAAAGTTTTGTGTGCTTCGAGTAAGCGATGTCGTCCAATAATAGGCAAAATCATCCAAGGCCATAAGATATCCTACATGGAATGTGCACATATGTAAAGTGACATTTGCCGATAGAATGCAACATCAGCCAAGGCCTACGCACATCTGTCGTGGCATGTGTGCATTGAGGGTTACATTTGTATTGGAAAACGTCACTCAGCTTCTGCAAAGGACTGTTTGCTTTATGCAAGTGGCGTTTGCCAATGGGAAGCATCATCAATCATGGCATGCACACAGCAGTCATGGTGTGTGCGCACCAACAAGGAGACATCGTCATCGGCCAACAGAAGTAAGCATCAAAAAAGGCCTCTACAATTCTTGCAAATGTCATCAGCCAATGACAAGTAGTATCGGCTAGACGAAATTGGTACTAGATCGCTACATCGGTCATTTCCTATGCATATCGCTAATCTGACATCGAGCATGGACATGTTGCATCAGTCGTGGCTTGTGAACATCGCTTAGCAGTCGTCGAGCTTGAACTTCCCACATCGTCCTTGTACTGTAAACAACAGAAATCTTTGTCAGATGTGGTCTGCCCACCTTGGCAATAGCCTGAAAATTGCTCAGTCGACATTGGTCGTTTCCTGCCGTCATCACTTTTGGCCTACATAACAATTAGTTAACATTTGGCATGGACTTCCTACGTCGCCTTTGGTATGCAAAAATTGGATAATTAGCATAAATGTTGCCTTCTTTTATCATCTTTTGTCTACACATAATGGTTATTAGTTATCGAACGTATCACCTTTTGCATGCACACAATGGTCAAGAGACATCGGACGTGTGCTGCACCTATCATACATGGTTTGCATACATTAGTAAAACGATGTAAGGTGTCCTTCCAGCATCAAATGCAGCCTATGCACATGAAACGTACCCTGCCAGCATCTTCGATAGCCTGCACACATCGTTTTGTAGATGTCAAACTACAACAGGAACCTCAACCAAGATTCACACACTTCTGTTATGGCATTTGTGCATTAGTTGGGAGACATTTGTGATGACCTATGTAAGGCAGCATTACAAAAAGAATGTGCACTTTGAGTAAGAGATCTTTGACAAGAATAGTTATCATCAACAAAGACCTATACTCATTAGCCGTGTAGTGTGCGCATTGATAGGGTAACATCGGCGTTGGGCAACGACATGAAGCAATAACTAAGGCATCGTACAAGTGACATTATTCGTAGACTGTTGTATCAGTTGTGGCCTATACATATGCTCAGGCAACATTGGGTGTGGTAGGATTGTTCGACTATGGTATGTGTACGTCATTTAGCGGTCTTCAGGCTTGACCATAGTTCATAGCCCTAAGACTGTAAACAATGGTTAGACGTAATCTAAGAAGGGATGCTCGCATCAATCGTAGCATGTATATTGCTTAGGTGATGTCGGTCGTTGGCTAACCGTATTCTCTATGGCTTGTGCACATCACTCATTCATCTTCGAGTGTGGTCTGCCCATTTTTCTCTAGGATTGCAATTCATAGTCACACGACATTAGGTGGTTCCTACACTCATGGCTTTTGGCTAGAACAACGGTCAGCTGACGTCGAATAGTTCCTGATCCTTGCACCTTTGTCTTGCAAAATTGTCAGCATACGTTGAGCATAGCCTTTCCATACCGCCTATGGCCTGTACATAACGTTCAAGCGACGTTGGACATGACCTTCCTGCATCGCCTTTTATTTTGCCAATAATGCTTATTCAAAGTCGGATGCATCCTTCACACAATGGTCAGCCAATGTGGGACATGGGTGAACCTTTCTTTTGTGGCCTACATACATAAGTCAGGCTGCCAACATTGGACGTTGCCAACAAACTTTGTTCATAATATGCACACCACGGTGTATCTATGTCATAGTGACCTAGCCGATCGATTCTGGTCTGCACACTTAAATTAGCCAACGTTGCATGGGCCTTACAACATCTTTTATGGGTTGCACTTGTTAGACGAGATACGTCGTATGCAGCGACATTGATCAAGTGTAGTTAACAACATGCAGATGTTCATACTGTATAAATATCAAAATATTATGAAAAGCTCTTCCTACATAACAACATATTTATCTATTTTCCATCATTTATTCTCTACATTTCAACCTCACATGGTACTTTTGTACCAAAATTTCATCAAGTTTATGATTCGTATGATACTGAAAAGTCCTTAATTGTAAAAATATGAAATTCATCATTATTTCACATGTTTAGATGTATTTTCAAGGATTTTTATATTTTTTCGAATTTTATTCATGGTTTAAAATTTATTTTTATGATTTTTTTCGTCAAATTTTAAAAATTCAAATTTATGAAATTGTAGAATTTAATGCTTTAATTATTTGTGAATCTTTTGCATTAATTTTATTATTGTTTTAGATTTTTCCTTTTTTATTAATTAATTATCGATATTCGAGATTCACCGAAAAAAATAAATGTCAAAAAAATGTTGAAATAATTGAATTTTAGGTTGCTACATATATTTTAAATTTTTTGGGTTAATTTTAATTTTTTCCTATTTTTTTAATAAATTACCATTTTTCGATATTTACCAAAAAAATTAAACAATAATTGTTGTTGAATTTATTGTTACAATATTTATTTTTGAATTTTTGGCATTAATTTTATATTATTACAAAATATTTTTACTATTTTTATTCATGAATAACCCATTTTAAGGATTTACCGACCAAAAAAATGTTGAATTTATTGAATTAAGGTTACTGTATTTATTTGTTAATTTTTGACGTTATTATTGCATTTTTTTCATATTCTTCGTATGGTTTATAAATCACTTATTCATTTTTGGGTTTTACTGGAAAATATTAAAAATTATAAAAAATGTAGAAAACTATTTTTTAAATATGAATAGTTAATATGGAAGCTACTGTGTGTTTGTACATTAGGAAGTTCATATTTAGGTTGTACATGTTTAATCTAAATCTTTGGAAAGTACGATGTCTACTCTAGTAAGTAAGAATCCACACCATAGAATTAAATCCTCCAAGTTTTACATCAATCGGACATGGAATGCTGGCATCGAGCAAGCGACTTTGGCTGATGAGAGGCAACATCAGCTAAGGCCTGCGTGCATGAGTCATGGCATGTACGCATCGGCTAAAGGACATCGGCGTCGTGCGATAGGCTCTTTCAGCCAAGGCCTATGTGATTTGGGTAAGAAATTTCGACAAACAGAATGCGGCATCGGCCTAGCAACATTATTCATGGATAGTCTGCATCTTTGTTGGCGTGTGCACATTGCTCCATCGATGTTTGTCGTGGAATGCCCGCATAGTTCGTGGCTTGTGTACATCGCTCAGTCATAATCGGGTGTGGGTTATGTGCATCAGTCAGGGGAATTCATCCATGGATTGAGCGCATTGGTAAGGCGACATTTGTTGTGGCCTCTGTGCATTGGACAAGCGACATCGACCAACGACATGCAACAACATCTTGCACACATTAATCGTGGCGTGTGTGCATCAATTCGACGACATCGGTAATGGCTTGCGCGCATCAACTTGCGACATCTTTCAATTCCAAGCAACATCATATATGGCATCCATCTATCAGACGTGGCGTGAGTCCATTTACTGGGCGACATAGGTCGTGGCCTGCATCTGTTGGCAAGGCGATGTCGACCAACGACATGCTGCCAAGGTTTCAACACATCTGACGTGGTTTCTGCACATCTATAAAGAAACAAAGGACAATGACATAAAGCTTCATCCAAGGATATGCATTCATAACCCATGGCGTGTGTGAATCATCTTGACGACATCGACAGCGGCAACAGGAGGCACCATGAATGAAGGTTTGTGTTCTTAGGGCAAGTGACGTCAGCCAATGGTAGGAAGCATCTTAGCATGCACGCATCTGACATTGCATCTGCCCATCTGGCAAGTGATGCAGGCCAATGAAAAGCAATATACTCCAAGTCCTGCATGCATCAATTGTGTCGTGTGCATATCAACTAGGTAATTTATGTAATTGGTTGAGTACATCGACCAGGAGACGTCACCTGTGTCCTGTGTGCATTTTCCAAGCGACATCGGCCAACGACAGGGAGTCACAACCAAGGCCTTCCTGCATCAGTCGTTGCATGTGTGCATTGACGCATGAACATCAATCCTAGCCTACATATAGTGTCCAGGCAACATCAACCAATGGAAATCATGATCAGCCAAGTCTTACACGCATCAGCCATGGAATGTATGCATTGAGTGGGAGAAATTGATCATCACTTGCAAGTTTCATCCACGTGACGTTGGCTGACGGTAGGCACCATCAGCCAAGGTGTTCACGCATCTGAAGTAGTTTGTGCAAATCTTTTAATGAACTTTATACTACAACATGTAGAATCAACCAAGGCATGTACACATAACCTACGGGGTGTGTGCATCGGCTGAAAGACATTCACGTCGGCACATAAAGGCCACGATCGACAAAGGCTTGTGAATTTAGAGTAAGCAATGTCGGCCCACGATGAGAATCATTAGTCAAGGATTTCGCGCATCTTCCATGGTGTGTATGCCTCGATTGGGAGCTATTTGGATCAGCCAACATAAGGAATCATCGACAAAGGACTGTTTGATTTAAAAAAGCGACATTGGTCAACTACATGCAACATCAACCAAGGCATGCATGTATCAGTTGTGGCGTGTGCAAATTTTTAGGGTGACTTCTGCATCGACCAATTGAACGAAGCATCAACCAAGGACTAAGTGCTTCGTGAAAATAACATCAGCCAATGAAAACCGCATCGTCCACGTGACATTCGTGATGGAATGTCGCATTAGTCGTTGCCTATGCATACCCGTGGCCTGTGCACATCACTAAGTGGCCGTCGAGCTTGATCTTCCCACATGACCTTTGACCTGCACACAACGCCCAGTCAGCGTTAGACGAGGCGCATCCCGCCTCAACTGTAGCTTGCACATTTCTGAACTTACATTGCTCGTGGACTGCCCATATTGAATGTGGCTTGTGCTTATTGCTGAGAATTAGTCGGGCGTGGACTAATCGTATAACTCTTTGCCTGCAAACAACAATAAGCGATATCAGATGTTTTCTACACAGATCACCTTTGGCCTCCATAATAGTTCGACAATATAGGGTGTGGCCTTCCTGCATCACCTTTGGTGTGCATAAAATTGAAAGCTTACGTCAGATCTGGACTTTCGGCATCGCCTTTGTCCTAAAAACAATTGTTAGTAGACATCGGAATTCGACTGCCCGCATCACGATTTGCATGCACACGATAGTTGGCAGATGTTAGGTGTGTGCTGCACCTATACTCCATGGCATGCCATCATCGTCCGTAACTTGAACTCAACAGTCTGCCGACATTGGACATGGCCTGCCAGCATCTTTTGTAGCCTGCACACATCAGTCTGTATACGTCGGTCAATGGAAGACACATCATCCAAGGTCTGTAAACATTTCGTTAAGGCATTTACGCATTGGTTGGGCGATTTCTCTTTGACCAACGTTAGGCAACATCAGCAATGACCTGTGCACTTCGGGCAAAAGATTTTGGCCAACAACAGGTAGCATCATCAGAGGCTTGCATTTATCTGTCGTGGCGTGTGTGCATAGGCAAGGCGATATTGTAATCGGACAACAATATGAAGCATTAGCCAAGGCCTGTGTTCTTTGAGAAAGAGACATCGGTTGTAGACTGACAGCATCCTTTGTAGCTTGTTCATATTTTCCACCTATAATCAGGTTTGGATTGCCCGCATCGCCCTTGCCGTGCAAACAATAGTATGAATACATTAGGCGTTGCCTGCCCTCATCGCCTTTACCAAGAACAATGGTCAGCTGACGTCGGACGTTACTTGACCCCATCACCTTTGTCTTGCACATTGGTCATTTGACCTTGATCGAGGCCATCACACATCACCTTTGTCCTCCACATTACAATCAACCTAGATTGGATAAGGACTTTCCACATCGCCTTTGCTTAGTCACAATGTTTAGCGGACTTCGGACATAACATTCACACAACATTTAGTCGATATGGGATATGGAATGGTCCTAACGTATGTGACCTACATACATTAGTCAGTCAACGTTGGACATGGGCAGGACCAATCGTCCTTGCCTTCACACATCAGTCTTCTAATTTCGGACGTCTCCTGCAACCTTTGTCCGTAGCTTGCAAACATCGGTCTACCCACATTAGAGTGACCTGGCCGTATTGCTTGTAGCCTGTACAATTCAATCCCTCAACGTCGCATATGCCTACCCGTATTGTCTCTTGCTTGCACTTTTTAGACGAGTGACGTTGCATGCAGCGACATTGATTCAAGGTCTTGTCAATAGCATGTGGATGTCCATGTCGCATAAAATACAAAAATTGTGATACTCCCTTCCTGCATAACAACATATTCATCTATTTTCCATCATTTAATTTGATATTTTTCATATTTTTTATATATGAATCACCCATTTTTGGAATTTAGCAAGCACAAATAATAATTAGAAAAGCGGTTTAAATTATTGATTATAATGTTAATTTATTTATTTTTGAATTTTTCATGTTAATTTTCTATTTTTTCTTAGATTTCCAATTTTTAATCATCAATTATTCATTTTTGGGATTTATCGAACGAAAATCAAAAATGAAATAAATTTGTTAAAATTATTGAATTTAAGGTTACTATATTTATTTGCATATTTTTGGCCTTACTTCTATTTTTTTCATATTCTTCCAATTTTTTATGAATTAATTACACATTATTGGGTTTAACCATAACTAAAAATAAAAAAATGTTGAAAAAACTATTTTTATATTAAAAGAAGTTATTTGTGAAAGATAATGTGTATCTTTACCTTAGAAAGTCCATAATTGGATTGATTGTACATGTTTAATATGACTCTTCGGAAAAGACGATGTCTACTTCAATAAGTTAAAATGAATTAGTGCAAAAGAATAAAATGATCAAACTGGTCCATGCATTGGCCGCGACATGTTGACATCAAGCAAACGATATCGGCCAACAACTGGTAGCATCGACCAAGGCTTGCACGCATGATTTGTGGCTTGTGTGCATCAGTTAGAAGACAACGACGTCGTGCAATGACAGAAAACATTAACCAAGGCCTGTGTGCTTTGGGCAAGAAATGTTAGTCAGTGAAAAAAGGCATCGTCCATGCGATATTGGTCATGGATCGCCTAAATTGGTTGTGGTTTGTGCACATTGCTCTGTCAGTGTTGCTTGTTGTCTGCCCGCACCAGTTGTGACTTGTGCACATCGCTCATTCATTACGATCATGGGATGTGTGCATCGCTCATGCAAATTTTGTCATGGTCGGAGCACATCAGTCAGGTGACATATATTATAGCTTGTGCACATCGACCAAGTTACATTGGTCAACGGAAGGTTATAGAAACAAAGGCCTACATGTATCAATCTTGGCATGTGTGCATCGACTCGACGAGATGTTCGTGTCCTCCATGCATTGTCCAGGTGACGTTTGACAATGACGGGCTGCATCAACCAAAATGTTAACGCATTGGACGTGGTTTTTTCACACGTGGAAAGAAATATCCTACAATGACAATCAAAATCATCCAAGGATATGTATACACAAATCGTAGATTGTGTGCATCGTCTTTGAAACATTGAACATTGCCTGTGGTAAGCAAACAACATTCAAGCAAAATCAGGTGTTGCCTGCCCCCATCGACTTTGTCCTGCACAACAATAAACCGACGTCGGGTGATTCCTACCCCCATCACAATTTGCCTGCAAAACAGTCATTCAACGTCGAGCGTGGCCTTCCCACATTTCCTTTGTCATGAATACAACGATCAACAAATGTGAAAAGTGGCATTCCTGCATTTTATTTTGCCTGTAAACAATAGTTAGGGAACATCAGGCGCTGCTTTCACTCATCGCCTTTGCCTAGCACAACGGTGAAATAACGCTTTAAATGCCTGACAACATCGCTTTTGAATTGCATATTAGTAAGAAAACTTCAAGCATGACCTTCCCACTAAGACATTGGCATGTATATAACGGTAGGACGATGTTAAATAAGGCCTTCCTGCATTGTCTTTGTCTTGCATACAATGGCATGTTGACGTCGAACATGGCCTGCACACTTCAGTCAGCCTACGCCGAATGTTCTTACCTGCATCGTCTTTGGCTTCCATTTGTTAGACAAGCGAAGTTTTATGCCGAGACATTGACCAAGGTCTAGTCAACAATATGCAGATGTCCATGATGTACAAAAATCAAAAGAGTTTTAAATGTACTTTCTGCATAACAACATATTCATCTAGTTTCCATCATTTATTCTTAACATTTCTGCGTCACGTGGTTCTTTGATACCAATTTAATCACATTTACAATTCATATGATATTGAAAAATCTTTGATTTGTAAAAATATATATCTATCATTAGTTTCAATATTTAGAAGTATTTTCAAGCATTTTTATATTTTTTTGACTTCTATTCATTGTTTAGAAATTGTTCTTATAGTTTTTATTTTTTATATCACATTTCAAAAATTTTAATTTATTAAATGTTGAATTTAATAAATTAAAGCAAATAGAGAATGTTATCAGCCACGACTCCACGCAATTGTTGTGGCCTGTGTGCATCAGAAGGGCAACCTTTACATTAGCCTACTTTAGGTATCATTAGCCAAGATGGGTGTGCTTCGTGCAAGAAACGTTGCCCAATTGCAGGAAACATAAGCCGTGACGTGTGTGGATCAACAGGACGACATCAACGTTGGCTGATAGCTGGCAGCATAAGCTAAGGCATATCTACTTTGGTAAAGCGACATTGTCTAACGACAAGGTGCATTGGCTTGGAGACATAAGTCGTAGAAAATCGCATCATCCGTACCCTTTGCGCATCGGTCAAGTCTTGACCAACTACATTGCCTGTGGAATGTGCACATCATTTAGTAGTCATCAGTCTTGGCATTTCGGTATCGCCCTTAGAGTGCACATAACGACCAGCCTACGTTGAACGAGGGCTACCTTCCTAGGTCGTAGCCTGAACATTGCTCTGCCGATGTTAGATGTTGACTGCCCACATCGATCGTGGTTTGTGCACAAAGCTTAGTCGTCTTTTGGCATGGATTGTGAACATTGCCCTTTCATTGCAAACAATGGTCAAGAGATATCAGGTATTGCCTTCCCCTATCGACTTTGGCCTGCACAACTATTGTACGTAGCATAAAAATATCGATCAACATATTTCAGCTAATGGCATAAAGCTTAAGCCAAGTCTTGCAGGCCTCTAACTAGCATGTGCATATTTCACAAACAAAGTTTGCTAATGGCATGCGACTTCAGTCAAGGGTTGCACTCACGGATGTGAAATGTGCTTATCTTGCAACCAACATCGGCCAATAACATACGCCTTCATCCAAGTATTCACTCGGACATGGAATATCCACATCAGGCAACCAATGTCGGCCAATAACATACAACATTAGCTCAGACCTACACGCCTCAGTTGTGGTGTATGAACCGTGGTTTGAGTGCATCAACTATAAGACACCACTTGTGGCTTGTGTGTATCGGCAAAACTACATCGTTCAATGAGAGGGAGTAACAACGATGGTCTATACGCATAAATGGTAGTGTCTATGGAATGACTCATGGAATCAGTCCTAGCATACGCATAGTGGCCAGGCGACTTTGACCAATGGAAGGTAACATCAGCCAAGGCCAATATGCATCTGTCGTGGCATGTGTGTATCAACTGGGCAACGTAGGTCATGTCTTGCATGTTTTGTCCAAGTGATGTCGTCCAACTGCAAGCACCATCAAAAAAGTTCTTCACGCATATGACGTGGTTTGTGCGCATCTTGATACCTTTATTGGACTACAATATATAAAATCATCCAAGTCATGTACACATAATCTATGGGGTGTGTGCAACAGCTGAGCGACATTTACATCGGCTAATGATAAGCACCATAAACAAAGACTTATTGGCTTTGAGTAAGAGACGTCGGCCAATGATAGGCAACATCAACCAAGGCCAGTGCACATCTGTCATTAAGTGTGTGCATCAACTTGGCTCTATTTGCATTGGCTAACATCTAGCAGCATTAACAAAGGTCGGTTATCTTGAGTAAAGGAATGGTGGCCAATGAAAATTTACATCAACCAAGGCATCCATGTATCAGTTATGGTTGGTGCGCATCGGCATGACGACTTTGGCGTCGGCAAACGGCAGACAACATCAACCAATTTTTTTGTTTTTCAGATAAATGACATCACCCATCGATAAGAAGCCTTGTTGAGGTGACATTGGTTGTGGAATATCGTATCAGCCGTTGCCTTTGAATATTTTTAAGATAGCCTCTGGCATGGACCTGTCGCATTAGTTGTGGTCTTTGCATATCACTCAGTAGTTGTCAAGCTTGAACTTCCCAGATAGCCTTTGGCCTTCACATAATGGCTAGTTGGTATTACAGGTGGCCTGCCCGCATCGGATGTGGCCTTCAAAAATTCGTCTGCCAGTGATCGACGTGGCTTTTAAACATCGTCCATGCCAGCACAGATCGGCCTGTCAATGTAGGACGTGTCCTCCAATCATTGTATATATCCTTCAAACATTTCTCTGCAGATTTGTGATGTGGTCAACCAATGTCGAGCATTGCCTGCATGCAGTGCCTTTTTCTAACACACAATGGTCAACCAACGTAGGATGTAGCCTGCCCATATTACCTTTCGCCTGCACACAATAGTAAGCCTATGTCAGACGTGGTGTTCTTTCCTTGCCTTTGCCCTGAACATAAATGTTTGTCTATGTCAAATGTGGTCTACCAACATTGTTAGTAGCGTGCACACATTCATCTATTGACATTTGATGTTGCCTTCAAGAATTTTATGAAGCCTACAAATATCGATCAACAGATTTTAGCCAAACGGCATAAAGCGACAGTGAAGGCGTGCATGTATTTGACGTGGAATATGCACATTTGGCATACAAAGTCGGCCAATGGCATGAGCCTACGACTAATGCTTCCGTGTATCGACGAGCAATGTGCATATGTTGCAACTGACGTAGGCTAATGACATGCGACATTAGAAAAGCATGAATGCACACAAATGACATGTACGCATCTGGCAAACGACATTGTCTAACGATATACAACATCAGCTAAGGACTGCACACATCAGTTGTGGCAAGCTCATTGACATCAGTCCTAGCCTAGATACAGTGGTCAAAAGATATTGAAAAATGGAAGGCAACAACATCCAAGGCCTACACGCATCGCTGCGGAATGTGTGCATCGGCTAGGAGACACCAGTCATGTATTACATGTTTTGTGTATGTGTCGTCAGCCAACGACAAGAACCATCAACCAAGTTCTTCACACATCTGACGTGAATTGTGTGCATCTTGCAACCAACATTGGACTACAACATAAAGAATCATCGAAGGCACATAAGCAAAACCTATGAAGTGTGTGCATCGGTTGAGAGACATTGATGTCGTCCAACTATTGAAATCATCAATAAAAGATTTTACGGTTTTAATAATCGACATCGGCAATGGTAGGCATAACCAGCAATCGCCTGCGTACATCTAGCGTGGTGTTTCTTCATCAACTGGGCGTTATTTGCATCGGTTAACATCTTGGAGCATCATTAAAGGTTTGTAATCTTATGGCAAGCAATGTTGGCCAATGGAAAGCAGCATCAAACAAGGCATACATGCATAAGACCTGGCGTGTGTTCATCGACCAAGAAACTTCAACATAAGTCAATAACATGACGCATCATACAAGGACTCTATGTTTCGGGAAAATAACATCGGCTAATGAAAAGTGTCCTTAGCCAGGAAGTATTGGTCATGGAATACCGCATCGACTATTGCCTATGCATATTCCTTAGCTGAAGTCAGGTGTGGACCTATCGCATCAGCCATTTCCTATGTACATAACTCAGTAGATGTCAAACTTAACCTTCCTGCCTCCTTTTTGTCCTGTGCATAACAGCTAGTTAGGGTAACACATGGTCTACCCACCTCGGGTGAAACCTGCACATTTCTTAGCTCACATTGATTGTGGACTTCCCGCATAGACTTATGCCTGCGATTAGCAATTAGCAATATCGGGTGTTGCCTACCCACATAACCTTTGCCCTAAAAAAGTTTCAGCCGATGTTGGGCATGGACTTCCTACATCGCCTTTGATGTGCATAGAACGTATAGGAGACATCAGATATGGCCTTCCCACATTGTCTTTTCCCTATACACAATTGTTAGACGACATTGGATTTAGACAACCCACATTGACATTTGCATGAAAATAATGGTCAACCAATATCGAAAGTGAAATGAACCTATACTACTTGGCCTGCCACCATCATTTGTAACCTGCACTTCTCATTCTTCCGACATCCTACATGGCCTGCCAGCATCTTCCAGAGTCTGCACACACCAGTCTATAGATGTCGTCCAATGGTAAACACATCAGCCAAGGCCTGCACACAAGTTTTATGGAATTTATACATCTTTTGAGCGAAATTTGAATCGACCAACATCAGGAAACATCAGCCAAGACATTTGCACTTTTGGCAAGCGACGTTTGCCAACAAAAAGTATAATCAACTAAGGCATCCATGCATCTGCCGTGGTGTATGCGCATCGGCAAGGCGACATCGGAATCATCCAACAATATGAAGTATTAGCCAAGGCCTGTATGCTTTGAGCAAACGACATCAGTGGTAGACTATCTGAATCCTCCATAGCTTGTGCACGTGCTTACCTCTCATCAGGTTGTGACAACCCTTATCACCCTTGGAATGCAAACAATAATCAGGTGACATCAGGCATTGCTTGCCCTCTTCACTTTTGTCAAGAACAATGGTCAGCTGACTTTGGACGTTGCCTGAACCCATCACTTATGGCTTTCACATGGGTAGGTGGACCTCGAGCATGGCTTTCCTACATCGCCTTTTTGATGTACATAACATTCAGCTGCTATTAGATAAGGCCTTCCTGTATCTCCTTTTACATCCTCTCAATGGTCAACCGAAGTCGAACGTGACTTTCACATAATGGTCAGTCGATGTGGGACATGGAAAACACCTATCGTCTTGACCTACCTACATTAACCAACTGACGTTTGAGATGGGCCACATTTATTATCAGTGGCTTGCACATATCGGTCTTCCAATGACGAACATCGCCTGCCAACTTCGTCCATAGCTTGCAAACATCGGTGTATCAATGTGAGAGTGACTTGGCTACATTGCTTGTAGCCTGCACAATTTGGTACCTCAACATCGTATATGCATACCCGCATCGTCTCTAACTTGCACTTGTTAGAATAGCACGTCGCATACTACGACATTGATCAAGTTCTAGTCGATAGCATACGAATGTCCATGTCGTAGAAAAATCATAAGTGTGTGAAACGCCTTTTCTGAATCACAACATATTCATATATTTTGCATCATTTGTTCTTAACGTTCCCACATAACATTTTTCTCTCGCACAAATTTCATCACATTTACTGTTCATACAATTTTGAAAACTCTTTTATTTGTACAAATATGTAATCTATCATTACTTTCAAATTTTTAGAAGTATTTTCAAGCATTTTTGAATTTTTCTACTTTTATTCATTGTTAGAATTATTTTTTAGGATTATTATTTTTTACGCCACATTTTAAAAATTATTATTTTTTAAATTATTCTATTTAATACTTTATTTATTGGTGAATTTTTTGTGTTAATTTTTTATTTTTTCAGCTTTTTCATATTTTGTCATAATTAATTATTTAATTTCGTTATTTAACGAATAAAACTAAACATAAAAAAAGTGTTTAAATTATTAAATTTAAGGTTATATTATTTATTTGTTAATTTTTGCATTAATTTTAAATTTTTCCTATTTTGTTTTAATGTATTACCCTTTTTCAAGGTTTGTCGAATAAAAAATATTGTTGTAAACTTTGAAATTATGGTTTCTATGTTTATTTTGGAATTTTTTTGTAATTTGATACTTCTGAAAAACTATTCTTTCCATTTTTCATTCATGAATTACCCATTTTATCGATTTATCAAACTAAAATATGAATTTTAAAAAAATTAAATTTTTGATTTAAGGTTACTATATTTATTTGTGAAATTTAGGTGTTAAATTTTATTTTATTAATGAATTATCAATTTTTAAGATTTATAGAAGTTAAATAAATATTAAAAAATTGAATATGATGAATTTAAAGTTACAAAATTTAATCATGAATTTTTGGAATTTATTTGATATTTTTTATTCACAAATTACCAATTTTGGGATTTAGTGAACAGAAATAGTACTTAAAAATATGGTTCAAATTAATGATTATAAGGTTACCTTATTTACTTGTGAATTTTTTAGATTAACTTTATTTTTTTCCATAGATTTCCGATTTTCTTAATCATGAACTACTCATTTTTGCGATTTATCGAACAAAAAAAAATAAATTTTGGCATTATTTTTTTCATACATGTCCTTTGTTAATTAATTAACAATATTGGGTTTAACCAAAACAAAAAAGAACTGTTGAAATATGTATATATATATATATATATATATATATATATATATATATATATATATAAATATATACAAAGTTATTTATGGAAGGTAATGTGTGTTTGTTTCTTTGAAAGTGCATATTTTGATTGTACATGTTCAATATGAATCTTTGGACAAAATTGTCAACCAACATCTAACGTGGACTTCCTGCATTGACTTTGACCTGCAAACAACTGTAAATTTACGTCATACGTTGCATTAATTCATCGACTTTTTCCTGCACAATATATTCGGTCGACGTCAGACGTGAAATACACATATCTTTTGTGGATTGTACACATCGTTCAGATGACGTCAGATACGGCCTCCCAACATAGTCTCTATTCTCCACACGTCAGGTTGCAGACGTTAGACGTGGCCTAGCCACATCACCTCAGGCTTACACATATTTGTAAGTTGACATCACACGTTGCCAGCCACGATAAACTTTAGGTTTAAGAATAATTAGCCAACATATTCTATTAATCGCCCACCTCGTCCTCGGCCTAAACATTAGGGTCATCCAATGTCATGTATTGCCTGCCTTCATTTCCTTTGGCCTACACAATATGGTCAGACTACGTCAGGTCTGGCTGCCGTCATCGCCTTTGGCTTTTCCACAAAGGTTAAGCGACATAATATGTTGTCTAACTGCCTCGCTTTTGGCCTACATAGAATGGTCTATCGGTGTCGAACATGACCCAACATCATCATATATCTATCCTGCTCATATCGGTGTATCAACGTTTAATGTGGCCTGCAAATATCGTCTGTAGCGTCCACACATTGGCCTGTCCACGTGGAATGTGGCTTGCTCACATTGCACATAGCCTACATGTATTGATCTACAAATGTTTTCCCACGGCATGCAACATCAACCTAGGCTAGAACACATCAAACATGGTAGGCGTATATCATAAAAGCGACGAGAGGCAATGGTATGTGGCCTCAGCAAAGGCCCGCACACATGGATGTGGAATGTGCATATCTTAAAAGCGATGTAGGCGAATGACATGAAACATCAACGACGCTTGCATGCACAGATGTGGCATGTGTGCATCTTGAATGAAACATGTAGCATTAAGTAAGGCATGCACGCATTGGTCGGGTGACATAAGTTGTGGCCTCCACACATTGACCAAGAAACATCCGCCAACGGGAGTCTACGACAACCAAGGCCTACACGTATCAATCATGGTGTGTGTGCATCAACTCGACATCACGTTTTTGGCTTGTATGCATTGTCCAGGTAACGTCGGCCAACGACAGGCTTCATCAACAAAACTGTTCACGCATTTGATGTGGTTTGTGCACATATTGAAAGAAACATCGAAGAACGATATGAAACATCATCCGAGGATATACATGCATAACCCATGGAGTGTGTGCATCATTTTTGCAACATTAACGTCGACAATGAGAAAAACCATCATCCGGTGATTGTGTGCTTCGGGAAAAAAACGTCATCCAATTGTAGGCAGCATCAGCTAAGGCATGCACGCATCTGACATGGCATCTGCTATTCTCAAAAGGGAACTCGGCTAACAAAAAGCGTCATCATTAAGTCCTGCACGTAATTGTCGTGGTGTGTGCGCATCGGCAGGGTGACATTCACATTGCCCTACGTTAGGTAGCATTAGACAAGGCTGGTGAATTTTGCACGAGAAAAAATTACCAATTGCAGGAAACATAAGTCATGGCGTGTGCGTATTGGCATAGCGACATAAACGTCTGCTAAAAGTTCGAAGCATAAGCCAAGGAAAATCTTCTTTGGGAAGGCTACATCAAGCAGGTGACGTAGGCGAAAGACTACCGCATCAGACATGGCTTGTGCACATCGGTCAAGAGTGGACAAACTTTATTGGGCGTTGACTAGTTACATCATTCGATAGTCGTCGTGCTTAGCATTGCCACATCTTCCTTTGCGTGCGCACCATGGTCAGTGGAAGTCAGACATGGGCTACACACATGGGTCATAACCTGTAAATTTCTCTGCCCACGTTGGTTGTGGACTACTTGCATTGAGCTTTGATTGTGCACATCGCTTAGTCATCGATGGCCATTGATTTCCAACATCGCCCATGGCCTGCAAACAAGGTTTAAGAAACATCAGTGTGGCCTGCCCCAACAGACTTTGTCCAGCACAATGATCAACCTACGTTGGGTATTTCCTACCCCCATAACCCTTTTCCCAAAGAACGATCATCCGACGTCAAATGTGGCCTTCCCATGTCTCCTTTGGCCTTAATAAAATGGTCAGCCAATGTCAGACTTTTCATTCCTGCATCATCTTTGTCCTGCAAACAGTAGTTAGCCGAAGACACATGTGGCCTACTCACATCGTCTTTTCCTTCACACAAAGGTCGACCAAAGTCACATGTGGATTTTAACTATCGTTCATGACAGGCACACCACCTCAATGACGTCACACGTGGCCTACAAGAATTGTCCGTAGCCTGCACATATAAATCAGTCGATATTGAACATGGCATGCTAGGATCATTTTTATCCTGCACACATCGGTCTACCTTAGTCAAACATGGTATGCTCGCATCACCTCTATACTGAATATAGCCGTTTGTGAAATCAGGTATTGCTTGCCTCCATTGACTTTGGCATATACAAAGTTCAGCCGACATCAGACGTGGATTGCTTGCATCTTCTAAGCGTACAACCATGGTTATCTGACTTCTAGCGTTTCCTACCTATATTGCCTTTAGCTTGCACAAAATGGTCTGTTGACGTCGTACGTGACCTGCCCACGTCACGTTTGACCTGCACAGAATCTGCCTACCTCGCCATTATTCTTCACACAATAGTTAGCTGACAATTAGACGTGGGCAACACAGCATTGTCCTCCGCCTACCCTTATCGCTTTTGGCAACAACAACGTTCAGCTGACATTGGACGTTGCTAGACCCCATAACCTTTGGTTGCTCATTGGTCAGCCATCCTTGAGCGTGGACTTTACATAGATCCTTTATCCTCTACATAACAATCTGCCGACGTAGGATAAGGACTTCCCGCATCACCTTCGATCTACTCAAAATGGTAAGCTGATGTCGGATGTGGCGTTCACACAACAGTCAGTCGATATGGGATATGGACTTCATTTATCATATGTGACCTATATACACTGGTCATCCAACGTTGGACATGGGCAACACCTATCGTCCTTGCGTGCACAAATTAGTCTGCCAATGTCGGACGTCACCTGCCAATCTCGTCCATGGTTTAGAAACATCGGTCTACCAACGTTTGAGCGACCTTGACGCATTGCTTGTGGCCTGCACAATTCAGTTCCTCGAAGTCGAATATGCCTACCTACATCGTCTCTTGCTTGCACTTGTTAGACGAGCGACGTAGCATCCAGCGACATTGATCAACGTCTAGTCAATAGTATATATGGATGTACAGTCACAGAAAATCAAAAAACTATGAAACGCCCTTCCTGCATAAAAACATATTCATCTATTTCCATCATTTGATTTTATATTTTTCATATTTTTTTATTCTTGAATAACCCATTTTCGGGAATTACCACACAAAAATAATAATTAAAATAATGGCTTAAATTATTGATTATAAGGTTACTTTATTTATTATGAATTTTTTTATGTTAATTTTCTATTTTTGTTCATAAATTTCTTAATTTATAATCATCATTTAGTCATTTTGGGATTTATCGAACAACCATAAAAAATAAAATAAATTGTTCAAATTATTGAATTTACGATTACTATTTTTATTTGCATATTTTTGGCGTTACTTTTATTTTTTTAATATTCTTCCTATTTTTTATTAATTAATTACACATTATTGGGTTTAACCAAAAAAAATAAAAAAATAACAAAAATGTTGAAAACTATATTTTATTTGAAAAGAAGTTATTTTTGGAAGCTAATTTGTATTTGTATCTTAGATAGTCTATATTTCGCTTGTACATGTTCAAAATAAATTTTTGGAAAAAAGATGTGCCCTCTAGTAAGTTAGATTGAATTCATGCAATAGAATTAAATACTCCAAGTTTTCCATGCATCAGATGTGGAATTTTGACATCAAGCAAGCGATATCGGTCAACAAGAGGCAGCATCAGCCAAGGTTTGCACGCATAAGTCATGGCGTGAGCACATCGGCTTGGAGACAATGACGTCGTGCAATCACAGACACCATTATCCAAGGCTCGTGTGCTTTGGGAAAGAAATGTCGGTCAGCGAAAAGCGGCATCGGCCATGAGACATTGGTCATGGATTGGCAGAATTGGTTGTGGGTTGTGCACATTGCTCCATCAATGTTTGTTGTGGTCTGCCCATATCGGTTGTGGCTTGTGACCATCGCTCATTCATTATCGAGCGTGCGTTGAGCGCATCGCTCAGGCCAATTTTGTCATGGACTGAGCACATCGTTCAGGTGACATAAATTGTGGCTTGCGCACATCGACCAAGTGACATCGACCAACGACAGGTTATAACAGCAAAGTCCTACATGTATCAATCTTGGCATGTGTGCATCGACTCGATGACATGTCCCTGTCCTGCATACATTGTCAAGATGATGTTGGACAACGACAAGTTGTATCAACAAAAATTTTAACCCATTTGATGTTGTTTGTGCACATGTGGAAAGCAATATCCTACAAGGACATGCAATATCATCCAAGGATATGCATACATAACTCGTGGAGTGTGTGCATCGTCTTTGAAACATCAAACATCGCTCTTGGACTATAAACAACATTCAAGCAACATCAGGTGTGGCCTGCCTCCATCGACTTTGTCCTGCATAACAATCAACCGACGTCGGGTGGTTCCTACGCCGTTCACCCTTTGCCTGCACAACCGTCATCCGACGTCGAGCTTTTCCTTTCCGCATTGCCATTGACATGAATACAACGGTCAACCAACGTCGGAAGTGGCATTCCTACATCGTCTTTGGCCTACAAATGAAAGTCACGCAACACAGGACACTTCTTTCCCTAATCACCTTTGTTTAGCATAACGGTGAACAAACGTCTGACAATGCCTGACCATATCGCTTTTGGCTTTCACATTGGTTAGCAGACGTCAAACATGGCCTTCTCACATAGCCTTTTCCATGTACATAATGGTAAGTCGATGTTAAATAAGTCATTCCCGCATTGTCTTTATCGTGCATACAATGGCATGGCGACGTCGGACGTGCCCTTCACACAACGATCAATAGATGTGGCACATAGACTGCACCTATCGTTTGTAACATACATATATATGCCAACTGATATTGTACATAGGATGCACCTATCGTTTTTGTAGTGCACATATCGGTCTTCCAACGTAGGATTTCTATTGCTAACTTCGTCCATAGTCTGAACACACCGACTTCAGATTGACCAGGCCACTTTACTTGTGGCCTGCACACTTCAGTCAGCCAACACTGGATGTGCTTACTTGCACTGTCTGTGGCTTGCAGTTGTTACACGAGTGACTTCGCATGCCGAGACACTAATCAAGGTCTAGTGAACAACATCCGGATGTCCATGCAGTAAAAAAGTCGAATGAGTTTAAAATGTCTTTCCTTCATAACAACATATTCATCTATATCCATCATTTATTCTTAACATTGCTTCCTCACGTGGTTCACTTATAAAAATTTAATCTCATTTACAATTCATATGATATTGAAAAATCTTTGATTTATTTATTAATTTTTGGCATTAATTTGATATTTTTCATATTTATTATTCATGAATTACCCATTTTTGGGATTTACCGAAAAAATAATAATTCAAAATATGGTTAAAATTATGGAATATAAGGTTACTTTATTTATTTGTGAATTTTCATATTATTTTTTTATTTTTTCATATATTTCTTATTTTTAAATCATCAATTACTCATTTTAACTATTTATCGAACAAAAATAAAATAAATTATAAAAATTATAATAATTAAGGTTAAGATATTTATTGTAATATTTTGGCATTATTTTTTTCATATTTTCCTATTATTAATAAATTACTCAATATTGGGTTTAACCAAACAATTTTTTTAAAAAAAAGGAACTGTTGAAATATGTTTAATATATATATATATATATATATATATATATATATATATATATATATATATATATATATATGTATATATATGTATATATATACACACACACACACACACATATATATATATATATACACAGATATATATATATATATATATATATATATATATATAAAGTAATTAATGAAAGATTAAAGTGTGTTTGTATCTTAGAAAGTGCATATTTGGGTTGTACACGTTCAATATGAATCATTGGACACAATGGTATACCAACATCTAACGTGGACTTCCTGCATTGCTTTTGACTTGCACACAATGGTCGGTTGACGTTATACCTTGCCTGCGTTATTCACCTTTTCCCTGCACAATACAATCGGTCGACATCAGACATGGGATACACATATCTTCCATAGATTGTACACATCGTTCAAACGATGTCAGACGCGACTTGCCGACATAGTCTCTATCCTCCACACATCGGTCTTCAAACGTTTGACGTGGCCTAGCCACATCACCTCAGGCTTGCATATATTTATCAAGAGACTTCACGTGTTGCCATCCTATATCAACTTTGGGTTGTATAATAATTAGCCAACATATTTCTTGGACCACGCACATCGTCCTTGTCCTGCACATTAGGGTCATCCAATGTAACATTTTTCCTATCTTTTTTGCCTTTGCCCTACACACAATGGTCAGACTACGTCATGTCTTGATGCCCGCATCGCATCTGGAGTGCACATATAGGTCAGCCGACGTAAGACGTGGTCTCCCTTGCTCGCCTTAGTCCTACACAGAATGGTCTGTCGGTGTCGAACATGGACCGACAACAACATATTTGTATCCTTCTCACATCGGTGTGTCAATGTTTAAAGTGTCCTATAAACATCGTGCGTAGCGTTCACACATTGGTGTGTCCATGTCTGATGTGGTTGGCCAACATTGCACATAGCCTAAAAATATCTATTTACAACTATCGGCCCACGGCATGCATCATTATCAAAGTTAGCACACATCAAATATGGTACGTGTATATCTTAAAAGTGGCGACAACCAATGTCATGTTTATTCAGTAAAGGCTTGCACACATTGACATGAAATGTGCATATCTGAAAAGCAACGCAGGACGTTGACATAAAACATCAGCGAAGCTTGCATGCACAGATGTGGCATGTGTTTATCTAGAAAGCAACTTCAAACAATGACATGCAAAATCAACTAAGGTCTTCACATATCCGTTATGTCATGTGCACATCGAGAAGTCTATATGAGTCATGGTTTGAGTGTATAGACCAGGCGACATCGCCTATGGCATGTGCGTATCGACTAAGTGACATCGGCTAATTGCAGGCGACACTAACAAATATGTGCACGCATCAGTCGTGGCGTGTTCGCATCAACTCATACATATCAAACCTGTCCCACGTATAGTGGCCATAAGGAATTGTCCATTGGCAGGAAGCATCATCCAAGGCATGAATGGATCATCTATGGCATGTAAGCATGAGTTGGGAGATGTCGGTCATGGCATGCATGCTTTGGATAGGTGACATCGGCTAACGACAGGATGCATCAACCAAAGTGTTCCCGTATGTGATGTGGTATGTGAACATCTGGCAACCGACATCAGACAACGAGATGAAGCATCATACAAGGCATGCACATATAACATGTGGGGTGTGTGCATCCCCTGAGCAACATTGTTGTTAGCCAATGACAAGCACTATTAACCAAGGTTTGTGCGCTTTGAGTAAGCGTCATCAACCAATGATAGGTAATATCAGCCAAGGCCATCATGCATCTACATATGACAAGCGACGTTTGCTAATAGAATGTACCATCATCAAAGGACTATGCGCATCAATTGTGGCGTGTGTACATTGATTTGGTGGTATTTTCATTGGTAAACGTTAGTCAGCATGTGCGAAGGGCTTTTTGGTTCAGGCAAACGACGTTTGCCAACGGAAAGCTGCACCAACTAAGGCATGTACGCATCAGCCGTGGCATGTGCGCATCAAAAGGTGACTTCGATGTTGGCCAACAGTATAAAGCATCATCAAAGGCCTCTATGCTTCGGGCAAATGACATCAGCCAATGACAAGCAGTATCGACTAGACGATATTGGTACAAGATTGCTGCATCAGCCATTTCCTCTGTATATTGCTAAGCTGACATCGAGTGGGACCTGTTGTATCGGTCGTGGCTTGTGCACATTGAACAGAGTTCATCTTGCTTGACCTTTCCACATCGCCCTTGGACTATACACAACAGACAGCCGCGTCAGACATGGTCTACCTAGCTTGGAAGTAGCCTATACAAAGCTAAGCGTACATTAGCCGTAAACATTGCTTATAAGTCATGGCTTGTGCACATTGTTGAGTCGTTGTCGAGCGTGGACTTCCCCCATAGACCTTGACCTGCAAACGTTTCTTAGCGATATTGGGTGTGGCGTACCCCTATCACCTTTTTCCTGCACAATGATCAGTCATCGTGAGGCATGGGCTTCCTAAATCGCCTTTGATCTACAAAAAATGGACATTTGGTGTCAACGTGGCCTTCCGTATAGTCTTTTTGCTACACACAATGGTTAGCCGATATCAACGTATCACCTTTTGCATGCACACAACAGTCAAGCAACGTCGGATGTGCGCTGCCCTATCATCCGTGGTTTGAATAAATTTGTAAGCCAATGTACAATGTGGCTTGCCATCTTCATGCGTAACCCTCACTTATTGGTCTTCCAACATTGAACATGTCTGTCCAGTATCTTTGATAGCTTGTACACATTGATTTGTAGATGTCAACCAACAACAGGAACCTCAGCCAAGACTTGAAAAGATCAGTTTTGACATTTGTGCATGTGTTAGACTATATTTGAAATGATTAACGTTAGGCAGCATTAGCCAATGAATGTGCACTTTGGGAAAGCGACATTAGACAACAACTGTTATCATCGTCAAAGGTCTATACTTATCAGCCCTGGGGGTGTGCATCTGAAGGGCAACATCGACGTCAGCCAATGGCATGAAGTATCAGCTAAGTCCTCTATTCTTCAAGGAACAGGACATGTACCAACAGAAACCACCATTAGACAGGCGACATAAGTCGTAGACTGATGCATGGGCCGTGGCCTCTGCATATCGCTCAACCGATATCGGGTGTGGTAGAACTATATTGATTGTGGAATGTGTACATCCTTTAGCGTTATTAAGTCTTGTCCTTCGCACATCCCCCTTTGCATGCAAACAATGGTTGTCCTTCGTTGGACAAGGGATGGGTATATCTCTCGTAGCTTGTATATTGCTTCGATAACGTCAGTCGTGGACTGACCATATTATCCATGGCTTGTGCACATCACTCATTCATCGTTGAGTGTGGACTTCCCATTTTGATAATAGATTGAAATTCATAGTCATGAGACATCAAGTTTTTCATGCCCAGTCAGCCTATGTCAAAGGGTGTCAACCATTGGACCTTTGGTTTGCACATCGGTCAGCAGACGTTGGGCATGGAATTTCAATATTTCCTTTGTCTTGTACATAACATCCAATAGACATTGTACATGACCTTCTTTTATCGCCTTTCAGTCTACGTACAATGGTCATCCGAAGTAGGATGCATCCTTCACACAATAGTCAACCGATATGGGACATGGGGTGCGCCTATCGCCTATGGCGTGCAAATATAAGTCAGGTGATGTTAGACATGAGCTGCCCCTATCCTCTGTCATCTGCACACGTCTAGCTATCAACGTCTGTCGTCTCCAAGAAATTTTATTCATATCCTGCACATATCGATTTACCGAAGTAAGAGTGACCTGGCCGCATTGGTTTTGACCTGCACATATTAGTCAGCCGATGTTGGATGCGCTTTCCAACATGTTTTGTCGCCTGTGCTTTTTAGACAAGATACATCGCACTCAGCAACATTGATCAAGGTCTAGTAAACAATATGAAGATGTTCATGTCGTACAAAAATCAAAAGAGTATGAAACGCTCTTCCTGCAAAACAACATATTTATATTTTTACCATAATTTATTCTCCCATTTCCATCTCACGTGGTTTTTTTCAACCAATTTCATTACATTTACGATTCGTACGATATTGAAAAAATTATTATTTGTAAAAATATGTAATCTGTCATTATTTAACATGTTTTGAAGTATTTTCAAGCATTTTATATTGTTTCGACTTTTATTCAGAATTTATATTTGTTTTTAAAAAAAATTATGGAAAATTTTAAAAATTCACATTCGTAAAATTATTGAATTCAGTGTTTTATTTATTTATGAATCTTTTGCATTAATTTTATAATTTTTTTAGATTTTTCCTTTTTTTTATAAATTATTTACCTTTGTTTGGGATTTATCGAACATAAATAAATATCAAAAAATTGTTGAAATCGTTGAATTTAAGGTTTCTATAGATATCTTTTAATTTTATGGGTTAATTTTATATTTTTTTATTATTTTAATAAATTACCTTTTTTCAAGATTTACCTAAAAAAACTTTTTTAAATTGTTGAATTTATGGTTACAATATTTATTTATGAATTTTTGGCATTAATTTCATATTTTTTAAAAATATTATTATTCATGAATTACCCATTTTATGGATTTATCAAACAAAAAAATAAAACAAAATTAAATTTATTGAACTAAAGGTTAATATATTTATTTGTAAATTCTTGGCGTTATTCTTATATATTTTTTCATATTCTTCCTAGGTTTATCAATTAATTACTCCTTTTTTAGTTTAACCAAATAATATTTGAAATAAAAGATTGTAGAAAACTATTTTTTTAAAATATGAAAAAGTTAATTGTGGTAGCTAATGTGTGTTTGTACCTTAGAATGTGAATGTCTAGGTTGTACATGTTCAATATAAATCTTTGGAAAATACGAAGTCTACTCTAGTAGGTAAGAATCTGTGCCATTGAATTAAATGCTCCAAGTCGGCCATTCTTCGGACATGGAATATTGGCATCGGGCAAGCGATGTTGGCCAACGACAGGCAGCATCAGCAATGGCCTGAATGCATGGGTCGTGGCCTCAATGCATCAGCTGGAGGACATCGACATCGTGCGATATGCACCATTCGCCAAGGTCTATGTGCTTTGGTCAATAAATGTCGGCAAACAGAATGCGGCATCGGCCAGGCAACATTGTTCATGGATTTCACCAATTGGTCATGGCAACAGTGGCGTGTGCGCATCGACTCATGGACATCAAACATGGCCTACGCATAGTGTCCATACGACATCGTCTAATGGCAGCAAGCATTATATATGACTTGCAAGCATCATCCGTGGCATGTGAGCATAAGTTGGGAGACATCGGTCATGTCATTCATACTTTGTCTAGGTGTCATCGGCCAACTAGAGGATGAATCAACCAAGGTCTTCACGCATCTGACCTAGTTTGTGAACATCTAGAAACCGACATCGGACAACGACATGCAACATCATCCAAGGCATGCACACCTAACTTGTGGCATCTGTGCATCGATTGAGCAACATATAAAACAAAAGGCACCCCCAATCGTGCGTGTGTTGCACCTATCATTCGTAGTTTGCATGCATTAGTAAGTCGATCTAGGACTTGGCCTCCCAGCTTCATCCGTAGTCTGCACTCATTGGTCTTCCGACATGGAACGTTCCTTGCCAGCATCTTCCTTAGCCGGCACACATTGGTTTATAGATGTCAACCAACAATAGGAACCTCTGCCAAGACCTGCACACATAGGCTATGGCTTTTGTGCATTGGTTGGCAAAACTTGCAATGACCAACGTCCGACAACATCAGCCAAAGAATGTGCACTTTGGGAAATCAATGCTGGCAAAAACATGTATCAACAACCAAGACCTATACACATAAGGCATGGGGTGTGCGCATCAACAGGGAAACATCGGCGTCGGTCAACGGCACGAAGCAACAATAAAGGCATGTGCTTCAAGTAAGAGATATATGCAAACAATAATCGACATCGAATAGGAGACATTATTTGTTGACTACCGCATCGACGAGTGTTTGTTAATATTTCTCAAATGACATCGCGCGTCGTACGACACTATCGATCATTGCCTGTATACATCCTTCATCGGTCTTCAGGCTTGGCATTCGTGCATCTCCCTTGGCCTACAAACAATGGCTAGTCGTCGTCGGACAAGGCATGCTCACCTAGGTCGTAGCCTGTATATTGCTTAGCTAACATCGGTTGTAGATTGACTGTGTACTTCGTTTCTTGTGCACATCGCTCATCCATCGTCGAGTGTCATAAGGCATCAGGTGTTTCATTCCTTGATTGCCTTTGTCCAGCACAAGGGTCAGTCGACGTCGAACAGTGCCTGACCCTTGCACAATTGTCTTGAACATTGGTCAACAACAATTGAGAGTGACCTTTACATATAGCCTTTGGCCAATACATAATGGGAAGCGAATGCTAGACGTGACCTTCCTGCATTTCCTTTTGGTCTGCACAATGTTCATCCAAATTCGGATACATCCTTCACACAATGATCAGTCGATATGGGACATAGGGTGCACCTATTATCTGTGGCTTGCATACATAGGTCATATGATGTTAGACATGGGCTGCAGCTATCCTCACTTGTCTGAACATATTAGGCTGCCAAGGTTAGACGTCGCCAACCAACTTTGTTTATAGCCTACACATATATACTCATATTAGAGTGACATGGCCGCATCGATTGTGGATTTCACACTTCAGTTAGCCGACATCGGATGTGCCTTCCCGCATTTTTGCTGGATTGCACTTGTTAGACAAACTATATCACATGCAACAACATTGATCAAGGTATAGTCAACAACATGCAGATGTACATGCCATACAAAAATCAAAAGAGTGTGAAATGTTCTTCCTGCATAACGACATATTTATCTATTTTCCATCCTTTATTATCAACATTTGCGCCTCACATTGTTCTTTCGTACCAATTTCATCATGTTTAGGGTTCGTACGAATATTCAAAATATTTTTATTTGCAAAAATATGTAATATATCATTATTTCACATGTTTAGAAGTATTTTCATATATTTCTTACTTTTTTGCATTGTTTAGAATTTTATGATTTTTTAACGTCACATTTTAAAAATTCAAATTTATGAAATTGTTAATTTTAATGTTTTATTTATTTGTGAATTTTTTAAATTTATTTTTTCAAATTTTTAAATTTTTTCATTTTTTATTAATTAACTATGCATATTAAGGATTTACCAAAAAAATAGAAATATTAAAAATTGTTGATATTTTTTAATTTAAGGTTACTATATATATTTATTAAATTTTTGGGGTTTATTTTATCTTTTTCCTATTTTTATTAGTAAATTACTCTTTTTCGAGATTTACCAAAATCAAATTGTTGAAATTCTTTAATTTATTGTTACAATATTAATTTTTTGCACTTTTTTTACATTTTAAAAAATATTTTTCCTATTGTTATTTATGAATTACACATATTAGAGATTTACTAAAATAAAATAAAAATAACAAAATTGTTCAAATTGTCTACTCTAGTAAGTCAGAATCTGCACCATAGAATTAAACGCTCCAAATGGGCCATGCGTTAGACATGGAATATTTGCACTTGGTAAGCTATGTAGGCCAGCGACAGGCGGCAATAACCTAGGCCTGCATGCATGAGCTGTGGCGTTTGAGCATTGGTTGGAGGACAACGACGTGGTGCGACAGGAAACATCAGCCAAGGCCTATGTGCTTTGGCCATGAAATGTCGACTAACACAACACTGCATCTTATATGAGACATTGGTCATAGATCGCCCGCATCGGTTATGGCTTGTCCACATTGATCCGTTGCTATTTTTCATGGACTGTCTGCATCTTCCTGTCTTGTGCACATCGCACAGTCATTCTTGGGGGTGGGTTGTACGCATCGATCAGGGGAATTCAAACATGGTCAGAGCGAAGCGACATCAGTTGTGGCCTGTGCGCATCAAACAAGCAACATAAGCAAACGACATGCAACAAGACCCTACAAACATCAATCATGGTGTGTGTGCATCGACTCAATGACACCGGTCGTGGCCTATGCGCATAAACTTGGCGACATCATTGAATGGAAATTAACACCATATAAGTCAAGCATGCATCATGCATGGCGTGTGCGCATCAACTGGGTTAAATTGGTTGTGGCATGCATGCATTGGTCAGGCGATGTCGGCCAATGACATGTTCCATCAACCAAGGTTATTATAAATCTGATGTGGTTTGTGCACATTTAGAAAGAAACATCAGACAAAGATATCCAAGGATATGCATTCATAACCCATGGAGTGTGTTAATCATCTTGGCGTCATCGACGTCGGCAGCGGGAGGAACCATCAACAAAAGCTTGTGTGCTTTGAGCAAGTGACGTCAGCCAATCGTAAGAAGCATCTTAGACTGCACACATTTGACATGGCGTCTGCGCATATGGAAAGCGACACCAACCAATTAAAAGAAATATAATCGAAGACCTGCACGCATTTGACATGGCGTCTGTGCATATGGAAAGCGACGCCAACCAATTACAAGAAATATAATCGAAGACCTGTACGCATTTGACATGGCATCTGCGCATCTGAAAAGCGATGCCAACCAATGAAAAAAAACATAATCGAAGATCTTCACGCACTTAGTTGTTTCGTGGAAACATCGACTGGTATCTTTAATCGTTGGTTCATTGCATCGACCAAGCTACATCACATGTGGCCTGTGGGCATTGGCTTAGGGACATCGTCGAATGACAGAGAGCAAAAAATAAGTCCTACATGCAATAGTCCTGGCGTGTGTTCTTCTACTCATGGACATCAATCCGAGCTTATGCATAGTGGTCAGGCGACATCGACTATTGGAAGACAACATTATCCAATGCCTACATGCATAAGTTATGGCAACATCTGTTGCCATTGGGCGACAGTGGTCGTCACTTACAAATTTCGTCGAAGTGATGTCAGCAAAAGGTAGGCACCATCTGCCAAGGTATTCACGCATCTTACGTAGTTTATGCGCATCTTGCAATCAACATCTGACTATGGCATGCAAAATCATCCAACGCATGTACATAACCTATGGGGTGTTTTCCTTAGCTGAGAGACATTGACGTCGGCCAACGATAGAAACTATCAAGAAACGCTAGTGCACTTTGAGTAAGGGACGTCAGACATCGATAGGCAATATTATCCAATGCTTTCTTGTATCTATCATGGCGTGTGTGCTTCGATAGGGTGTTATTTGTGTCATCCAACATAGGGAAAATTTGGAAAGAGCCTATTAGCTTTAGAAAAGCGATGTTGGTCAACCACAAGCAGCATCTACCAAGGCATGCGTGCATCAGTTGTGGCGTGTGTGCATTGTCAGGGTGACTTCGGCGTCAGGCAATGTCGTAGATGGCATATTGTTTAGCTGACGCTAGTCATGAAATGCCTTCATCCCCGATGACTTGTGCACATATCTTACCATTGTTATAAGGCATGTACTGCCCACATCACCTTTGGCATTCAAACAATAGTCAGGCAATATTTGTCCAGCAAAATGGTCTGCCAACATCGGACATTCACTGACCCCATCGCTTTTCGATTGCACATTTGTCAGGTGACGTCAAGTGTGGCCTACTCACATCGCCTTTGGCCTATAGATAATGGTGAGTCGATGCTGGATAAGACCTTCCTGCATCGTTTTTTGTCTTACACACAATGGTCTGCCAACATTGGACATAGGCTGCACCTATCATCTGTGGCCTTCACACAATAGTCTTCCATTGTCGGATTTATTTTCCCAACATAGTCCATAGACTTCACACAACATTCTACCAATGTCAGAATGAACTGTCCGCATTGCTTGTGACCTTCACACTTTTGTCAGCCAACGTCGGATACGCCTACCCGCATCGTCTATGGCTTGCACTTGTTCGATGTGTGACATCGCATGCAGTGACATTTATCAAGGTCAAGTCGACAACATGCGGATGTTCATGCCGTACAAAAATCAAAAGATTTTGAAACGCCCTTCTTCAAATCAACATATTCATCTATTTTCCATCATTTATTCTCAAACTTTCCACCTCACGTAGTTTTTCGTACCAGTTTAATTATATTTACGGTTTGTATGATATTTAAAAATGTTTGATTTGTACAAATATGTAATCTATCATTAGGTTCAAATATTTAGAAGTATTTTCAAGCATTTTTATATTTTTCTGACTTTTATTCATTCTTTAAAAATTAATTTTTGAAGTTTTGTTTTTTAATTAATATTTTAAAATTTTTAATTTATTAAATTATTGAATTTAATAAAATAAAAATGTCAACAAAGAGAGTCGATTTTCACATCAGCATACATTAGGTAGCATTAGCCCAAGGCTAGTGTGCTTCTGACAAGCCACATTGCCCAAAGGCAAGCAACATATGTCGTGGCAAGTTCGGATCGGAAGGGCGAAAGCAACGTTGGCTGATAGCTCGCAGCATAAGCCAAGGCATATATACTTTAGGAAAGCGACATCGACCAATGACAAGCAGCATTGTCTAGGCACGTAGATAATCGCATCTGATGTGGCCTGTGTGCATCGGTCAAGCATAAACCGGCCACATCGCCAGTGGACTATACACATCATTTATTAGTCATCGGGCTTGGAATTCTTGTATTACCCTTGCCATGCACACCAAGACTAGCTGATGTCGGACGTGGGCTACTCACACACGCCATAGCCTAAGTATTTCTTTACCGACGTCGGTTGTTGGCTTCCAGTATGGACCGTGGTTTATTCACATCACTTAGTCATCGTCTGGCATGAATAGAGAACATTGACCTTGCATTGCAAACAACGGTGAAGCGACATCAAGTGTTGCCCACCCACATAGACTTTGGCCTGCACAAGAATTGTACTAGTCTAAATATATCAGTCAACAAAGGTCCGCCAATGGCATAAAGCGTTAGCCAAGGCTTGTGCACATCTCGCAATTGAAGTTGGACCATGGCATGCGGCTACAGCGAATGCTTGCATGCACGGATACTCGCCAATGACATTATACATCAGACAAGCATGCATGCACGAATATGGCATGTGAGCATCTGGAAAGTGACATCAGCCAACGAAATGCAGCATCAGGTAAGGCTTGTATGCATCAGTTGTTTTGTGTGCACATCGATTGGGAAATTAAAGTCGTGGTTTGAGTGCATCAACCATGCAATATCACCCGAGGTCTGTGCGCATTGGTAAGGCGACATCGGCCATTGACACGAAGCAACGAAGAAGGTTTGCACATAGCAGTTGTGGCATGTGTACGATGACTCAATGATAGTACATCGGCTCGATGAAATTGGTCCTGGCTTTCATGTTTTTGCCATGTGACGTGAGGCAGCAACAAGCACCATCAACCAATGTCTTTAAGAATCTAACATGGTTTCTGAGAATCTTGCAATCTACGTTGAACTACGCTATGCATAATCATCCAAGGAATGTACAGAACCTATGGAGTGTGTTGAATGGCTGAGCGACATTCACGTCAGCCAAAAATAGGCACCAACAACAAAGACTTGTTCTCTTTTAGTAAGCAATTTGGCCAATGATAGGCAACATAAACTAATTTCAATACACATCTCTCGTGGCGTGTTTGCATTGACTAGGATCTATTTACATCAGCCAATGTAAGGAAGAATCAACTAAGGCCGATGATCTTAAGGCAAGCAACATCAACTAAGGGATGCATACATCATCCATGTTGGGTATGCATCGGTATGTTTACTTTATCATCGTCTAACGGAAGGCAAAAACATCCAAGTCCTCTGTGTTTTAGAATAACATAACCCATTGATAAGCAGCCTTGACGAGGTGACATTTTTTTTGGACTTCAATAGTGACTGTTGCTTGTTCACATCCCTACTATGACATCGAGTGTGGACCTATCGCATTAGTCGTTCCCTATGATTTCACTTAGTTGTGGTCAAGCTTGACCTTCCCGCAACAGCTTTGGCCTGCACACGATGTCTAGTCAGCATTATACGTCCGATACCCGCCTTGGTCTTGGCATGCACATATTCATTTTCCAACGTAAGATATGGATTCGTAAAATCGTCCGTAGCCTACACACATTGGCCTATCAATGTAGAATGTTTTCTCCAAGCATTTTCTGTATCATTCATACATTGGTCTGCAAATATCTGACCAGCCCCAGACACATCACCTCAAGCTTATACATATAGATTAGGCGACATAGTGTGTTGCTTGCCCCCATCGACTATGGCGTCCACATCGATTAGGAAACATCAAGCGTGGACCGCTCACATCTCCTTTGTCCTACTGGACATAGTTAGATAATGTAAAGCATTTCCTGCACATACTGACTTTTCCCTACACGTAATGGTCACCACACAAAAAGTATTTCCTGCCCGCATCGCCTTTGGCCTCCATGAAATTGTCTGCCGATGTCAGACGTGGTCTTCCTTCCTTGCCTTTGGCCTGCACAAAAAGGTCTGTCTACGTCGAACGTGGTCTACCAACATCATCTGTATCTTGCACACATTCATCTGGAAACAATAGGTGGCCTGCAAGCATTATCTGTAGCATACAAATGTTGGTCAACATATTTGTCCAATGCTATAAAGCGTCAGCCAAGTCATGCACGCATCAGCAGGCCATGTCCACATTTAGCATACGAAGTAGGACAATGGCATGGGCCTTCGATCAAGGATTCCTTGCACAAACATGGAATGTGCATATCTTGCACTCAATGTAGTCTAATAACATGCGATATCATCCAAGCATGCATGCACATACATGGCATGTGCGCATCTGGCAAACAACGTCGGCCAATGTCATGCAGCATTATCTTAGTCTTGCTTGCATCAGTTGTGTCGTTTGCACATCGACTGGGCTATTTCAGCCGTGTTTGACTGCATCATATGAGGCCTTTGCGCATTGGTAAAGCGATATATTCTAATGACGGGGAGAAAAAACCAAGGCCTGCACGCATGAGTTGTGGTGTGTGTACGACGAATCATTGACATCTATCCTACCGTACACACAGTGACAAGACGACCTTGAAAAATTGAAGGCAACATAAGCTAAGGACCGAATGCATCACCCACGGCATGTATGTATCGGCTTGGCAAAATCCGTCCTGGCTTGCAAGTTTTGTCCATGTGACATCAGCCAACAGGAAGCACCATTAACAAGGTGTTCACGTATCTAATGTGGTTTGTGCGCATCTTGTAACTAACGTCGGACTACGATATGCAAAATCATTCGAGACATGTACATATAACTTATGAGGTGTGTGCATCGGTTGAGCGACATTGCTGTCTGCCAAAGATAGAAACCATCAACAAAGGCTTGTGCGCTTTTAGTAAACATCCTCAGCTGAAGCGTGCACATTTCTCAGCTGACATCGATTGTGGACTGCCCGCTTAGATTTTTTCATACAAATAACGATCACTGATATCGGGTGTTGCCTACACAAATCGCATTCACCTGTATAAGTATTAGCCAATGTCCGCCGTAGCCTTTCTACATCGTCTTTGGTGTGCACAAACTAGATAGTTGAAGTCTGATATGACCTTCCCCCATCGCCATTGTCCTACATATAATTGTTAGCCGACATCGAACGTGGACTACCCACATTGCCTTTTGCATGCACATAATGGTTAAGCGACGTCAGAAGTGGGATGAACCTATACTCTATGGCCTTCCAACATTGTCCATAACCTGCACTAATAAGTTTGCCGACATCTAACATTGCGTGCCAGCATATTCCTTAGCCTGCCCACATAATTTTGTAGATGTCAGCCAATAGAAGGCACATTATCCAAGGCCTGCACATAGTCTTTATTGCTTTTATGCATCGATTGGAAAAAATTAGCATCGACAAACATCAGGCAATATCATCTAAGACATGTTCATTTTGGGCAACCGTTGTTGGCTAACAATAGGTATCATCTTCCAAGGAGTGCATACATCCGCCATGACATGTATCCATCGGCCATGCGACATCGTCGTCGGCCAGAAACATGAAGCATCAACCAAGGCATGTGTGCTTTGAGCAAGCGACATCGTTCGTGCATTGTTTGCATCCTATGTATCTTGTGCACATCGCACACCTATCATCGGGTGTGAACTGACCGCCGCCCTTGGCATGAAAATATTAATTAGGCAACATCGAGCATTGCGTACCCTCATCACCTTTGGCAAGAACAATGACCAGCCTACGTTGAACACTGCCTGAACCAATCATCTATGTCTTGCACATTTTTCTGCCGACCTCGATTGTTGACATCCTACATTTTTTTGGTCTGTACATAATGGTCAACGGACATTGGATAAGGCCTTCTCGCATCGCCTTTGACCTACTCGCAATGGTAAGCAGACGTCGAACGTGGTCTTCACACAACACTCAGTCGATGTGGGACATGTACTACACCTATCGTCCAAGGCCTACATAGAACAGACTTCAAATATTGGACATCGCCTTCCATTATCATCCATAGCTTCCACATATCTGTCTACTTACATCAAACTGACCAGGTTGTATTGTTTGTGGCTTGCAAAATTCGATCCCTCAACGTCGAATGTGCCTGCTTGCATTGTCTCTAGCTTGAACTTATTAGACGACGGAAGTCGCATGCGGTGATAATTACCAAGGTCTAGTTGATAGCATGTGGATGTTCATGTCATAAAAGAATCAAAAGAGTGTGAAACGTCCTTCCTACATAAAAACATATTCATCTAGTTCCCATCATCTCTTCTCAACGTTTCCACCTGACGTAGTTCTACCGTACCAAATTCATCATGTTTACGGTTCCTACAATGTTGAGAAATCTTCTATCTGTACAAATATGTAATCTATCATTAGTTTCATTTATTTAGAAGTATTTTCAAGAATTTTCATATTTTTCCAACTTTTATACATTGTTTGAAATTTTTTTATAAGGTTTTTATTTTTTACGTCACATTTTTAAAATTAAATCTTTTAAAATTGTTGAATTTAATGCTTTATTTATTTGTGATTTTTTTGCGTGATTTTATAATTTTTCTGATTTTTCTTATTTTTTAATTATTAATTGCCTATTTTAGGGATTTAACGAAAAAAAATAAATGTAAAAAAATATTCAAATTGTTGAATTTAAGGTTGTCATATTTATAAGTTAATTTAATATTTTCCAATTTCTTATTAATGTACTACTCTTTTTCAAAGTTTACCAAACATAAAATGTTTTTGTATCTTTGAGTATATGGTTTCGATATTAATTGTTGATTTTTTTCTGTTTAGTTGATACTTGCAAAAAAAACTACTTTTTCTATTTTTTATTCATGAATTACAATTTTAGATATTAATCAAATATAAAAATAAATTTAAAAATATTGAAATTTTTGAATTTCAGGTTACTATATTTATTTATAAATGAATTAGCCATTTTTTAGATTTATAGAAGAAAAATATAAATTGAAAAACATGTTGAATATGATGAATTTAAGGTTAGTATATTTATTTATGAATTTTTGGCACTACTTTGATATTTTAAATATTTTTTATTCATGAATTACCCTTTTTTGAGATTTACCAAAAAAATAATAACAAAAAAATGGTTAAAATTTTTTATTATAAGGTTACTTTATTTATTTGTGAATTTTTTAGATTAATTTTATATTTATTTTAATAGTTTTCCTATGTTTTAATCATCAATTACTCTTTTTCCGGATTTATCGAACAAGCCAAAAAATAAAATAAATTGTTAATATTATTGAATTTAAGGTTACTATATTTATTTGATTATTTTTGTGTTATATTTTTTCATATTCTTCCTATATTTTATTAATTACTCATTTTTGGGTTTAACCAAAAAAATTAAAAAAATTGTTGAAATCTGTTTTTTATATATAAAAATATTATTTGTGGAAGCTGATGTGTGTTTGTACCTTACAAAGTGCATATTTCAATTGTAGATGTTCATAATGAACCTTTGGAAAAAATAATGTCTGCTATAGTAAGTTAGAAACAGCACCATAGAATCAAACACTCCAACTGATTAATGCATCGGACGTGGCATGTTGGCATCAAGCAAACGACGTCGGCCAATGACAAGCAGCATTATCCAAGGCTTGCACGCATTTGTCATGTCGTGTGCGCATATGTTAGGTGACATCATTGTAGTGCAATGATAGGCACCATCAGCCAAGGAAAATGTGCTATGGGAAAGAAATGTCGGCCAACGTAAAGTTGAATCAGCCATGCAACATTGGTCGCGCATCACCTGCATTTGTCGTGGCTTATGCACATTATTCCGTCGACATTGATCGTGGACTGCCCGCATCAATTGTGGCTTGTGAACATAAACACATTCATTTTCGAGTGGGCTGTGCGCATCGATCAGGAGAATTCTGTCATGATCTGAGAGCATCTGTCAGGTGACACGAGTTTTGGTATGCGTGCATTGGTCCGGTTACATTAGTTGTGTCCTGCGCGCATCGACCAAGCGACATCGACCAATTGCAGGATACAATACCCAAGGCATACACATATCAATCTTGGAGTATGTGCACTGACTCAATTACACATTTTTGGCCTGCATGAATTAGCCAGGTGAAGTCGGCTAACGATAGGCTCCATCAACCAAAGTCATCACGCATCTGGCGTGGTTTATGCACATATGGAAAGCAACATCGGACAACGACATAAATAATCATCCAAGGATATGCTTGCATAACCCGTGGAGTGTTTGGATCGTCTTTGAAACATTGACGTCAGCTATAATATGTACCATAAATAAAGGCTTGTGTGCTTCAAGCAAGCGACGTCGGCCAATGGTAGGTAACAATAGATAAGTCCTGCATGTATCTTACATGGCATATGCGCTTCTATAAAGTAAAGCAGGCTTATGGAGAGTGGAATCAGCCAAGCTTAAACGAATTGTCGTGGTGTGTGTGCATCTCCTAGAAGACCTTCGCATCGGCTACATTCGGTAGCATTATACAAGGATGGTGCATTTCTTGCAAGTGACGTTTGCCAACAGCAGGCAACATAAGTCGTGGCTTATGTGGACCGGCAAGGAGACATCAGCGTCAGCTGACACATGGCAACATAAGTCAAGGCATATCTGCTTCAGGAAAATGACATTGAGCAATGGCAAATGACTTTGGCAGGTGACTTAGGACATAGCCTACTGTATTAGACATTGCTTGTGCACACCGATCAAGAGTGGAGTGGTCGCATAGGTCATAGACTATTTTATTCAATTATTATTCGTAGGTCTTAGCATTCCCGCATCACCCTTGGCGTGCACACCACATCCAACCGACGGCTGATGGGAGTTACCCGCATGGGTCATAGCCTACACATTGCTCTGCCCACGTCGGACATGAAGTGCTTGCATCGGCCGTGGTTTGTGCCTATATCATAGTCATCGTCGGGCATGCACTACGTACATAACCTGTAGCCTTCAAACAACGTTCAAGCAATATCAGGTGTTGCCTTACCCCATCGACCTTGTCCTGCACAATGATCAACCGACTTCGGGTCTTTACTACCTCCATAACCCTTTGCCTGCACAACTTCATTTAACGGCCAGCGTGGCCTTTCCATGTCGCCGTTGTCCTGAATAAAATTTTCAGCCAATGTGGGAAGTGGTATTCGTGCATCGTCTTTGGCCTACAAAAAATGGTCTGCCAAACACACACGTGGCATACCTGCATTGCCTTCTGCATGCACACAAGAGTCTATCTACGTCGGATATGGTTTGTACCTATGTTTTGTGGCCTGCACACACCGGCAAACGGCGACACAAGTGTCCTACAAGCTTTGTTTGTAGCCTTCTCAGGTTAGCCATCCAATATCGAATGTTGCCTTCCACCTTCATTCGTATCCTACACACCTCGGTCTACCTTGGTCAAACATGGTCTGGCTACATCACAACTAGCGTGCAGTATTTGGCAACATTTGGCGTTGCCTGCCTCCATCAACTTTATCCTACACAATGGTTAGCCAACGTCAGACTTGGATTGCCTGCATCATCATTGGCGTACCCACCACGGTCATCCGACTTCTAGCATTGCCTCCCTGTATTGTCTTTAGCCTGCACATAATGGTCTGTTGACGACGTACGTGGCCTACCCGCATTACCTTTCACTTTCACACAATCTTCCTGCCCCATCATTGTCCTTGATACAACAATTAGCTGATATTAGATGTGGGCTGCAAAACTTGTCCTCAACCTGCACACGTTGGTCTATTCCATCGAACTTTTCCTGAGAGCATTGTCTATAGCCTACACACATTGGTTGTTGACGTCGAACGTGGTCTTTTAGAATCAACCGTAGCCTACACTCATTGGTAAACTGACATCAAATGTTGCCTGCCAGTATTCTGTGTTGCCGGCACATATCGGTCTATAGATATCGGATAATGCTAGACAACATCCACGAAGGCCTACACACACAAACATGGAATGTGCGTTTCTTGCAAACGATGTAACCCTAACGTTTGCGATATAAACTAAGTCATGTATGCATAAGTTGGGACGTGTGCGCATTGACTCTGCAATATCATTCATGCGTGCACGCTTCCGGCAGGAGACTTCCATCAATGGCAGAAAACATCATCCAAGGATTGCACACATCATTCATGGCCTATGGTTATCTAATGGGTGTCATTTGTTATGGTCTTTATTTGTTGGCCATGTCATATTTGCCAACAACAGATAATATTAACCAAGGTATTCACCTATGTGACATTGTTTGTGCACATTTGACAAGCGACGTCCTAAAAGGGAATGCTATATCATTCCACTAATGATCACATAATCAGTAGTATGTGTGCATCGGCTAGGCGACATCGACGTTAGTAATAGAAGGCACCATCTGCAAAGGCTTATATGATTCGAGAAAGCGATGTTGGTCAATGATAGGTCACATCACCCAAGGCCTGCACACTTTTGACATGGATGTGCACATCTAGCAAGCAACATTGGCCATTGGAATACACAATCAGCCAAAGCTTGCATGCATTGGTCATGGCGTGTGTGCATTGGCAGGGTGACCAATGCATCTTCCTACGTCAGGTAGCGTCAGCCAAGGCAGGTGCGCCTTGGGAAAGAAATGTTGGCCGATGCAAGGCAGCATAAGCCGTTGCATGTGCATATCAGCAAGGCGACATGGTGTCGGCTGACAGCAAGTAGCATCAGCCAAGGCCTATCTGCTTCAGGCAGGAGACATCGTCCAACCCGAAGAGGGGTAGGCCAAGATACATTAGTTTTATATAGTCGCATTGGCCATGACATGTGAACATCACTTAGGAGATGTCAGGCGTGAACCAGCCGTGGCCTGTAAACATCACTGAGCGATCATCAAGATTGACTTTTTCATATCGCCCTTGGCCTGCACATAATACCCAGTCGATATCAGACATGGTATATCCGCATTGTCCGTGTCATGCACATTTCTCAACCGATGCTTGCCATGGACTGCCTACATCCCCAGTGAGTTATGCACATCACTTATCCATTGTCAAACATGGGATGCATCTATCATCCGTGGCCTACACACATCTTCAAATGGAAGGAAGAATCAGCCAAGACATGCACGTATCATCCGTGTAATGTGTGAATCGATTGGGAGACATCGGTCATGGCATGCATGCTTTGGCTAGGTGACATCGACCAATGACAAGATGCATCAACAAAGGTCTACACACATCTGACATGGTTTATGCGCATCTAGAAATCACATCGGACTGCGACATACAACATAATTTAAGGCATGAAAATATAACATGTGGTGTGTGTGCATAGGCTGAGCGACATTGACATTACCCAATGACAAGCACCATCAATAAAGGCTTATGCACTTTTAGTAAGCGAAGTCGGCCAACGATAGGCAATATCAGCCGAGGTCATCACTCATCCTACATGGCATATCAAAAATATGGCAAGAGATGTTTGTCGATAGAATGCAACATCAACCAAGGTCTACACATATCTTAAGTGGTGTGTGTGCATTGACATAGCGCTATTTGCATTGGCCAACCTTAGGCAGTATCTCCCATTTCATGTTTGCTTCAGGCAAGGAATGTTTTCCAATAGCAAGCATCATCAACCAAATCATGCACGCATCAGCCATGGCGTATGCGCATCGACAAGGCTACTTCAGTGTCGACAAATGAAAAAAAGCATCAGCAAAGGCCTCTGCACTTCATCCAAATGACATCAACCAACAATACTCAACATAGGATAGATGATATTGGTAATGGACTACTTTCTTGGCTTTTTGTATGAATATCGCTAAGCTAATATCGAGCGTGGACCTGTTGCATCGGTCGTGGACTATGTACATCACTCAACAGTCGTCAAGCTTGACCTTCCCACATCAGTAGTAGCCTACACATTCTTCTGCCGACATTGCCTGTAGACTGCGCACATCGGTCGTTGCTTATGCACATTGATTATCCATCATCGAGAGTGGACTGCCCGCATAGACCTTGGCCGGCAAACAATTGTCTGCGATATCTTGCATTACCTGCCCCCATCACCTTTGTCCTACACAACGGTCAGTCGAAGTCAAGCGTGGTCTTCCTTCACATCGTTTGGTTCGGAAAATTTTTTTAGCATCAATGTGTCCTTCCCGTATTGTCTTTTGACTATACACAATGATTAGCCGGCATCAGACGTATAACCTTTTGCATGCACACAACGGTCAAGCGATGTCGGATATGTGATGCACCTGTCATCCGTGGCAGTGGCCTACAAACATCATCCGTAGTGTGCACTCCTAAGTCTTCCAACATCAAACGTGCCCTACCAGCATTATTCATAGACTGGTTACATCGGTTTGTAGATGTCAACCAACAGCAAGAACCTCAGCTAAAACTTACACATACAAGTTATGGAATTCTTGCATTGGTTAGGCGACATTTGTAGTGACAAAGTCATGCAGCATCATCCAACGAATATGCACTTTGAGAAAGCGACGCTGGCCAACAGCAATTATCATCATCCAAAACCTGTACGAATTAGGCGAGAGGTATGCACGTCGACAGGGAAACAACGACATAGGCCAACGAAAGAAAGCATTAGACAAGGCCTGTGTTCTTTAAACCAGAGAAATCTTCCTCAAGAAACCGACATCAGCCAGAAGACATCAGTCATGGACTGTATCATTGGTCATTGCCTATGAACATTGCTTAGCTAACATCGGTCGTGGACTAACCATATTCTCCGTGTCTTGTGAACATTGCTCATCCATCGTCGAGTGTTGAATGCCTGCTTTGCTCTTTTCCTACAATTCATAGTCACGCAACATCACGCGTTGCATGTCCTCATCACCTTTGGCCAACACAACAGATTGTTGACATCGAATTCATCTTTAACCTTGCTCCTTTGGCTTTCATATTGGACAACAAACGTTGAACATTGACTCTAATATCACCTTTGCCCTATACATTATGGTTAACCAATATTGGACATGACCTTCTCGCATCGCTTTTTGGTCTGTACACAATAGTCATCCGAAGTTGGATACATCCTTCATAGAATGGTCACCAAATATGGGACATGGGATGCACCTATCGTCTGTGGCTGGCATACCTAAGTCTGCCGATATTAGAAATGGGCTGCACCTATCAACCGTGGTCTGCACACATCAGGTTGCCACTGTCGGATGTCGCCAGCCATCATTGTTCAGAGCCTTCACTCATCGGTGTACCGATGTCAAAATGATCAACCCTCATTGATTGTAGCCTACACACTTCCATTAGACGACGTTGGATGCAACTTCCCGCATCTTTTGTGGCTTCCACTTGTTAGATGAGCTACTCACGTGCAACGACATTGATCAAGGTGCAGTCAACACCATGCATATGTTTATGCCGTACAAAAATCAAATGAGTGTGAAATGCTCTTCATGCATAACAAAATATTTATCTATTTTCCATCATTTATTCTCAACATTTCTACCTCACATGGTTCTTTCTTAAAAATTTCATCAAGGTTACTGTTCGTACAATATAGATTTTTGTTTTTTGTAAAAGTATGTCATCTATCATTATTTCACCTGTTTATAAGTACTTCATTATTTTTTTGACATTTATTCACTATTTAAAATTTATTTTTACAATTTTTTGTGGTAAATTTTAAAAATTCAAATTTATTAAATAGTTGAATTCAATTCTTTATTTATTAGTGAATTTTTTCATTAATTTTATAATTTTTTCAGATTTTCCTTATTTTTTATTAATTATTTACCCATATTCGGATAAACAGAACAAAAAGAAATATTGACAAAATTGTTGAAATTGTTGAATATGGTTACTATATACATTTGTTACTTTTTGGATTTAATTTTATATTTTTCCTATTTTTATTTATAAATTACCCTTTTTCAATATCTACAAAAAAAAAATTGTTGAAATTGTTGAATTTATGTCTACAATATTCATTTTTGATTTTCAGCATTAATTTTATATTTTTATTTTTTTCCTTTTTTTATTCTTGAATTTCCCATTTGAGATATTTACTGAACTAAAATAAAAATTAAAATATTGTTGAAGTTAATGTTTGTATATTTATTTGTGAATTTTTGGCGTTAATCATTTATTTTTTATTATATATTAATGAATTACCAATTTTCGAGATTTTTAAAAATTAATGATATTGTGTTGTGGAAGCTAATGTGTGTTTTTACCTTAGAAATTGTATATTTGGTTCGTAATGTTCAATATGAATCTTTGGAAACAACAATGTCTACTTTACTAAGTAAGAATCTCCGTCATAAAATCAAACATTTCAAGTGGTCCATGCATTAAACGTGATATGTTGGCATCAGGCAAGCGACATCAGCCAACGACAGGTTGCATCAGCAAAGTCTTGCACGCATGTTTATGGCGTGTACGCATTAGCTTGGCGACATTGGCATCGTGCAATGAGAAGCACCATTAGCTAAGGTCTGTGTAATACTTTGAAAATCAATGACGAGTCTTAGGGCCAAACATAGGTGCCATGGGGTCTGAACACTATTTTAGGACCTATTTTGATAAATATAGTTCATTTAGAAATTTTAGAAACTAAAACTTCCACGTCCATGACATCCAGAAGTTTGTTCAAAGAGGTGCTAGCGTGCCTTAGCCTGTTTGACTAGCTTTTAATAGTTGGAAATTAATGAAATTTGGTGAAAATGTGGGTGAAACGTTTTAAAGATGTTTCATGGTCGAAACATCCGGGTATGACTCCCCAAGGCCAACCAAGGTCCCTTAAGGAGGACCCTTGCAAGTTGATCTCAACATTCCCTAGGCAGTGTGCATCGACGACATGTAGTTTATAGTCTGTGTGTGGATTGACCGGGCGTCATTGTAAACCTTCTACCAACAATTGGGAAAATGGATGAACCCTTCGCCTTCACCAATGTATAACCATCACAACGGTTGTGTAGGACGGGGGAGGAGGGGGGACCAACCGTCGACACACAAATGGCTCGTCGACGGTGTTCAATATGTGAGTGTCAAAGATTTCCTGCATGTTTTAATGTAGGTTCATTTAATTAGTTAAGGGGTTAGGCGGTTAATTAGTGGTTTAAGAGAGCTTAACTAAGTTAATTAACTTCTCTTATAAAGACTCCAACCCTTATTAATCTAAGATCAACTCACCAAAATAAACTCTCTTCCTTCTTTCTTCTTCTTTCTCTATTTGGAAGCCACCAATGAAGACAAGCTATGGGAAGGTTTTGGGGCCTGTAAAGGGACAATTTAACCATCAAATCTTCATCAAGTGTTAAGGTATGTGATCAATTCACCTTCGAGACACTTTCCTTAAAGGGTTCCTTCAAAATGGATCAAAAGTTGAATTTTCATATGGATTTCATCTAATGTCGAAATTGAAGTTATGAATTGAGTTGTTTATAATTTTTTTAGGTTATTGTGAAAATATTAACATGTATTATAACTTGGTTGTGATAATTGTTGATGTTTTGGTCTAAATTTAAGAACATGATCCTCAACCCCTAACCCTAGGTTATGATCTTGATCTATATTGTATTATTATAATTCAATTTACCTTGTAATTGATTAGATTACTATCCTATGATGTTATTATGAATAAATTTAAGATGAATTATATCATGCTAGTTCTGTACATGTGAATTAGGTTATGAAGTATATTGTGAAGTTGACCTGACTATCTTGTCTTAAGCTATGATCTAGTGTTGAATTGTGTTATGTAGATGCAATTAGCCTTTTTTATCTTATTGGTTATCATTGTGTGATGTTTTTAATCCAAAATTGGGTTGAGTTATGGGATGATGGTAAGACCTTGGTCATGAATTTTGAAGGAGACTTGGTAAGTCTTATGATCTCTATCTTTATTTCCAATTGTGATTAATTGTGGTTAAGTCATGATGCTATATTAAAGTGACCCTTGTATTAGGATTGATAGGATGGTCTAATGTCGAATTTAAATATCTTGACTATGTTGTGACGGTTATTAAGGTGTATGTTTTATAAGGATAATGATGACTATCAATGTGAATTAAAATGATATGAAATGGTAATGTGTTAACATCACTTATATGAATTTTCATGAAACGACTTGTACTCATACAATTCTTATTGAGCTATTGATGATTATGATTATACAAGGGGTAGTCCGTATGACCTAATCTAAGATATGATTCATAATGAAAGGCTTAAAGACATTTCAAAAAGGGACTCTATCTTAGCACCGAGTGAACGAGATTGAGGAGTGTCCCTTCCCACATAGGGAAGGTAGGAGCACTAAATAACTCATGATATTGGAGACTATAACACATGGAGAATAACGAGGGTCCCAACTACATCTCCTAGTTCTTAAACTATGTTGCCCCCACAGGAATAATTGCTAGTGGATCCACGTAGTTGTAATGTCTTATGTTTTGGTACTACCTTGGCAAGTAGTCTTCCTTCTTTTGGTTTAGGGTCTTATGACACAGAATTCCACAGTAGCTCATGTGGTCTATGTCATTGAGGGAAAGATGTTCCCAAATGGTGAAATGAATTAAAGGATTTGAACTCTAACTAGGATAACCTAAGGGGTTTAGCTTAGTCTGGAGAAGGGTATGAGACTCTACCTTAGCATTGCTGTAGTTAGTCTTGAGGGGAGTCTTAGGAGAATTTTCTTATATATGGTTATGTTATGATGATATATATTATGTACATGATGAACTAGCACACTGTTTATACTATATGTTGATTACTTCACCTATGAGTATGTGTTGGGTTATGTTGTTAAGATAGATAACATGTGTTACCTAAATGTTATATTATGTGAATTTGGAAATCGGTTATGGTTTCTTGTTGATGATACTTTATTGAGTAATGTTATGGGTATTTTCTTGGTCATTGCATTTGTTTACTTGATAAGGATTCATGGGTAGTTGTCTTGCTTATTATTATATAATTGACTCTTGGCCATGATTTTGACGTTATTCCTTGATGATAGGGTTGTAGTACATCATGGGTTCAAGTATGTGGGGATACATAATTACTTCTTTGAGTTAGTAAGCATGTTTTGTTGATTGGTGTGACTTGCTTGATTTTACATTAGACTTTAAAAAGGGTAAAATGACATGTTTTAACTAAATTCCCCCTTTTTAGAATGTTTTTCTCTTATATGTGCATATGGTCTCATACTTAGTACATGTGGATTACTAACCCCATTTTCTTCCTCTTTCCCAAATATTTTAGGTTCCAATCGTTGAAGGATCATTCGAGACGACTTGAAGAAATCATTGATATTCTCTATCATCCAAGTGTATAGGTCCTCCCTTTCCGAGGACGAAGCCATTATCTTGCTTCTGAAGTTGCTTTGCTTTTCTTAGACTTTTATGTTCATTCCACTTTCATTGTGTAGGACTTGTATAAGCCTATATGTGGCTTCTTTACCTTTGATGTAAGGCTATGCCAAATTGTTATGATTGTTTAGATGGTATAATATGAGACAATCTTTGAGACTATTTACTATTTTACATATATCTATGTACAATAAAAGTAGAAATCTATGTAACCTTCCTATACGAAATGTCTATGTATACTCGATATATATATTATGTATATGTAGAGGTCTATGTAAACCTCCTGGGAGATGAATAAAGAGGTTTAAATTTTTTCTCAAATTTCAATCTATGGATGTTATGACATCAGACTAAGGGTATATTCTTAGTCCTCAAAGAGAACGACGACGCCGGTTACATGCAGGGGTTAAATACGGATATGACAGTCTGTGTGCCTTGGGCAAGAAATGTTGGCAAACGAAAAGAGGTATCGGCCATGCGATATTTGTCATGGATCGCCCACATTGTTTGTGTCTTGTACACATTTCTCGGTCAATGTTGGTCATTGACTGCCCGCATCGGTTATGGCTTGTGCACATAACTCATTCACTGTGGAGAGTGGATTGTACGCATCGTTTAGGAAAATTTCGTCATGGTCTGAACGCATCAGTAAGGAAACATTAGTTGTGGTCTGCACGCATCACCCAAATGACATCAATAGTGGCCTGCGCGCATCGACCAAGCAACATCGGCGTAACACAGGTTACAACAGCAAAGGCCTACACAAATCAATCATAATGTGTGTGCATCAACCTGGTTACACGTTCGTCGTCTGCATGCATTGGCAAGGTGACTTCAGCCAACGAGAGTCTTCATCAACAAAATTATTCATGCATCTGACGTGGTTTGTGTGCATCTGGAAAGCAACATTGCACAACAACATGCATCATCATCCAAGGATATGCATGCATAACCCATGGAGTTAGTGCATCGTCTATGAAACATTGATGTCGGCAATAAGAGGCTCCATCAGCCAAGGCTTGTGCGCTTTGGGAAAGTGACGTCAGCTAATGGTTGGCATCATCATCTAAGGCCTACACGCATTAGACATGGCATGTGCGCTTCTGAAAAGCAAAGTCAGCTAACGGAAAGCGGTATCTGCCAGGCCTCCACGCCATTGTTGTTGTGTGTGTGCATCGGCATGGTGACCTTCACTTCAACCTACACTATGTAGTATTAACCAAGGCTAGTGTACTTCGGGCAAGCGACGTTGCCATACGAAAGGCAAAATAAGTAGTTGCATGTGCGGATCGGCAGGTCAACATCAACGTCAGTTGATAGCTTGTAGTATAAGCGAAGGAATATCTTCTTCAAGAAACCGACACCGGCACACGGCAGACATCATTTTGCAGGGGACATAAGTTGTAGACAATCACATTAGACGTGGTCTGTGCACATCTGTCAAGCGTGGTTCGTGCACATCATTCAGTAGTAGTGTGGCTTGGAATTCCCGTACCTCCCTTGGCGTGCATACCACGAGCTCTTGACGTTGGTCATGGGCTACGCACATCGGTCATAGCCATAACATTTCTCTACCGACATCGACTGTGGAATTCCTGCGTCGATTGTTGTTTGTGCACATCACTTAATCATCTTCGGGCATAAAATAGAACATTGCCCTTGCATTGCAAAGAATGGTCAAGAGACGTCAAGTGTTTCCTACCTCTATCGAGTTTTGCCTGCACAAGTAATGTACGTAGCCTATAAATATCAATCAATGGATGTCAGCCAATGGCATAAAGCATACCGCAAGTCTTGCATGCCTCTGACATGACATGTGCACATTTCACAAACGAAGTTGGCCAACGACATGCAACTTCAACCAAGGCTTGCTCGCACGGACGTGGAATGTGGTTATCTTGCAACCGACATAGGACAATCACATGGGATATAATCCAAGCATGCATGCTCGGACATTGCATGTGCGCATCTAGAAAGAAACATTAGCCAACAACATACAACATCAACTAACTAATGCACACATAAGTTGTTTCGTATGCACATCGACTGGGCAATTTCAACCGTGGTTTGAGTGCATTGACCAGGTGACATCACCTGTGGCTTGTGAGCATAGGCAGAGCTACATTGGCAAACAAGAGTGAGCAACAACCAAGGCCTCACGCATTAGTCGTGGTATCTCTGCGATGACTCATGATCACAGTCTTAGAGTACGCATAGTGGCTAGATGACTTCGACCAATGGAAGGCAACATTAGCGAAGGCCTACACACATCTGTTATGGCATGTGTTCATTGAATGAAAAACATCGGTTCTTGCTTACAAGTTTTGGCTAGGTGACGTTGGCCAATGGCAAGCACTATCAACAATGGTCTTCACACATCTAATGTGGGTTGTAAGAATCTTTCAACCTACACCAGACTATGAAATGCAGAATCATCCAACGTAGGATTTCTCTTGCTAACTTCGTCCATAGTCTGCACACACCGACTTCAGATTGACCAAGCCGCATTACTTGTGGCCTGCACACTTTAGTCAGCCAACACTGGATGTGCTTACTTGCATTGTCTGTGGCTTGCAGTTGTTAGACGAGCGCCTTCGCATGCCGAGACACTGATCAAGGTCTAGTCAACAACATCCGGATGTTCATGCAGTAAAAAAGTCGAATGAGTTTAAAATGTCTTTCCTTCATATCAACATATTCATCTATATCCATCATTTATTCTCAAAATTTCTTCCTCACGTGGTTCACTTATAAAAATTTAATCTCATTTACAATTCATATGATATTGAAAAATCTTTGATTTATTTATTAATTTTTGGCATTAATTTGATATTTTTCATATTTATTATTCATGAATAAACAATTTTTGGGATTTACCGAAAAATAATAATAATTCAAAATATGGTTAAAATTATTGAATATAAGGCTACTTTATTTATTTGTGAATTTTCAGATTAATTTTATATTTTTTCATATATTTCTTATTTTTAAATCATCAATTACTCATTTTAACTATTAATCGAACAAAAATAAAATAAATTATAAAAATTATTATAATTAAGGTTAAGATATTTATTTGTAATATTTTGGCATTATTTTTTTTCATATTTTCCTATTATTAATAAATTACTCAATATTGGGTTTAACCAAACAATATTTATTTTAAAAAAAGGAACTGTTGAAATCTGTTTATATGTATATATATATATATATATATATATATATAAAGTTATTTATGGAAGATAAAGTGTGTTTGTAACTTAAAAAGTGCATATTTGGGTTGTACATGTTCAATATGAATCATTGGACACAATAGTATACTAACATCTAACGTGGACTTCCTGCATTGCTTTTGACTTGCACACAATGGTCGGTTGCCTTTATACGTTGCCTGCATTATTCACCTTTTCCCTGCACAATACAATCGGTCGACATCAGACATGGGATACACATATCTTCCATAGAATGTATACATCATTCAGACGATGTCAGACGCGACTTGTCGACATAGTCTCTATCCTCCACACATCGGTCTTCAGACGTTTGACGTGGCCTAGCCACATCACCTCAGGCTTGCATATATTTGTCAAGTGACTTCACGTGTTGCCATCCCCTATCAGCTTTGGGTTGTATAATAATTAGCCAACATATTGCGTGGACCACGCACATCGTCCTTGTCCTACACATTAGGGTCATCCAATGTAACGTGTTTCCTATCTTTGTTGCCTTTGCCCTACACACAATGGTAAGACTACGTCATGTCTGGATGCCCGCATCGCATCTGGTGTGCACACATAAGTCAGCCGACTAAAGACGTGGTCTCCCTTCCTCGCCTTAGTTCTACACAGAATGGTCTGTCGGTGTCGAACATGGATCGACAAAAACATATTTGTATCCTTCTCACATCGGTGTGTCAATATTAATTGTGTCCTGTAAACGTCGTGCGTAGCGTTCACACATTGGTGTGTCCATGTCGGATGTGGCTTGCCAAAATTGCACATAGCCTACAAATATCGATCTACAACTGTTGGGCCACGGCATGCATCATCATCAAAGGTTAGCACACATCAAATATGGTACGTGTATATCTTCAAAGTGGAGACAACCAATGTCATGTGTCTTTAGCAAAGGCTTGCACACATGGACATGAAATGTGCATATCTGAAAAGCGACGCAGGACAATGACATAAAACATCAGCGAAGCTTGCATGAACAGATGTGGCATGTGTTTATCTAGAAAGCAACTTCAAACAATGACATGCAAAATCAACTAAGATCTTCACACATCCGTTATGTCATGTGCACATCGACAAGTCTATATGAGTCATGGTTTGAGTGCATCAACCAGGCGACATCACCTATGGCATGTGCGTATCGACCAAGTGACATCGGCTAATGGCAGGCGACACTAACAAATATGTGCACACATCAATCATGGCGTGCGCGCATCAACTCATACATATCAAACATGTCCCATCTATAGTTGCCATGAGGCATTGTCCATTGGCAGGAAGTATCATCCAAGGCATGAATGGATCATCCATGGAAAGTAAGCATGAGTTGGGAGATGTCGGTCATGGCATGCATGCTTTGGATAGGTGACATCGGCTAACGACAGGATGCATAAACCAAAGTCTTCAAGTATGTAATGTAGTATGTGAACATCTGGTGATCGACATCAGACAACAAGATAAAGCATCATACAAGGCATGCACAGATAACATGTGGGGTGTGTGCATCCCCTGAGCAACATTGTTGTTAGCCAAAGACAGGCACTATTAACCAAGGTTTGTGCGCTTTGAGTAAGCTTCATCAGCCAATGATAGGTAATATCAGCCAAGGCCATCATGCATCTACATATGACAAGCGACGTTTGCTGATAAAATGTACCATCATCAAAGGCCTATGCGCATCAATTGTGGCGTGTGTACATTGATTTGGCGGTATTTGCATTGGTAAACGTTAGTCAGCATGTGCGAAGGGCTTTTTGCTTCAGGCACACGATGTTTGCCAACAGAAAGCTGCACCAACCAAGGCATATACGCATCAGCCATGGCATGTGCGCATCAAAAGGTGAATTCGATGTTGGCCAACAGTCGAAAGCAGAATTAAAGGCCTCTGCGCTTCGGGCAAATGACATCAGCCAATGACAAGCAGTATCGACTAGACGATATTGGTACTAGATTGATGCATCAGTCGTTTCCTCTGTATATTGCTAAGCTACATCGAGCGGGACATGTTGCATCGGTCGTTGTTTGTGCACATTGAACGGAGGTTGTCTAGCTTGACCTTCCCACATCACCCTTGGACAATACACAACAGAAAGCCGCGTCAGATATGGTCTGCCTAGCTTGGAAGTAGCCTATACAAAGCTAAGCGTACATTAGCCGTAAACATTGCTTATAAGTCATGGCTTGTGCACATTGTTGAGTCGTTGTCGAGCTTGGACTTCCCACATAGACCTTGACCTGCAAACGTTGCTTAGCGATATTGGGTGTGGCGTACCCCTATCACCTTTTTCCTGAACAACGATTAGTCATCGTGAGGCATGGACTTCCTAAATCGCCTTTGGTCATCAAATAATGGAGATTTGGTGTCAAGGTGGCCTTACGTATCGTCTTTTGGCTACACAGAATGGTTAGCCGATATCGACGTATCACCTTTTACATGCACACAAATGTCAAGAAACGTGGGATGTGCTCTACCCTATCATCCGTGGTTTGAATAAATTTGTAAGCCAATGTACAATGTGGCCTTTCATCTTCATGTGTAACCTGCACTTATTGGTCTTCCAACATTGAACATGCCTGTCCAACATCTTTGATAGCTTGCACACATTGATTTTTAGATGTCAACCAACAACATGAACCTTATCCGAGACTTTAAAAGATCAGTTTTGACATTTGTGCATGTGTTTGGCGATATTTGAAATGATTAATGTTAGGCAGCATCAACCAATGAATGTGCACTTTGGGAAAGCGACATTATACAACAACTGTTATCATCGTCAAAGGTCTATACTTATCAGCCCTAGGGGTGCACATCAGAAGGGAAACATCGACGTCAGCCAATGGCATGAAGCATCAGTTAGGTCCTCTATTCTTCAAGGAATAGGACATCTGCCAACAGAAACCACCATTAGACAGGCGACATTAGTCGTAGACTGATGCATGGGCCGTGGCCTCTGCATATCCCTCAACCGATATCGGGTATGGTACAGCTATATTGATTGTGGATTCTGTACATCCTTTAGCGGTATTTAGTCTTGTCCTTCGCACATCACCCTTTGCATGAAAACAATGATTGTCCTTCGTTGGACAAGGGATGGTTGCATCTCTCGTAACCTGTATATTGCTTCGATAACGTCAGTCGTGGACTGACCATATTATCCATGGCTTGTGCACATCGCTCATTCATTGTTGAGTGTGGACTTCCCATTTTGATAATCGATTGAAATTCATATTCATGAGACATCAAGTTGTTCATGTCCGGTCAGCCTACGTCAAAGAGTGTAAACCATTGGACCTTTGGTTTGCACATTGGTCAGTAGACGTTGGGCATGGAATTTCAATATTTCCTTTGTCTTGTACATAACATCCAATCGACATTGTACATGACCTTCCTGCATCGCCTTTCAGTTTACGTATAATGGTCATCCGAAGTAGGATGCATCCTTCACACAATAGTCAACCGATATGGGACATGGGGTGCGTCTATCGCCTGTGGCGTGCAAAAATAAGTCAGGTGATGTTAGACATGAGCTGCACCTATCCTTTGTCGTCTGCACACGTCTAGCTGTCAACGTCAGTCGTCTCCAAGAAATTTTATTCATAGCCTGCACATATCGATATACCGAAGTCAGAGTGACCTGGCCGCATTGGTTTTGACCTGCACATATTAGTCAGCCGATGTTGGATGCGCTTTCCTACATCTTTTGTCGCCTGTGCTTTTTAGACAAGATACATCGCATGCAGCGACATTGATCAAGGTCTAGTAAACAATATGAAGATGTCCATGTCGTAAAAAAATCAAAAGAGTGAAACGCTCTTCCTGCAAAACAACATATTTATATTTTTACCATAATTTATTCTCCTATTTCCATCTCACGTGGTTCTTTTCAACCAATTTCATTACATTTACGATTCGTACGATATTGAAAAATTTATTATTTGTAAAAATATGTAATCTGTCATTATTTCACATGTTTTGAAGTATTTTCAAGCATTTTTGTATTGTTTCGACTTTTATTCAGAATTTAGATTTGTTTTAAAAAAAATTTATGGAAAATTTTAAAAATTCAAATTCGTAAAATTATTGAATTCAATGTTTTATTTATTTATGAATATTTTGCATTAATTTTATAATTTTTTTAGATTTTTCCTTTTTTTATAAATTATTTACCTTTGTTTGGGATTTATCGAACAAAAATAAATATCAAAAAAATTGTTGAAGTCGTTGAATTTAAGGTTACTATATATATCTTTTAATTTTTTGGGTTAATTTTATATTTTTCTTATTATTTTAATAAATTTCCTTTTTTCAAGATTTACCTAAAAAACTTGTTTAAATTTTTGAATTTATGGTTACAATATTTATTTATGATTTTTTGTCATTAATTTCATATTTTTTAAAAATATTATTATTCATGAATTACCCATTTTATGGATTTATCAAACAAAAAAATAAAAAAAAAAATTTATTTAACTAAAGGTTAGTATATTTATTTGTAAATTTTTGGCGTTATTGTTATATGTTTTTCATATTCTTCCTAGGTTTATTAATTAATTGCTCCTTTTTTAGTTTAACCAAATAATATTTGAAATAAAAAATTGAAGAAAACTATTTTTATAAATATGAAAAAGTTAATTGTGGTAGCTAATGTGTTTTTGTACCTTAGAATGTGAATGTCTAGGTTGTACATGTTCAATATAAATCTTTGGAAAATACGATGTCTACTCTAGTAAGTAAGAATCTGTGGCATTGAATTAAATGCTCCAAGTCAGCCATTCTTCGGACATGGAATGTTGGAATCGGGCAAGCGATGTTGGCCAACGACACGCAACATCAGCAATGGCCTGAATGCATGGGTCGTGGCCTCTATGCATCGGCTGGAGGACATCGACATCGTGCGATATGCACCATTCGCCATGGTCTATGTTCTTTGGTCAATAAGTGTCGGCAAACAGTATGCGGCATCGGCCATGCAACATCGTTCATGGATTTCCCCTATTGTTCGTGTAAACAGTGGCGTGTGCACATCGACTCATGGACATCAAACATGGCCGACGCATAGTGTCCATGCGACATCGTCTAATGGCAGCAAGCATTATCTATGGCTTGCAAGCATCATCCGTGGAATGTGAGCATAAGTTGGGAGACATCGGTCATGTCATTCATACTTTGTCTAGGTGACAACGGCCAACGAGAGGATTCATGCAACATCATCCAAGGCATGCACACCTAACCTGTGGCATCTGTGCATCGGATGAGCGACATTGAAAACGAAAGGCACCCCCAACCAAGGCTTGTGCACATCGAGTAAGCGACATAGGCCAATGATAGGAAGCATCAGCCAAGGATATCACACATCCTACATGGCATGTGCACATATGGCAAGTGGCGTTTTCCAATAGAATGCGACATCATCCAAGGCCTATGTGCATCTATTGTGGTGTGTGTGCATTTACTAGGCCTTATTCGCATAAGACAACGTCAGGCAAATATACCAAGTCCTATTTGCTTCAAGAAAGAGACGTTTGCCAACAGCAAGCTGAATAAACCAAGGCATGCATAAATTAGTCGTGGCGGGTGCTTATCGGCAAGGTGACTTCAGTGTCGACCAATGGAAGTAAACATTAGCGAAGGCCTCTAATCTTTAGGAAAATGACATCGACCAACGACTAGTAACATTAGCTAGACAGTATTGGTACCGGACTGCCGCATAGGTCACTTCCTATTAATATCGCTAAGCCGACATCGAGCGTGGACCTGTCGCATCGGTTATGGCACGTGCACATCACTAACCAGTCGTCGAATAGACCTTTCAACATCACCCATGGAGTGTACACAACAGACAAACAACGTCAGATTTTTAATGACCACATCGGAAGTAGCTTACACATTGTTCCACCAACATCGATTATAGACTACGCGCATCGGCCGTGGCTTGTGCACATTGCTGATCCATCATCGAGTGTGGACTAATTCATATACCTTGTTCTGCAAACAAGGTTCAGCGATATCAGGCGTTGCCTACCACTATTACTTTAGGCCTGCACACCGGTTAGTCGATTTCAGGCATGACCTTCCTGCATTGTCATTTGTATGCAAAAAATGGGAAACCCGCATCAACGGGGCGTTTTCACATTATCTTTTTCCTACACACAATGTTAAGTCTACATCGAACGTATTACCTTTTGCATGAACACAACGGTCAACAAACGTTGTGCGTGTGTTGCACCTATCATTCGTGGTTTGCATGCTTTAGTAAGTCGATGTAAGACTTGGCCTGCCAGCATCATCCGTAGCCTGCACTCATTGGTCTTCCGACATGGAACGTTCCTTGCCAGCATCTTCCATAGCAGGCACACATTGGTTTATAGATGTCAACCAACAATAGGAACCTCAGCCAAGACTTGCACACATAGGCTATTGCTTTTGTGCATTGGTTTGCAAAATTTGCAATGACCAACGTCAGACAACATAAGCCAAAGAATGTGCACTTTGGGCAAGCAATGCTGGCAAAAACATGTATCATCAACCTAGACCTGTACACATCAGGCATGGGGTGTGCGCATCAACAGGGAAATATCAGCGTCGGTCAACGGCATGAAGCAACAACCAAGGCATGTGCTTCAATAAAGAGATATATGCAAACATTAATCGACATCGAATAGGAGACATTTTTCGTTGACTACCGCATCGAACAGTGTTTGTGCATATTTCTCAAATGACGTCGCGTGTGGTACGACAATATCGATCATTGCCTATATACATCCTTCATCGGTCTTCGGGCTTGGCATTCGTGCATCTCCCTTGGCTTACAAACAATGGCTAGTCGTTGTCGGACAAGGCATGCTCACCTAGGTCGTAGCCTGTATATTTCTTAGCTAACATCGGTTGTAGATTGACTGTATACTCCGTGTCTTGTGCACATCACTCATCCATAGTCGAGTGAGTTGCTTTCCCTTATTTCCTTTGTCCAGCACAAGGGTCAGTCGACGTCGAACAGTGCCTGACCCTTGCACAATTGTCTTGCACATTGGTCAACAACAATTGAGAGTGACCTTTACATATAGCCTTTGGCCAATACATAATGGAAAGCCGATGCTAGACGTGACCTTGCTGCATTGCCTTTTGGTCTGCACAATGGTCATCCAAAGTAGGATACATCCTTCACACAATGATCAGTCGATGTGGGACATGGGGTGCACCTATTATCTGTGGCTTTCATACATAGGTCATATGATGTTAGACATGGGCTGCACCTATCCTCACAGGTCGGAACATATTAGGCTGCCAACGTTAGTCGTCGCCAACCAACTTTGTTTATAGCCTACACACATATACTCATGTTAGAGTGACATGGCCGCATCGATTGTGGCCTTCACACTTCAGTTAGCCGACATTGGATGTTTCTTCCCGCATAGTTGCTTGCTTGCACTTGTTAGACAAACTATATTGCATGCAACAACATTGATCAAGGTCTAGTCAACAACATGCATATGTATGCCATACAAAAATCAAAAGAGTGTGAAATGTTCTTCCTGCATAATGACATATTTATCTACTTTCCATCCTTTATTATCAACATTTCCGCCTCGCATGGTTCTTTCGTACCAATTTCATCATGTTTAGGGTTCGTAAAATATTCAAAAAAATTATTATTTGTAAAAATATGTAATATATCATTATTTCACATGTTTAGAAGTATTTTCAAATATTTTCAGACTTTTATGCATTGTTTAGAATTTTATGATTTTTTGACGTCACATTTAAAAAATTAAAATTTATGAAATTGTTGCATTTAATGTTTTATTTATTTGTGAATTTTTTACATTTATTTTTTCAAATTTTTAAATTTTTTCATTTTTTTATTAATTAATTACGCATGTGAATGATTTACTTAAAAATTAGAAATATAAAATTTGTTGAAATTTTTTAATCTAAGGTTACTATATATATATGTTAAATTTTTGGGGTTAATTTTATATTTTTCCTATTTTTATTAGTAAATTACCCTTTTTTCGAGATTTACCAAAATCAAAATTTTGAAATTCTTTAATTTATTGTTACAATATTAATTTTTGAATTTTTTGAACTTATTTTACATTTTAAAAAATGTTTTTCCTATTGTTATTTATGAATTACCCATTTTAGAGATTTACTAAAATAAAACAAAAATAATAAAATCGTTCAAATTGTCTACTCTCGTAAGTCAGAATCTGCACCATAGAATTAAACGCTCCAAGTGGGCCATCCATTAGACATGGAATATTTGCACTTGGTAAGCTATGTTGGCCAGCGATATGCGGCAATAACCAAGGCCTGCATGCATGAGCCGTGGCGTTTGAGCATTGGTTGGAGGACAACGGTGTGGTGCGACAGGAAACATCAGCCAAGGCCTATGTGCTTTGGCCATGAAATGTCGAATAACACAACGCTGCATCTGATATGAGACATCTGTCATAGATCGCCCGCATCGGTTATGGCTTGTCCACATTGCTCCGTTGACATTTTTCGTAGACTGTCTACATCAGTCGTGTCTTGTGCACATCGCACAGTCATTCTTAGGGGTGGGTTGTGCGCATCGATCATTGGAATTCAACCATGGTCAGAGCGAGGCGATATCCATTGTGGCCTATGCGCATCAAACAAGCAACATAAGCAAACAACATGCAACAAGACCCTACACACATCAATCATGGTATGTGTGCATCAACTCGATGACACCGTTCGTGGCCTATGCGCATCAACTTGGCGACATCATTGAATGGCAATTAACATCATATAAGTCATTCATGCATCATACATGGCGTGTGCGCATCAACTGGACTAAATTGGTTGTGGCCTGCATGCATTGGTCAGGCGATGTCGGCCAATGACAGGTTCCATCAACCAAGGTCATTACAAATCTGATGTGGTTTGTGCACATTTAGAAAGAAACATCAGACAAAGATATCCAAGGATTTGCATTCATAACCCATGGAGTGTCTTAATCATCTTGGCGACATCGACGTCAGCAGCAGAAGGAACCATCAACAGAGGCTTGTATGCTTCGAGCAAGTAACGTCAGCCAATCGTAAGAAGCATCTTAGCCTGCACACATTTGACATGGCGTCTTCGCATATGGAAAGCGACGCCAACCAATTAAAAGAAATATAATTGAAGACCTTCACGCATTTGACATGGCGTCTGCTCATCTGAAAAGCTACGCCAACCAATGAAAAAAAATATTATCGAAGACCTTCACGCACTTAGTTGTTTCGTGCACATATCGACTAATATCTTTAATCATTGGTTCATTGCATCGACAAAGCTACATCACATGTGGCCTGTGGGCATTGGATAAGGGACATCGTCGAATGACAGAGAGCCAAAAATAAGTCCTACATGCAACAGTCCTGGCATATGTTCTTCTACTCATGGACATCAATCCTAGCTTACACATAGTGGTCAGGCGACATCGACTATTTGAAGGCAACATTATCCAAGGCCTACATGCATAAGTTATGGAAACATCTGTAGCCACTGGGAGACACTGGTCGTCACTTGCAAATTTTGTCCAAGTGACATCGGCAAAAGGTAGGCACCATCTGCCAAGGTATTCACGCATCTTACGTAGTTTATGCGCATCTTGCAACCAACATCTGACTATGGCATAGAAAATCATCCAAGGCATGTACATAACCTATTGGGTGTTTTCCTTAGCTGAGAGACATTGACGTCGACCAACGATAGAAACTATCAACAAACGCTAGTGCACTTTGAGTAAGGGACGTCGGACATCGATAGGCCACATTATCGAAGGCTCTTGTATCTATCGTGGCGTGTGTGCTTCGATAGGGTGTTATTTTTATCAGCCAACATAGGGAAGATTAGGCAAAAGCCTATTAGCTTTAGAAAAGCGATGTTGGTCAACCAGAAGCAGCATCTACCAAGGCATGCATTAATCAGTTGTGGCGTGTGTGCATCGTTAGGGTGACTTCGGCGTCAGGCAATGTCGTAGATGGCATATTGTTTAGCTGACGCCAGTCATGAAATGCCTTCATCCCCGATGACTTGTGCACAAATCTTACCCGTTGTTATAAGGCGTGTACTGCCCACATCACCTTTGGCGTTCAAACAATAGTAAGGCAATATTTGTCCAGCAAAACGGCCAGCGACATTGACTGAACCCATCGCTTTTCGCTTGCACATTGGTCAGCTGACACCCAGTGTGGCCTTCTCACATCGCCTTTGGCCTAATAATAATGGTGAGTCGATGCTGGATAAGGCCTTCCTGCATCGTTTTTGTCCTACACACAATGGTCTACCGACATTGGACATAGGGTGCACCTATCATCTGTGGCCTTCACACAATAGTCTTCCATTGTCGGATTTATTTTGCCAACATAGTCCATAGCCTTCACACAACGTTCTACCAATGTCAGAATGAACTGTTCGCATTGCTTGTGACCTTCACACTTTTGTCAGCCAACGTCGGATACGCCTACCCGCATCGTCTATGGCTTGCACTTGTTCGATGTGTGACATCGCATGCAGTGACATAGATCAGGGTCAAGTCGACAACATGCGGATGTTCACGCCGTACAAAAATCAAAAGATTTTGAAACGCCCTTCTTCAAAACAACATATTCATCTATTTTCAATCATTTATTCTCAAAGTTTCTACCTCACGTAGTTTTTCCGTACCAATTTAATCATATTTATGGATTGTGTGATATTAAAAAATGTTTGATTTTTACAAATATGTAATCTATCATTAGGTTCAAATGTCTAGAAGTATTTTCAAGCATTTTTATATTTTTCTGACTTTTATTCGTTCTTTAAAAATTAATTTTAAAGTTTTGTTTTTTAAGTCATATTTTAAAATTTTTAATTTATTAAATTATTGAATTTAATAAAATATAAAAGTCAGTAAAGAGAGTCGACGTTCACATCAGCATACATTAGGTAGCATTAGCCCAAGGCTAGTGTGCTTCCGACAAGCCATATTGCCCAAAGGCAGGAAACATAAGTCGTGGCAAGTGCGGATCGGAAGGGGGACATCAACGTTGGCTGATAGCTCGCAGCATAAGCCAAGGCATATATGCTTTGGGAAAGCGACATTGACCAACGACAAGCGGCATTGTCTAGGCGACACGTAGATATCGCATCTGATGTGGCCTGTGCGCATCGGTAAAGCATAAACCGGCCACATCGCCGGTGGACAATACACATTATTTATTGGTCATCGGGCTTGGCATTCTTGTATCACCCATGCCATGCAGACCAAGACTAGCTGATGTCGGACGTAGGCTACTCACACACGCCATAGCCTAAGTATTTCTTTATCGACGTCGGCCGTTGGCTTCCAGTATGGACCGTGGTTTATTCACATCACTTAGTCATCGTTTGGCATGGATAGAGAACATTGACCTTGCATTGCAAACAACGGTTAAGCGACATCAAGCATTGCCCACCCACATAGACTTTGGCTGCACAAGAATTGTACTAGTCTAAATGTATCGGTCAACAAATGTCCGCCATTGGCATAAAGTGTTAGCCAAGGCTTGTGCACCTTTGACGTGGCATGTGCACATCTCGCAATTGAAGTTGGCCAATGGCATGCGGCTTCAGCAAATGCTTGCACGCACGAATACTTGCCAATGACATTATACATCAGACAAGCATGCATGCACGAATATGGCATGTGCGCATCTGGCAAGCGACATCAGCCAACGAAATGCAGCATCAGGTAAGGCTTGTATGCACCTGTTGTGTCGTGTGCACATCGACTGGGAAATTAATGATCGTGGTTTGAGTGCATCAACCATGCAATATCACCCGAGATCTGTGCGCATTGGTAAGGCGACATCGGCCAATGACACGGAGCAACGAAGAAGGTTTGCACATTACAGTTGTGTCATGTGTACGACGACTCAATAATAGTACATCGGCTCGGCGAAATTGGTCCTGGCTTTCATGTTTTGGCCATGTGACGTGAGGCAACGACAAGCACCATCAACCAATGTCTGTAAGAATCTAACATGGTTTGTGAGAATTTTGCAACCTACGTTGAAGTACGCTATGCACAATCATCCAAGGAATGTACAGAACCTATGGGGTGTGTTGAATGGCTGAGCGACATTGACGTCATCCAAAAATAGGCACCAACAACAAAGACTTGTTCTCTTTGAGTAAGCAATTTGGCCAATGATAGGCAACATAAACTAATTTCAATACACATCTCTCATGGCGTGTTTGCATTGACTAGGCTCTATTTACATCAGCCAACGTAAGGGAGCATCAACTAAGGACGATGATCTTAGGGTAAGAAACATCAACTAAGGGATGCATACATCATCCATGTTGGGTATGCATCGGTATGTCGACTTTAGCATCGGCTAACGGAAGGCAAAAACATCCAAGTCCTCTGTGTTATAGGAAAATAATATAACCCATCGATAAGCAGCCTTGAGGAGGTGACATTTTTTGTTGACTTCCATATTTACTGTTGCTTGTGCACATCGCTACGATGACATTGAGCGTGGACCTATCGCATTAGTCGTTCACTATGATATCACTTAGTTGTGGTCAAGCTTCACCTTCCCGCAACAGCTTTGGCCTGCACAGGATGTCTAGTCGGCATTATACGTGCGCTGCCCGCCTTGGCCTTGGCATGCACATATTCATTTTCCAACGTAAGATGTGGATTCTTAAAATCGTCCGTAGCCTACACACATTGGCCTATTAATGTAGAATGTTTTCTCCAAGCATTTTGTATATCATTCATACATTGGTCTGCAAATATCTGACCAGCCCCAGACACATCACGTCAAGCTTGCACATATAGATTAGGCGACATCGTGTATTGCTTGCCCCCATCGACTATGGCGTCCACATTGATCAGGAATCATCAAGCGTGGACCGCTCACATCTCCTTTGTCCTACTTGCCACAGTTAGAGAATGTAAAGCATTTCCTGCACGTATTGACTTTTACCTACACGTAATGGTCAGCCAATGAAGAGTATTGCCTGCCCGCATCGCCTTTGGCCTCCATGAAATAGTCTGCCGATGTCAGACATGGTCTTTCTTCCTTGCCTTTGGCCTGCACAAAAAGGTCTGTCTATGTAGAACGTGGTGTACCAACATCATCTGTATCTTGCACACATTCATCTGGAAACAATATGTGGCCTGCAAGCATTTTCTGTAGCATACAAGTGTTGGTCAACATATTTGTCCAATGCTATAAAGCATCAGCCAAGTCAGGCACGCATCAGCGTGTCATGTCCACATTTGGCATGCGAAGTCGGACAATGGTATGGGCCTTCGATCAAGGATTCCTAGCACAAAAATGGAATGTGCATTTCTTGCAATCAATGTAGTCTAATAACATGCGATATCAGCCAAGCATGCATGCACATACATGGCATGTGCGCATCTGGCAAATGATGTCGGCCAATGTCATCCAGCATTATCTAAGTCTTGCACGCATCAGGTGTGTCGTTTGCACATCGACTGGGCTATTTCAGCCATGGTTTGACTACGTCATATGAGGCCTGTGCGCATTCGTAAAGCGATATATTCTAACGACGGGGAGAAACAACCAAGGCCTGCACGCATGAGTTGTGGTGTGTGTACGACGAATCATTGACATCTGTCCTACCGTACACACAGTGACAAGACGACCTTGAAAAATTGAAGGCAAGATAAGCTAAGGACCGAATGAATCACCCACAGGATGTGTGTATCGGCTTGGTGACATCCGTCCTGGCTTGCAAGTTTTGTCCATGTGACATCAGCCAACAGGAAGCACCATTAACAAGGTGTTCACGTATCAAATGTGGTTTGTGCGCATCTTGCAACTAACGTCGGACTACGATATGCAAAATCATCCGAGACATGTACATATAACCTATGAGGTGTGTGCATCGGTTGAGCGACATTGATGTCAGCCAAAGATAGACACCATCAACAAAGGCTTGTGCGCTTTGAGTAAGCATCCTCAGCGGAAGCGTGCACATTTCTCAGCTGACATCGATTGTGGACTACCCGCGTAGATTTTTTCCTACGAATAACGATCACTGATATCAGGCGTTGCCTACAAAAATCACATTCACCTGTATAAGTATTAGCCAATGTCCGCCGTAGACTTTCTACATCGCCTTTGGTGTGCACAAACTAGATAGATGAAGTTTGATATGGCCTTCCCACATCGCCATTGTCCTACACATGATTATTAGCCGACATCGAACGTGGACTACCCGCATTTCCCTTTGCATGCACATAATGGTTAATCGACGTCAGAAGTGGGCTGAACCTATACTCTCTGGCCTTCCAACATTGTCCATAACCTGCACTAATAAGTTTGCCGACATCTAACATTGCGTGCCAGCATATTCCTTAGCCTGCCCACATCATTTTGTAGATGTCAGCCAATAGAAGGCACATTAGCCAAGGCCTGCACATATTCTTTATGGCTTTTACGAATCGATTGGAAAAAATTAGCATCGACAAACATCAGGCAATATAATCTAAGACATGTTCATTTTGGGCAAGCGTTGTTGGTGAACAATAGGTATCATCTTCCAAGGAGTGCATACATCTGCCATGACATGTTTGCATCGGCCATGCGACATCGTCGTCTGCCAGCAACATGAAGCATCAGCCAAGGCATGTGTGCTTTGAGCAAGCGACATCGTTCGTGCATTATTTGCATCCTCTGTATCTTGTGCACATCGCACACCTATCATCAAGTGTGAACTGACCGCCGCCCTTGGCATGAAATTATTAATTAGGCGACATCGAGCATTGCCTACCCTCATCGCCTTTGGCAAAAACAACGACCAGCCTACGTTGAAGGTTGCCTGAACCCATCATCTATGTCTTGCACATTTTTCAGCCGACCTCGATTGTTGTCATCCTACATGATTTTTGGTCTGTACATAATGGTCAACCGGCGTTGGATAAGGCCTTCTCGCATCGCCTTTGACCTACTCGCAATGGTAAGCGGACGTCGAACATGGTCTTCACACAACAGTCAGTCGATGTGGGACATGTACTACACCTATCGTCCAAGGCCTGCACACAACGGATTTCAAATGTTGGACATCGCCTTCCATTTTCATCCATAATTTCCACATATCTGTCTACTTACATAAAACTGACCAGGTTGTATTGTTTGTGGACTGCAAAATTTTATCCCTCGACGTCGAATGTGCCTGCTTGCATTGTCTCTAGCTTGTACTTGATAGACGACGGACGTCGCATGCGGCGATAATTACCAAGGTCTAGTTGATAGCATGTGGATGTCCATGTCATAAAAGAATCAAAAGAGTGTGAAACGTCCTTCCAACATAAAAACATATTCATCCAGTTCACATCACCTATTCTCAACGTTTCCCCCTGACGTAGTTCTACCATACCAATTTCATCATGTTTACAGTTCCTACAGTATTGAAAAATCTTCTATCTGTACAAATATGTAATCTATCATTACTTTCATTTATTTAGAAGTATTTTCAAGAATTTTCATATTTTTCCAACTTTTATTCATTGTTTGAAAATTTTTTATAAGGTTATTATTTTTTACGTCACATTTTTAAAATTAAATCTTTTAAAATTGTTGAATTTAATGCTTTATTTATTTGTGATTTTTTTGCGTGATTTTATAATTTTTCTGATTTTTCTTATTTTTTAATTATTAATTGCCTATTTTAGGGATTTAACGAACAAAAATAAATGTAAAAAAATATTCAAATTGTTGAATTTAAGGTTGTCATATTTATAAGTTAGTTTTATATTTTCCTATTTCTTATTAATGTACTACTCTTTTTCAAAATTTACCAAATATAAAATGTTTTTGTATCTTCGAGTATATGGTTTCGATATTAATTGTTGAATTTTTTCGGTTTAGTTGATATTTGCAAAAAAAACTACTTTTTCTATTTTTTATTCATGAATTACAATTTTATATATTTATCAAATATAAAAATAAATTAAAAAATGTTGAAATTTTTGAATTTCAGGTTTCTATATTTATTTATAAATTTATGGCATCAAGTTTTATATTATAAATGAATTAGCAATTTTTGAGATGTATAGAAGAAAAATAAACAGAAAAACATGTTGAATATGATGAATTTAAGGTTACTATATTTATTTATGAATTTTAGCACTACTTTGATATTTTAAATATTTTTTATTCATGAATTACAATTTTTTGAGATTTACCAAAAAATAATTACAAAAAAATGGTTAAAATTATTCATTATAAGGTTACTTTATTTATTTGTGAGTTTTTTTATCTTAAATTTATATTTATTTTAATAGTTTTTCTTTTTTTTAATCATCAATTACTCTTTTTCCGTATTTATCGAACAGGACAAAAAATAAAATAAATTGTTAAAATTATTGATTTTAAGGATACTATATTTATTTGATTATTTTAGTGTTATATTTTTTTCATATTCTTCCTATATTTTATTAATTAATCACTCATTCTTGGGTTTAACCAAAAAAATAAAAAAATTGTTGAAATATGTTTTTTATATATAAAAATATTATTTGGGGAAGCTGATGTGTGTTTGTACCTTACAAAGTGCATATTTCAATTATAGATGTTCATAATGAACCTTTGGAAAAAATAATGTCTACTATAGTAAGTCGGAATCAGCACCATAGAATCAAACACTCCAACTGATTAATGCATTGGACGTGGCATGTTGGCATCAAGCAAACGACGTCGGCCAATGACAAGCAGCATTATCAAAGGCTTGCACACATTAGTCGTGGCGTGTGCGCATCGGTTAGGTGATATCATTGTAGTGCAATGGTGGGCACCATCAGCCAAGGCCAATGAGCTATGGGAAAGAAATGTCGGCCAACGTAAAGCTGAATCAGCCATGCAACATTGGTCGCGCATCACCTGCATTTGTCGTGGCTTATGCACATTTTTTCGTCGACATTGATCGTGGACTGCCCGCGTCAATTGTGGCTTGTGAACATCAACACATTCATTTTCGAGTGGGCTGTGTGCATCGATCAGGAGAATTCTGTCATGATCTGAGAGCATCTGTCAGGTGACACGAGTTTTGGTATGCGTGCATTGTTCAGGTTACATTAGTTGTGTCCTGCGCGCATCGACCAAGCGACATCGACCAATTGCAGGATACAATACCCAAGGCCTACACATATCAATCTTGGAGTATGTGCACTGAATCAATTACATATTTTTGGCCTGCATGAATTATCCAGGTGACGTCGACGAACGATAGGCTCCATCAACCATAGTCATCACGCATCTGGCGTGGTTTATGCATATATCGAAAGCAACATCGGACAACGACATAAATCATCATCCAAGGATATGCATGCATAACCTGTGGAGTGTTTGGATCATCTTTGAAACATTGACGTCAGCTATAATATGTACCATTAACAATGGCTTGTGTGTTTCAGGCAAGCGACGTCGGCCAATGGTAGGTAACAATAGATATGTCCTGTATGTATCTTACATGGCATATGCGCTTCTATAAAGTAAAGCAGGCTTATGGAGAGTGGAATCAGCCAAGCTTAAACGAATTGTCGTGGTGTGTGTGCATCTCCTAGAAGACCTTCACATCGTTTACATTCGGTAGCATTATACAAGGATGGTGCATTTCTTGCAAGTGACGTTTCCCGACAGCATGCAACATAAGTCGTGGCTTGTGTGGACTGGCAGGGAGACATCAGCGTAAGCTGATAGATGGCAACATAAGTCAAGGCATATCTGCTTCAGGAAAATGACATTGAGCAATGGCAAATGACTTTGGCAGGTGACTTAGGCCATAGCCTACTGTATTAGACATGGCATGTGCACATAGATCAAGAGTGGAGTGGTCGCATAGGTCATGGACTATTTCAATCATTTATTAGTCGTAGGTCTTAGCATTCCCGCATCACCCTTGGCGTACACAACACGTCCAACGGACGACTGATGGGAGTTACCCGCATGGGCCCTAGCCTACACATTTCTCTGCCTATGTTGGACATGAAGTGCTTGCATCGGTCGTGGTTTTTGTCTATGTAATAGTCATCGTCAGGAATGGACTATGTACATCACCTCTAGCCTTCAAACAACATTCAATCAATATCAGGTGTTGCCTTACCCCATCGACCTTGTCCTGCACAATGAATAACCGATTTCGGGTCTTTACTACCTCCATCACCCTTTGCCTGCACAACTATCATTTGACGGCAAGCGTGGCCTTCCCGTGTCGCCTTTGTCCTGAATAAAATTGTCAGCCAATGTAGGAAGTCGTATTCCTGTATCCTCTTTGTCCTGCAAATAATGGTCTGCCAAAGACACACGTGGCATACCTGCATTGCCTTTTGCATGCACACAAGAGTCTATCTACGTCGGATATGGGTTGTATCTATGTTTTGTGGCCTGCACACACCGGCAAACGGCCACACAAGTGTCCTACAAGCTTTTTTTGTAGCCTGCTCAGGTTAGCCATCCAATATCGAATGTTGCCTTCCACCTTCATTCGTATCCTACACACCTCGGTCTACCTTGATCAAACATGGTCTGACTACATTACCTCTAGTGTGAACTTACTATTTGGCAACATTTGGCGTTGCCTGCCTCCATCAACTTTGTCCTGCACAATGGTTAGCCAACGTTAGATGTGCATTGCCTGCATCATCATTGGCGTACCCACCACGGTCATCCGACTTCTAGTATTGCCTCCTTGTATTGTCTTTAGCCTGCACACAATGGTCTGCTAACGACGTACGTGGCCTACCCGCGTTACCTTTCACTTTCACACAATCTTCCTGCCTCATCATTGTCCTTGATACAACAGTTAGCTGACATTAGATGTGGGCTACAAAAATTGTCCTCAGGCTGCACACATTTGTCTATACCATCGAACTTTTCCTGAGAGAATTGTCTATATCCTACACACATTGGTTGTTGACGTCGAACGTGGTCCGTCAGAATCAACCGTAGCCTACACTCATTGGTACACTGACATCAAATGTTGCCTGCCAGTATTTTGTGTTGCCGGCACATATTGGTCTATAGATGTCGGCCAATGTTAGACAACATCCACGAAGGCCTACATACACAAACATGGAATGTGCGTGTCTTGCAAACGATGTAACCCTAACGTTTGCGATATAAACTAAGTCATGTACGCATAAGTTGGGGCGTGTGCGCATTGACTCAGCAACATCATTCATGTGTGCACGCTTCTGCCAGGAGACTTCCATTAATAGCAGAAAACATCTTCCAAGGATTGCACACATCATTCATGGCCTATGGTTATCTAATGGGTGTCATTTGTTATGGTCTTTATTTATTGGCCATGTGATATTAGCCAACAATAGATAATATTCACCAAGGTCTTCACCTATGTGACGTTGTTTGTGCACATTTGACAAGCGACGTTTGAAAAGGGCATGATATATCATTCTACTCATGAGCACATAATCAATAGTATGTGTGCATCAGCTAGGCGAAATCGATGTTAGTAATAGAAGGCACCATCTGCAAAGGCTTATATGATTCGAGAAAGCGATGTTGGTCAATGATAGGTCGCATCACCCAAGGCCTGCAAAGTTTTGACATGGATGTGCACATGTAGCAAGAAACATTGGCCATTGGATTACACAATCAGCCAAGGCCTGTATGCATTGGTCATGGCGTGTGTGCATTGGCAGGGTGACCAATGCATCTTCCTACGTCAGGTAGTGTCAGCCAAGGTAGGTGCGCCTTGGGAAAGCAATATTGGCCGATGGAAGGCAGCATATGCAGTTGCATATGCATATCAGCAAGGCGACTTGGTGTCGGCTGACAGCAAGTAGCATCAGCCAAGGCCTATCTGCTTCAGGCAGGATACATCGTCCAACCCGAAGAGGGGTAGGAAATGATACATTAGTTTTATATAGTCGCATTGGCCATGAAATGTGAACATCACTTAGGAGATGTCAGGCGTGGACCAGCCGTGGCCTGTAAACATCACTGAGCGATCATCAAGATAGACCTTTTCATATCGCTCTTGGCCTGCACAAAATACCCAATCAATATCAGACATAGTATACCCGCATTGTCCGTGTCATGCACATTTCTCAACCAATGCTTGCCATGGACTGCCTACATCACCAGTGAGTTATGCACATCACTTATCCATTGTCGGGCGATTACGGCCTGCATTGTCCTTGGACTGCAAAAAAAATAGTTAGGCAACATCAAGTCTTGCCTGCCTACGTAGACATTTTCCTACACAAATGTCAGCCGATGTCAGGCATTCCTTGGCTCTTTCACCTTTGGCAAGAACAACGATCATCCGACCTGCATTATGGCCTTCCCTCATCTCCTTTTTCATGTACACAATGGTTAGCAAATGTCGAACATGTCCTTCCTGCAACGCCTTTGACCTGCACACAATGGTCAGTTCACGTCATTTGTTGCCTACACTCGTCGCCTCTTCCTGCATACAACGATCAGTCAAAGTCAAACGTGGGATGCACCTATCATCCATGGCCTACACACATCTTCAAATGGAAGGCAGAATCAGCCAAGACATGCACGTATCATCCGTGCAATGTGTGAATCGATTGGGAGACATGGTCATGGCATGCATGCTTTGGCTAGGTGACATCGGCCAATGACAAGATGCATCAACAAAGGTCTACACGTATCTGACATGGTTTATGCGCCTCTAGAAATTACATCGGACTGCGACATACAACATAATTTAAGGCATGAAAATATAACCTGTGGTGTGTGTGCATAGGCTAAGCAACATTGACGTTACCCAATGACAAGCACCATCAATAAAGGCTTATGCACTTTTAGTAAGCGACGTCGGCCAACGATAGGCAATATCAGCCGAGGTCATCACTCATCCTACATGGCATATGAAAAATATGGCAAGAGATGTTTGTCGATAGAATGCAAAATCAACCAAGGTCTACACATATCTTAAGTGGTGTGTGTGCATTGACATGGCGCTATTTGCATTGGCCAACCATAGGCAGTATCTCCCATTTCATGTTTGCTTCAGGCAAGGAACATTTGCCAATAGAAAGAATCATCAACCTAATCATGCACGCATCAGCAATGGCGTATGCTCATCGACAAGGCTACTTCAGTGTTGACAAACGAAAAAAAGCATCAGCAAAGGCCTCTGCACCTCATCCAAATGACATCAGCCAACAATACACATCATAGGGTAGATCATATTGGTAATGGACTACTTTATCGGCTGTTTTGTATGAATATCGCTAAGCTAATATCGAGCGTGGACCTGTCGCATCGGTCGTGGAATATGTACATCACTCAACAGTCGTCAACCTTGACCTTCCCACCTAAGTAGTAGCCTACACATTCTTCAGCCGACATCGCCTGTAGACTGCGCACATTAGCCGTTGCATGTGCACATTGATTATCCATCATCAAGCGTGGAATGCCCGCATAGACCTTGGCCGGCAAACAATTGTCAGTGATATCTTGCATTACCTGCCCCCATCACCTTTGGCCTACACAACGGTCAGTCGATGTCCAGCGTGGCCTTTCTTCACTTCCTTTGGTTCGCAAAAAAAAATTAGCATTAATGTGTCCTTCTTGTATTGTCTTTTGACTACACACAATGATTAGCCGGCATCGGACGTATAACCTTTTGCATGCACACAATGGTCAAGCGATGTCGGTTGTGTGATGAACCTGTCATCCGTGGTTTGCATACATTAGTAAGCCGATGTAAGAGTGGCCTACAAACATCATCCGTATTGTGCACTCCTCAATCTTCCAACATGAAACGTGCCCTACCAACATTATTCATAGACTAGACACATTGGTTTGTAGATGTCAACCAACAGCAAGAACCTCAGCTAAAACTTACACATAGAAGTTATGTCATTTTTGCATTGGTTGGGCGACATTTGCAGTGACAAATTCATACAGCATCATCCACTTAATATGCACTTTGCGAAAGCGACGCTGCCCAACAACAATTATCATCATCCAAGACCTGTACGAATTAGGCGAGGTGTATGCACGTCGACAGGGAAACAACGACATCAGCCAACGATATGAAGCATTAGACAAGGCCTGTGTTCTTCAAACAAGAGAAATCTTCATACAGAAACCAGCATCAGACAGACGACATCAGTCATTGACTCTAGCATTGGTCATTTCCTATGAATATTGCTTAGCTAACATCGGTCGTGGACTAACCATATTCTCCGTGTCTTGTGAACATTGCTCATCCATCGTCGAGTGTTGAATGCCCGCTTTACTCTTTTCCTACAATTTATAGTAACGCCACATCACGCGTTGCCTGTCCTCATCACCTTTTGTCAGCACAACAGATTGCTGACATCGCATTCAGCTTTAACCTTGCACCTTTGGCTTGCATATTGGACAACAAACGTTGAACAGTGACTCTAATATCACCTTTGCCCTGTACATTATGGATAACCAATATTGGACATGACCTTCTCGCATCGCCTTTTGGTCTATACACAATGGTCATCCGATGTTGGATACATCCTTCACAGAATAGTCACCCAATATGGGACATGGGATGCACCTATCATCTGTGGCTAGCATACATAAGTCTGCCGATATTAGAAATGGGCTGCACCTACAAACCGTGGTCTGCACACATCTGGCTGCCAATGTCGGATGTCGCCAGCCATCATTGTTCATAGCCTTCACTTATCGGTGTACCGATGTCAAAATGATCAACCCTCATTGATTGTAGCCTACACACTTCAATTAGACGACGTTGGATGCAACTTCCCGCATCTTTTGTGGCTTACACTTGTTAGATGAGCTACTCACGTGCAACAACATTGATCAAGGTGTAGTCAACACCATGCATATGTTTATGCCGTACAAAAATCAAATGAGTATGAAATGCTCTTCCTGCATAACAACATATTTATCTATTTTCCATCATTTATTCTCAACATTTCTACGTGACACGGTTCTTTCTTAAAAATTTCATCAAGGTTACTGTTCGTACATATAGATTTTTGTTTTTTTGTAAAAGTATGTCATCTATCATTATTTCACATGTTTATAAGTACTTCAATATTTTTTGAGATTTATTCACTATTTAAAATTTATTTTTAAATTTTTTTTGTGGTAAATTTTAAAAATTCAAATTTATTTAATAGTTGAATTCAATTCTTTATTTATTAGTGAATTTTTTTCATTAATTTTATAATTATTTCAGATTTTTCTTATTTTTTATTAATTATTTACCCATATTCGGATTTACAGAACAAAAATAAATATCGACAAAATTGTTGAAATTCATGATTATGGTTACTATATACATTTGTTAATTTTTGGATTTAATTTTATATTTTTCCTATTTTTATTAATAAATTACCGTTTTTCAATATCTACAAAAAAAATTTATTGAAATTGTAGAATTTATGGCTACAATATTCATTTTTGAATTTTCAGCGTTAATTTTATATTTTTATTTTTTTCCTATTTTTATTCCTGAATTTCCCATTTGAGATATTTTTACTGAACTAAAATAAAAATTAAAATATTGTTGAAGTTAATGTTTGTATATTTATTTGTGAATTTTTGGCGTTAATCGTTTATTTTTTTATTATATATTAATGAATTACCAATTTTCGAGATTTATCAAACAAAACTAAATATTTAAAAAATGTTGAAATTGATGAATATAAGTTTACTATATTTATTTGTGAATTTTTGTAGTTAATTTTATATTTTTATTAAAGTTTTCCTATTTTTTATTAATCAATTATTCAGTTTCAAGATTTATCGAACAAAAATAACAATTAAAAAAATTGTTAAATTTATTGAATTAAATTTTACAATATTGATTTGTAAATTTTTGGTGTTAGTATTATTTTTTTCATATTCTTCCTATGTCTCATTAATCAATTACTTGTGTTTTACCGAATAATAATAAAAATTGTTGAAAACTATTATTTCACATTTGAAAAATTTATTTGTGGATGGTAATGTGTTTTTGTACCTTTGAAAGTGCATATTTAGGTTGTATATGTTCAATATAAATCTTTTGAAAACACGATGTCTACCCTAGTAAGTCAGAATCCGCGACATAGAATTAAATGCTACAAGTGGACATGCATCGCACATGACATATTAGTATCGGGCAAGCGACGTTGGCCAATGACAGGGAGCATCAGAAAAGGCCTACATGCTTGAGTCTGGGCGTGTGCGCATCGATTGGAGGACATCGACGTTGTACAACATGAACAATTAGCCAAGGCCTATGTTGTTTGGGCAAGAAATGTCGACCAACATAGTGTGACATCGGCCATGGCACATTGGTCAAGGATGGACCCCATTGGTCGTGACTTGTGCACATTGCTCCATCGACATTTGTCAAGGACCTCCTGCATAGGTCGTGGCTTGTGTACATCGCTCAGCCATAGTCGGGTGTGGGCTCTACGCATTAGTCAGGTGAATTCAGCCATGGTCTGAGCGCATCGGTCAGGCGACATTAATTGTGGCCTGCGCACAACGAACAAGCGACATCGTCCAACGACATGCACCAGCATCTTGTACGCATCAATCGTGTCATGTGTTCAAAGACTCGACGACGTTGGTCGTGGACTGTGCGTATCAAAATGGAAGCATCTTTCAGTGGAGAGCAACATCAAATAAGGCAAGCATGCATCATAAATGGCGTGTGCACATCGACTGGGAGACATTGGTCATGGCGTGCAAGCATTGGCCAAGCGAGTTTAGCCAACGGCAGCATGCATCAACTAAGTTCTTAACACATCTGATGTGGTTTCTGCACATCTAGAAAGAAACATCACAAAATGACATACCACATCATGCAATGATATGCTTTTATAACCCATGACTTGTCTGAATCGTCTTGGTAATGTCAAAGTCGACAATAGGATACGCCATGAACTTAGGTTTGTGTGCTTCGTACAAGTTACGTCTACCAATGGTAGTAAGCATCTTAGCATGCAAGCATCTTACATGGCTTATGCGCCAACTGGGAAGCGACACCAGCCAATGAAAAGCGACATCAGCCAAGGCCTGCACACATAAGTTTTGTTGTGTGCACATTGACTGGGTAATTTCATTCGTTGGTTGAGTTCATCGACCGAAGACCTCATTTGTGGCCTGTGCGCATTAGCCAAGCAAAATAAGCTAAAGACAGGGAGAAACAAATAAGGACAGCACGCATCAGTCGTGTGGTATGTGTATTGACTCATGGACATCAATCCTAGCCTACACAGTGGCCAGGTGATATCAACAAATGAAAGGCAATATTATCCAAGGCCTACAGGCATCAGTCGTGGCATGTGTGCATTAGGTTTGAAACATCGATCGTTACTTGCAAGTTTCATCAAGGTGACATCGGCCAAAGGAACGCACCATCAGCCAAGGTCTTCAGGCATCTAATGTAGTTTCTGCACATCTTGCAACCGATGTCGGACTAGGAAATGAATAATAATACAAGTAATGTATACATAACCTATGTGGTGTGTGAATCGACTGAGAGACATTAACATCGGCAAACGATAGGTACGATCAACAAAGGCTTGTGTACTTTGAGTAAGCGACATCGGCAAGTGATAGGCATCATTAGCTAATGCTTGTGCGCATCTGTTGTGGCGTGTCTACTTCGACTTGGCGCTGTTTGCATCAGCCAACGTAAGGCAGCATCAGTAAAGGCCTGTAAGCTTCAGGTTAGTGACGTTGGTCAACGACAAACATCATCAACCAAGGCATAAATGCATCAGTTGTGGCGTTTGCGCATCGACAAGGTGACTTTAGCGTCAGCCTACGGCAGGAAGCATAAGTCAAGGCCTAAGAGCTTCGAGCAAATGACATTGTCCAACAAAAACCGCATTGCCAAGGCGACATTTCTCATTGACTATCGCTTCGGTTTTTACGTATGCATATCCCTTAGTTGACATCAAGCGTGGATCTGTCGCATCAGTCATGGCCTATGCACATCACTAAGTGGTAATCGATCTTGATCTTCTCACATCACATTTGTCTTGCAAAAAATTACCAGTCTATGTCAGACGCGGGGCTGGCCGCCTCGGCCGTAGAGTGGACTGCCCGCATGTACCATTTCTTGTGTGCATTGCTAGCTATCGTTGGGCGTGGACTCACTGCATAGCTCTTGTCCTCCAAACATCAATTATCCATATCGGGTGTTTCTTAAATACATCACCTTTGTCATGCATAAAAGTCAACATACGTCGGACGTAGCCTTCCTGTATCGGCTTTGGTGTGCATAAAATTGATAGGTGACGTCAGATGTGGCCGTCTAGCATTGCCTTTGGCCTAGACATTATTTGTTAGACGACATTGGACATGGACTGCCCGCATCACCATTTGCATGAACACAACAGTTGGCCGACGTAGGACGTGGGCTAAACCTATACTCTATTCCCCGCCAGCATCGTCCATAACCTGCACTCATCAGTCTGCTGACATAATAAATTGCCTACACGCATCTTTCGTAGCCTTCACACATCAGTCTGTAGATGTCAACCTATGGAAGGAACATCAGCCAAGGCATACAAACATTTGTTACAGTGTTATGCATTGTTTGGGCGACATTTCCATCGACCAATGTCAGGCAACATCAACAAAGACGTGCATTTCGGTCAAGCGACGTTGGCCAACAATAGGTGTCATCAGCCAAGGTGTGCATGCATAGGCAAGATGACATTGGCGTCAGCCAAAGACATAAAACATCACCCAAAGTTGTGTGCTTTGATAAAGAGACGTTGGTCGTAGACTTCCTACATCCTCCGTAGCTTGTGCACATCGCTTACCTGCCATCTAATGTGGACTTCCAACATCGCCCTTTGCATGCTAACAATAGTCAGGCGACATGTATTATTGCCTTCCCTCATCGCCTTTTGAAAGAACCAAGGTCAACTGACATCGGACGTTGCTTGACCCATCACCTTGGGCTTACACATTGGTCAGCCGACATTGAGCATGGCCTTCACACATCGCCTCTGAACTGTGCATAATGGTCAGCCAACATTAGATAAGGCCTTCGCTCATTGAGTTTGTCCTGCTCACAATGGTCAGCCGACATCATACGTGGCCTTCACACAACAATTAGTCAATGTGAGACATGGACTACTCCTATCGTTTGTGACCTAAATACATTAGTCAGCTGGCATTAGACATGGGAAACACCTATCGTTTGTGGCATCCATGCATCGGTCTTCTAATGTAGCACATCACCTGCCAACTTCGTCCATATCTTGTAAAAATTGGTCTACGAATGTCAGAGTTACATGGCCGCATTGTTTGTGCCTACTAGCAGCATCTCGATGTCAAGTGTGCCTACCGGCATCATCTCTGGCTTGCGCTTGTTAGACAAGCGACGTCAAATCCATCGACATTGATCAAGGTCTAGTCGATGGCATGCGAATGTCCATGTCATACAAAAATCAAAAGAGTGTGAAACTTCGTTCATGCATACCAACATATTCATCTATTTTCCATCATTTATTCTAAATGATTCTACTTCACGTGCTTCTTTCATACAAATTTCATATTTTTTACGGTTCGTAAAAATATTGAAAAATCTTTTATTTGTACAAATATGTAATCTATCAATATTTTGAAATGCTTATAAGTATTTTTAAGCATTTTCATAATTTTCAGACTTTTATTCATTGGTTGAAATATTTTTTATGGTGTTTATTTTTAACGTCACATTTTAAAACTTAAATTTTTTATATTATTGAATTTAGTTCTTTATTATTTGAAAATTTTTTGCGCTAATTTTATACTCTTTTGATTTTTTTCCTATTTTAATAATTTATTACCTATATATCAGAATTGAACAAACAAAAATAAATATAAGAAAAATGTCCAAATTATTGTACTCAAGGTTACCGTATTTGTGCATTATTTTATATTTTTCGTATTTTTTTATTAATGTGTTACCCTTTTTCGAGATTTACCAAATTAAAAGATTGTTCTAATTTATGGTTTCTATATTTATTTGGGAATTTTTGCTGTTAGTTTTATATTTCTAAAAAACTATTTTTCCTATTTTTTTATTAATAAATTACCCATTTTAGAGAATTACCAAAGTAGAATAAAAAAATTTAAAAAAATGTTGAAATTGTTGAATTTATATTACTTTATTTATTTGTGAATTTTTGCCTTTTATTTCATTAATAAATTTCCAATTTTTGAAATTTATATAAGAGAAATAAATATTAAAAACATGTTGATGATGAATTTAAGGTTAATAATTTTTTTTATGAATTTTTCGCATTAATATGATATTATTCATTATTTTTGTTCATGAATTACCCATTTTCGGGATTTACTAAAAAAACAATAATTGAAAAATGGTTTAAATTATTGATTATAAGGTTACTTTATTTATTTGTGAATTTTTTATGATAATTTTATATTTTTCTCATGGATTTACTATTATTAAGTATCAATTACTCATTTTTGGGATTTATCGAACAAAAATAAATAAAATAAATTGTTAAAATTATTGAATTTTAAGTTACTTTATCTATTTGTAAATTTTTGACATTATTTTTTTTCATTTCTTCCTATGTTTTATTATGTAATTACACATTATTGGCTTTAACCAAAAAAATTTAAAAATTAATGAAATTGTGTTGTGGAAGCTAATGTGTGTTTATACCTTAGAAATTGTATATTTGGTTCGTAATGTTCAATATGAATCTTTGGAAACAACAATGTCTACTCTAGTAAGTCAGAATCCGCGCCATAAAATCAAACGTTTCAAGTGGTCCATGCATTAAACATGACATGTTGGCATCAGGCAAGCGACATCGGCCAACGACAGGTTGCATTAGCAAAGGCTTGCAGGCATGGTTATGGCGTGTACGCATTAGCTGGGCGACAATGGCGTCGTCCAATGAGAAGCACCATTAGCTAAGGTCTGTGTAATACTTTGAAAATCAATGACGAGTCTTAGGGCCAAACATAGGTGCCATAGGGTCTGAAAACTATTTTAGGACCTATTTTGATGAATATAGTTCATTTAGGAATTTAAGAAACCAAAACGTCCACGTCTATGACATCCAGAAGTTAGTTCAAAGAGGTGCTAGCGTGCCTTAGCCTATTTGACTAGCTCTTAATAGTTGGAAATTAATGAAATTTGGTGAAAATGTGGGTGAAACGTTTTATAGATGTTTCATGGTAGAAACATCTGGGTATGACTCCCCAAGGTCAACCAAGGTCCCTTGAGGAGGACCCTTGCTAGTTGATCTCAACATTCCCTAGGCAGCGTGCATCGACGAGATATAGTTTATAGTCTGTGTGTGGATTGACGGGGCGTCATTGAAAACCTTCGACCAACAATTGGAAAAATGGATGAACCCTTCGCCTGCACCAATGTCTAATCATCACAACAGTTGTGTAGGACGGGGGAGGGGGGGGGGGGGGGACCAATCGTCAACACACAAATGGCTCGTCGACGGTGTTCAATTTGTGAGGGTCAAAGATTTCCTGCATGTTTTATTGTAGGTTCATTTAATTAGTTAAGGGGTTATGAAGTTAATTAGTGATTTAAGAGAGCTTAACTAAGTTAATTAATTTCTCTTATAAAGACCCCAACCCTTATTAATCTAAGAAAAACTCACCAAAATAAACTCTCTTCCTTCTTTCTTCTTCTTTCTTTATTTGGAAGCCACCAATGAAGACAAGCTAGGGGGAGGTTTTGAGGCCTGTAAAGGGACAATTTCATTATCAAATCTTCATCACGCGTTAAGGTATGTGATCTATTCACCTTTGAGACACTTTCCTTTAAGGGTTCCTTCAAAATGGATTTCTAAAGTTGAGTTTTCATGTGGATTTCATCTAATCTCGAAATTGAAGTTATGAATTGAGATGTTTATGATTTTTTTAGGTTATAGTGAAAATATTAACATGTATTATAACTTGATTGTGATAATTGTTGATGTTTTGGTCTAAATTTAAGAACATTATCCTCAACCCCTAACCCTAGGTTATGATCTTGATTTATATTGTATTATTATAATTCAATTGACCTTGTAATTGATTAGATTACTATCCTATGATGTTATTATGAATAAATTTAAGATGAATTATAGGTATATCATGCTAGTTCTGGACATGTGAATTAGGTTATGAAGTATATTGTGAAGTTGACCTGACTATCTTGTCTTAAGCTATGATCTAGTGTTGAATTGTATTATGAAGATACAATTAGCCTTTTTATCTTATTGGTTATCATTGTGTGATGTTTTTAATCCAAAATTGGGTTGATCAATGGGATGATGGTAAGACCTTGGTCATGAATTTTGAATGAGACTTGGTAAGTCTTATAATCTCTATATTTATTTCCAATTGTAATTAATTGTGGTTAACTCATGATGCTATATTAAAGTGATCCTTGTATTAGGATTGATAGGATGGTATGATGTCGAATTTAAATATCTTTACTATGTTTTGAGGGTGATTAAGGCGTATTTTTTATAAGGATAATGATGACTATCAATGTGAATTAAAATGATATGAAATGCTAATGTGTTAACATCACTTATATGAATTTTTACGAAAGGACTTGTACTCATACAATTCTTATTGAGCTATTGATGATTATGATTATAAAAGGGGTAGACCGTAATGACCTAAAGTAAGATATGATTCATAATGAAAGGCTTAAAGATATTTTAAAAAGGGCCTCTATCTTAGCACCGAGTGAACTAGATTGAGGAGTGTCTCTTCCCACATAGGGAAGGTAGGAGCACTAAATAACTCATGATATTATAGACTATAACGCAAGAAGAATAACGAGGGTCCCAACTACATCTCCTAGTTCTTAAACTATGTTTCCCCCATAGGAATAATAGCTAGTGGATCCACGTAGTTGTAATGTTTTATGTTTTGGTACTACCTTGGCAAGTAGTCTGCCTTCTTTTGGTTTAGGGTCTTATGACACAGAATTCCACAGTAGCTCATGTGGTCTATGTCAGTGAGGGAAAGATGTTCCCAAAAGGTGAAATGAATTAAAGGATTTGAACTCTAAGTAGGATAACCTAAGGGGTCTAGCTTAGTCTGGATAAGGGTATTAGACTCTACCTTAGCATTGTAGTAGTTGGCCTTCAGGGAAGTCTTAGGAGAATTTTCTTATATATGGTTATGTTATGATGATATATGTGATGTAAATGATGAACTAGCACATTGTTTATACTATATGTTGATTACTTCACCTATGAGTATGTGTTGGGTTATGTTGTTAAGATAGAAAACATGTGTTACCTAAATGTTATATTATGTGAATTTGGAAATCGGTTATGGTTTCTTGTTGAGGATACTTTATTGAGTAATGTTATGGGGATTTTCTTGGTCATTGCATTTGTTTACTTGATAAGGATTCATGGGTAGTTGTCTTGCTTATTATGATATAATTGACTCTTGGCCATGATTTTGATGTTACTCCTTGATGATAGGGTTGTAGTACATCATGGGTTCAAGTATGTTGGGATACATAATTACTTCTTTGAGTTAGTAAGCATGTTTTGCTGATTGGTCTGACTTGCTTGATTTTACATTAGACTTTAAAAAGGGTAAAATTGCATGTTTTTAACTAAATGACCCTTTTTTTAGAATGTTTTTCTCTTATATGTGCATATGGTGTCATACTTAGTACATGTGGATTACGAACCCCATTTTCTTCCTCTTTCCCAAATATTTTAGGTTCCGATCGATGAAGGATCGTTCGAGACGACTTGAAGAAAGCTTGGATATTCTCTATCATCCAAGTGTATAGGTCCTCCTTTTCCGAGGACGAAGACATTATCTTGCTTCTGAAGTTGCTTTGCTTTTCTTAGACTTTTATGTTCATTCCACTTTCATTGTGTTGGACTTGTATAAGCCTATATGTGGCTTCTTTACCTTTGATGTAAGGCTATACCAAATTGTTATGATTGTTTAGATGGTATAATATGAGACAATCTTTGAGACTATTTACTATATTACATATATCTATGTACAATAGAACTCTATGTAACCTTCCTATACGAAAGGTCTATGTATACTCGATATATATATTATATATATGTAGAGGTCTATTTAAACCTCCTGGGAGATGAATTGAGAGGTTTAAATTTTTCCTCAAATTTAAATCTATGGATGTTATGCCATCAGACTAAGGGGCTAGTCTTAGTCCTCAAAGAGAACGATGACGCCGGTTACATGTAGGGGTTAAACACAGATATGATAGTCTTTGTGCCTTGGCCAAGAAATGTTGGCAAACAAAAAGCGGTATCGGCCATGCGATATTGGTCGTGGATCGCCCACATTGTTTGTGTCTTGTGCACATTTCTCGGTCAATGTTGGTCGTTGACTGCCCGCATCGGTTATGGCTTGTGCACATCGCTCATTCACTATGGAGAGTGGATTGTACGCATCATTCAGGAAAATTTCATCATGGTCTGAGCGCATCAGTAAGGCAACATTAGTTGTGGTCTGCGCGCATCACTCAAATGACATCAATAGTGGCCTGCGCGCATCGACCAAGCAACATCGGCGTAACACAGGTTACAAAAGGAAAGGACTACACATATCAATCATAATGTGTGTGCATCGACCCGATGACACGTTCGTCGTCTACATGCATTGGAGAGGTGACTTCGGCCAACGAGAGTCTTCATCAACCAAATTATTCATGCATCTGACGTGGTTTGTGTGCATCTAGAATGCAACATTGCACAACAACATGCATCATCATCCAAGTATATGCATGAATAACCCATGGAGTTAGTGCATCGTCTATGAAACATTGATGTAGGCAATAAGAGGCACAATCAGCCAAGGCTTGTGCGCTTTGTGAAAGTGACGTCAGCTAATGGTTGGCATCATCATCTAAGGCCTACACGCATTATACATGGCATGTGCGCTTTTGAAAAGCAAAGTCAGCTAACGAAAAGCGATATCTGCCAGGCCTCCATGCCATTGTTGTTGTGTGTGTACATCGGCATGGTGACCTTCACGTCAACCTACACTATGCAGTATTAGCCAAGGCTTGTGTACTTCGGGCAAGCGACGTTGCCATACAGAAGGCAACATAAGTAGTTGCATGTGCGGATTGGTAGGTCAACATCAACGTCAGTTGATAGCTTGTAGTATAAGCCAAGGAATATCTTCTTCATGAAATCGACATCAGCACACGGCAAACATCATTTGCTAGGGGACATAAGTCGTAGGCAATCACATTAGACGTGGCTTGTGCACATCGGTCAAGCGCGGATCGTGCACATCATTCAGTAGTAGTCTGGCTTTGAATTCCCATACCTCCCTTGGCGTGCATACCACGGCCTATTGATGTTGGTCATGGGCTACTCACACCGGTCATAGCCATACCATTTCTCTACTTACATCGGCTGTGGACTTCCTGCGTCGATTGTTGTTTGTGCACATCACTTAATCATCTTCGGGCATAAAATAGAACATTGCCCTTGCATTGCAAAGAATGGTCAAGAGACGTCAAGTGTTTCCTACCACTATCGAGTTTGGCCTGCACAGGTAATGTACGTAGCCTACAAATATCAATCAATGGATGTCAGCCAATGGCATAAAGCATCAGCCAAGTCTTGCATGCCTCTGACATGACATGTGCACATTTCGCAAACGAAGTTGGCCAACGGCATGCAACTTCAACCAAGGCTTGCTCGCACGGACGTGGAATGTGGTTATCTTGCAACTGACATAGGACAATCACATTAGATATAATCCAAGCATGCATGCTCGTACATTGCATGTGCGCATCTAGAAAGAAACATTAGCCAAAAACATACAACATCAACTAACGCATGCACACATCAGTTGTATCGTGTGCACATCGACTGGGCAATTTCCACCGTGGTTTCAGTGCATTGACCAGGTGACATCACCTGTGGCTTGTGAGCATAGGCAGAGCTACATTGGCAAACAAGAGGGAGCAACAACCAAGGACTCACACATTAGTCATGGTATCTGTGCGATGACTCATGTACACAGTCTTAGCGTAACGCATAGTAGCTAGGTGACTTCGACCAATGGAAGGCAACATTAGCCAAGGCCTACACACATCTGTCGTGGCATGTGGTCATAGAAAGAAAAACATCGGTTCTTGCTTACAGGTTTTGGCTAGGTGACGTCGGCCAATGGCAAGAACTATCAACAATGGTCTTCACACATCTAATGTGGGTTGCAAGAATCTTTCAACCTACACCAGACTATGAAATGCAGAATCATCCAAGTCATGTACACATAAACTATAGGGTGTATGCAATGGTTGTGCGACACTAATATCGGCCAATGACAGGCACCATCAACAAAGACTTGTTCGCTTTGAGAAAGAAATATCAGCTAACGATAGGCAGCATCAGTCAAGTTCAGCGCATATCTGTCTTGGCATGTGTGCATTGACTGGGCTCTATTTACATTCACAAGTGACAGGCAATATCAACAAAGGCCTGCACGTATCAGTCGTGGCATGTGTTCATCGACTCATGGACTTCAATACTATCCTACGCACAGTGGCCAGGTGATATCGACATATTGAAAGAAACATTAGCCAAGTCGTACACACATGAGTCTTGGAATGTGTGCATCAACTGGGCAACATAAATTGTCACTTGCATGTTTTGTCTAGGTAACATTGACCAACGACAGGCACCATTAGGCAAAGTCTTCGAGCATATGACTTATTTTGTGTACATCTTTCAACCAATGTCGGACTACGACATGCGAAATCATCCAAGGCATGTATATATAACCTATGCGCTGTGTGCATCTAGTTTAGAGACATTGACTTTGAACAATGATAGGCATGATCAACAAAGTCTTGTGCACTTTGAGTTATTGACATCAGCCATTGATAGAAAGTATTAGCCATGTCTTGCGCGCATCTATCGTAGCGTGTTTGCTTTGACTGGGTGCTATTTGCATCAGCCAACATATGGAAGCATCGTCAAAGGCATGTTAACTTCATGAAAGCAATGTTGTTCAACCGCACGCAACATAAAACAAGGCATACATACATTTTATGCGGCGTATGCACATAGGGTGACTTCGGTGTCGACCAACAGCAGGATGAATCAGCCAAGGCATGAAGAATTCGGGAAACTGGCATCGAACAATGAAAATGAGAATAATCCAGGTGACATTGGTCATGGACTATCGCATCAGCCGTTTCCTATACATATCCCTATGCTGACACTGCGTATGGACCTATCTTATCTGCCTTGGCTTGTTCACATCACTTCCTGTATGTCCAGCTTGATATTCCAACATCACCTTTGTCCTGTCCACAACGGCTATAAGGTGCTTGATATGGGGTTGCCCGTCTCGGCTGTAGCCTGTGCATTTTTCAACAGACATTGGTCTGCCCACATCGACCGTCATTTTTTTGCATTGCTGAGTTGTTATTGAGCGTGGAATTCCCTCATAACTCTTGGCCTGCAAAAAACAAAAAGCAATATCAGGCATAGCCTAAACACATACACTTTGGCCTGCATAAGAGTCAGCCTACGTCGGGCATGACCTTCCTGTATCGCCTTTGGTTTGCATAAAATGGACAGCTGACATCATATGTCGCCTTCCGGCATCTCTTTTAGCCTACACATAATTGTTAGTCGACATAAGAAGTGGACTGCCCGCATCAGCATTCACATGCATACATTGTTTGGTCGACGTTTGATGTGAGTTGAAACTATCATATGTGGCCTGCATTCATCGGTCCGTTGATGTCAAACATGGCCTGCTAGAATCGTCTGAGGCCTACATTCATCAGTGTGCCGACATCGGACGTGGACTCCATGAAACTTTCACAACCTACGCACATCAATCTATAGAAGTTGGCCAATGGTAGGCACATTAGCCAAGGCCTTAACACATTGGTTATGCGTTTATGCATCAGTTTTTCATCATTTGCATCGACCAACGTCTGACAACATAAACCATGACATGTGCACTTTAGAAAACCAAGTTTCCTAACAATAGATAGCATTAGCCAAAGCCTGCACGCATCCGCCATGGTGTGTGTGCATCTACAAGGCGACATCAGCAACGACCAACAACATGAAGAATGAGCAAATGCTTTTGTGCTTCGATCAAGAGAAATCGGCCAATGGCAGCAAACATCGGCACGCAAAATTAGTTGTATTTGAGTGGTCGTTGAGTTATGCCCTGCAACATCGCCCTTGTCCTACAAAAAATTTTCAACCTTTGTCGGAAGAGGGCCACTCGCATCGATCGTAGACTGCTTTGTTTAGATAATGCCAGTTGCTTGTGCACATCTCTTACCCGCCATCGCGCGTGGACTGCTCGAATCTTCCATGGAATTCAAAAAATTGTTAGGCAACATCATGTGTTGCCTTCCCTCATCGCCTTTGTCAAACACAATGTTCATCCGCCGTCAGACGTTGCCTGACCCCATTGCTTTTTTGCTTGCACATTTGTTAGAAAAAGTCAAGCGTGGTCTTCCTATATTTCAAATGGCCTTAACATAACGGTCAACCGACATTGGATAAGTCCTTCCCACATAGTCTTGGGCCTGCACACAATGGTCTGTCAACGTCGGATGTGGCCTTCACACAACGATTAGTCAATGTGGCACATAGACTACACCTATCGTTTGTGACATAAATATATAAGTCAACAAATGTTGGACATACGCTGCACCTATAGTCTATGGCCTGCATACTTCGGTCTTTCAACGTCACATTTCGCCTTCAAACTTCATCCATAGCCTGTACACATCAGTGTACCGACATTAGACTCACTTGGCTGCATTTATTTTGGCCTGCACATTTATATTAGCCAAAGTCGGATGTGCACGTTGCATGTGGAGACATTGATCAAAATCTATTCGACAACATGCAGATGTGGCTGCCATACAAACATAAGAGTGTGAAATGCCCTTCCTCCATAACAACATATTCATCTATTTTCCATCATTTATTCTTAACGTTTCCACCTCACATTCTTCTTTCTAACCAATATAATCACATATACAATTCGTATGATATTGAAAAATCTTTAATTTTTACAATTATGTAATCTATCATTAGTTTCAAATATTTAGAGTATTTTCAAGAATTTTCATATTAATCTGACGTTTGTTCATGGTTTAAAATTTTTTTATGATTTTTATTTTACGTCACATATTAAAAATTTTCATTTATCATATTTTTGAATTTAATTGATTAAAGAAAAGTCGGTAAATAGAGAGCGGCATCAGCCAAGCCTCCATGCAATTGTTGTGGTGTGTGTGCATCAGCGGGGCGACCTTCGCATCAGCCTACTTTATGTTGCATTTGCCAAGGCAGGTGTTCTTCGGGCAAGGGACGTTTCCCATGGCAGGCAACATATGTCATGGCATGTGCGTATCGACATAGTGACATTAATGTTGGTTGATAGTTGGTAGCATAAGCCAATGCAAACCTACTTGGGGAAAGCAATGTCGGCCAATGGAAAGCGACATTGGTCAAGTGAAATAAGTCGTACAAAATCACATAATATGTGACAGGTGCACATCAGTCAAGCGCGGACCGGACGCATTGCCTGTGGACTGTGCACATCATTTAGTAGTCGTCAGACTTGGCATTCCTATATCGCCCTCGACGTGCACACCACGACCTTCCGACATTGGTCGTGGGCTACCCACATGGGTCGTAGCCTGAACATTGGTCTGCCGACATCAGTCGTGTCCTACCCCCATCAGTGTTGTCCTTGACAAATATTGTACGTAGCCTACAAATATCAATCACTAAATGTTGGCCAACGGCATAAAACATCAGTCAACGCGTGCACGCCTTTAACATGGCATGTGTAATCTTGCAAACGAAGTCATCCAATGGCATACATCTTCAGCCAAGGATTGCACGCACAAACATGGAATGTTCTTATCTTGCAACTGAAGCGGCCAATGACATGCGACATGAACCAGGCATGCATGCAGGAACATGCTATATGTGAATGTGGCAAGCGACGTCGGCCAACAGCATGCCGTATCAGCTAAGGTCTGCACAAATCTATTGTGTCATGTGCATGTTGACTGGGAAATTTAAGTCGTGTTTTGAGTGCATATATCAGGGGACATCATTTGCGGCCTGTGCGCATAGGGAAAGCTACATCGGCCAACGAGAGGGAGCAACAACAAAGGCCTAAACACATTAGTCGTGGCGTGTGCGCGACAACTCATGGGCATCAATCCTAGACTACGCATAGTGGCAAGGAGACCTCGACCAATGAAAGGGAACATTATCCAAGGCCTGCACACATCTTTTGTGGAATGTGTGCATGGACTGGCCGACATGGGTCATCACTTAGACATTTTGGTTGGCTAAAACGGCAAGCACTATCAACCTAGTATTCACTCATCTAACGTTGTTTGTGTGCATGTTTCAACCTACGTCGGATAATGAGATGAAGTATCATCCGAGGCATGTACACATAACCTATAGGGTGTGTGCAACAGCTGAGCGACATTGATATCAGCCAACGATAAGCACCATAAACAATGACTTGTGCCCTTTGAGTAAGTGACATTGGCTAATGATAGGAAGCATTAGCTAGGAGATGCACACATCTACCTTGGCGTGTGTGCATCGACTTGGCTTATTTGCATCTGCAAATGTCAGAAAGCATCAACAAAGACAGGCGAGCTTCAGTCAGGCAACAGTGGAATACGGAAGGCATGCAAGCATCAGTCGTGGCAGGTGCACATCGGCATCGGCTAATGGAAGGCAATATCTGCCAAGTCCTTTGTGTTTTAGGCAAATGACATCGCCTAGCGATAAGTATCCTCGGCGAAGCTACATCGGTCGTGGACTGCCACATCAAAAGTTGCCTATGCATATCCCTAAGATGACGTCTGGCGTGGACTTATCGCATTAGTCATGGCCTGTGGGTATCACTTAGTGTCCATCAAGATTGAACTTCCCGCATTGCCTTTGGCCTCCACATAATAGGTAGTTGATGTCACACGTGGGCTGTCGGCCTTTGTTGTGACCTGCACTCATGACGTGGCCTCCAAATATTATTCGTAGCCTGCACACCTCATTTGATCGATGTAGAACTTTTCCACTAAGAATTTATGTATCCTTCACGCATTGGTTTGTAATATATGACGTGGCCTGGCCGCATCACCTCAATCTTGCACATATTGGTTAGGCTACAACGGGCTTTGCCTGCCCCCATCAACTTTGGCCTACACATTAATCAACAAAAATTAGGCATGGAATTTATTTATCGCCCTTGTCCTATAAACCACGGTAAGCCAATGTCGAGCATTGGGTGCACGCATTGACTTTGGCCAACAAAAATTGGTCTCCCAACATAGGGTTTGGCCTGCTTGCATCGCCTTTGGCCTGCACACAATGGTCAGCTGATATAAGACGTACTCTTCCTGGCTTGCCTTTGGCATGCACACCAAAGTGTGTTGACATCAAACGTCGATTTCCAACTCGGTTGTACCTAGAACACATTCATCTGCCGACGTCAACAGATTTTGACCAACGGCATAGGCTTGCACGCATTTAACGTAGCATGTGCATATATGGCATACAAAGTCGACCAATGGCATGCGCCTTTGGGCAAGGCTTGCACACATGGATGGGGAATGTTCATAACTTGCAACCGACGTCGGCTAATGATATGCGACATTAGTAAAGCATACACGCACTTATATGACATGTGAGCATCTATAAAGAGATGTTGGTGTAGGACATGCAACATCACCTTAGTCCTGGTTTCATCACTTCTATCACATAACATTAGGGAGCATCACCAATGGTCTATGAACTTCGTGAAAGCGACGTTGGCCAACGGCTAGCAACAACAATTAACGCATGCACGCATCAACCATGGCGTGTGAGCATTAGTCGGTAGAATTCGACATCAGTCAACGACATTTTCCATTAGACAAGGATTCTGTGCTTCTGGCAAATGACATAGGCGAATGACAAACGGCCTTGGCAATGCAAAATTGGTTATGGAATTCTTCATCGGTTGTTAACTATGCATATCCCTAAGATAATGTCTGGCATGGACCAGTCGTATAAGCCATGGCTATGAATATCAAAGAGTGGTCATCGGCTTTGTTCTTTACGCAACATCTTTGGCATACGCACTACAGCTAGTTGGCTTCTGATAGAGGCTGCCCGCCTAGCTGCAGCCTGAACATTTCTTTGCCGACATCTACAGTGGATTGCTCGACTAGCTTTTTGCTGCAAATAAAATCATAGATATCTGGCGTTGCCTAGCCACATCGCCTTTCCCCTACCGAACTGTCAGTCGGTGTCGGGCGTGGCCTTCTTACTTTGCCTTTGGTGTGAATAAAATAGATAGCTAACATGGTATATGGACTTGCCACATCACCTTTACCAACAGAGAATTGTTAGTCGACATTAGAAGTGGACTACCTGCATTGCATTTTGAGTGCACACCACAGTCAACATACATAGGACGTGGGCGGACCTATACTCCATGGCCTTCTAGCATCGTCTTTAACCTGTACTCATCAGTTTGCCGACATCAGACATGGCCTGCCACATTTTCCATAGCCTGCACACATTTAGTATGTAGATGTCGGCCAATGGAATGCACATCAGCCAAGTCCTTGACATATTCATCATGGCATTTATGCATTGGTTGGGCGACATTTGCATCAACGAATGTCAGATAACATTAGACAAGACATCTGCACTTCTTGCAAGCGACCTTGTTCAACAACATGTAGCATAATCCAAGGCGTGCATGCATCCTCCATGCTGTGTATGAATAGGCAAGACGTCATTGATGTCGGCTAATGAAATGTAGAATCAACCAAGGGCTGTGTGCTTTGACCATGCGACATCGCTCGTGTACTCCCTCCATCCTTCATAACTTCTCTACACCCCTCACCTGTCTTCGAGGGTGGACTCCCCACATTGCCCTTGGTGTGAAAAAAATAGTGAGGTGATCGGGAATTGTTTACCCTCTTCGCTTTTAGAAGGAATAACAATCACCCAACGTCAAGCGTTTCAAGACATCATCACCTTTTGCTTGCACATTGGTCAGCCGACTTTAAACGTGGCCTTCCTAAATCGTATTTGGCCTGTAAATAACGGTAAGCTGATCTTGGATTAGGCCTTACCGCATCGCCTGTGGCCTGCTCACAATGTTCAGCAGACGTCGAACGTAGACTTCACACAACGGTCAGTCGATGTGGGATATGGACTGTACTTATCATCTGTGACCTACATACATTAGTCAGCCAACATTACACATGGGAAGAATCTATAGTCCGATGCCTGTACACATCTGTTTGCCAAAGTCTGAAGTCGCGTCCCAATTTCATCCTTAGATTGCACACATCTGTCTACTGAAGTTAGAGTGACCTTTTCGTATTGCCTATGCCCTGCACAATTGGATCTCTCAACTCCGGATGTGGCTAACCGCATTGTCTCTTGTTTGCACTTCTTAGACGAATGACGTCGCAAGCGGAGACATTGATTAGGGTCTAGTCGATAGCTTGCGGATGTCCATGTCCTACAAAAATCAAAAGTGTGTAAAACAACCTTACTTCATAACAACATAGTCATATATTTTTCATCATTAATTGTCTACGTTTCCACCTAATGTTGTTCGTTCGTACCAATTTCATCACGTTTACAATTTGTAAAATATTGAAAAATCTTTTTATTGTACAAGTATGTAATCTATCATTTGTTTTAAATGTTTAGAAGTATTTTCAAGAATTTCATATTATTCTGACATTTATTCACTGTTTGAATATTTTAAAGATTTTTATTTTTACGTCAAATTTTAAAAATAAATTTTATAAAATTTTTGAATTCAATGCTTAATTTATTTGTGAATTGTTGGTGTTAATCTTATATTTTTATAAGATATTTCCTATTTTCTAAATAATTTACTACCAATTTTTTTTGATTTAACGAACAAAATTAATATAAAAAAAGTATACATTTTTTAATTTAAGGTTACCATATTTATTTGCTAACTTTTGCATTAATTTTATATTTTTCCTATTTTCATTAATATATTACCCTTTTTCGACGTTTATCGAATACATTACCCCGATCTATTTTCAAGATTTTGCCGTTAATTTTATATTTTTAAAAAGATACTATTTTAGTATTTGTAATAATGAATTACCCATTTTAGATATCAGAAAAATTAAAATTAAAATTTAAGAATTATGTTTCAATTGTTGAATTTAAGGTAACTATATTCATTTGTGAATTTTGTCGTTAAATTTTATTTTATAAATTAATTACAATTTTTTCAGATTTATCAAAGAAAAATATATATTAAGAAACAAGTTGAATATGATGAATTTAAGGTTACCATATTTATTTATGAATTTTTGGCATTCATTTGATATTTTTCATATTTTCAAATCATAAATTCCCCTTTTCAAAATATACAAAACGAGAATAATAATTAAAAAATTGATTAAAATTATTTATTATAAGGTTAATTTATTTATTAGTGAATTTTTGAGGTTTATTTTTATATATTTATAATATATTTCCTAATTTTAATCATTAATTATTCATTTTCGGGATTTATCAAACAAAAATAAAAAATAAAGTAAATTGTTTAAATTAATGAATTAAGATTCTATATTTATTTGTAAATTTTTTGCATTATTTCTTTTTTATATTATTCAAATTTTTATTAATTAATTAGTATTTTTTGGGTTTAACAAAAAAAACTAAAAAAAAATTGTTAATTTTTTTTATATAAAAGATGTTTTTTCTAGAAACTAATGTATTTTTGTACCTTAGAAAGTTCATATTTGTGAAGTATACATTCAATATGAATCTTTGGAAATAACAATGTCTACTCAAGTTAGTCAGAATTCGTACCATACAATCAAAAGCTCCAAGTTGTCCATGCATCGGACGTGGCATGTTGCAGCATCAACCAAAGCTTGCACAGATGAGTTGTGGTGTGTGCACAACGTCTAGGCGACATCGGCGTTGTACAACGACATGCACCATCAGCCAAGCCCTTTGTGCTTTAGGCAAGAAATATCGGCCAGCGGAAAGAGGCATGGGCCATGCGACATTAATCGTGGATGACCCGCATTGGTCGTGGCTTATGCAAATTGCTCTATCGACGTTGGTGGTGGACTACTCGCACAGGTTTTGGATTGTGCACATCTTCTCATTCATTTTCGAGCATGGGTTGTGCGTATCGGTCCGGCAAACTCTGTAATAATCTAAGCACATCAGCTAGGTGAGACCCGTTGTCACCTACGTGCATCGGTCAGGTGACATCAGTTTTGGCCTGCGCGCATCGGCCAACGTTAGGTTACAATAGCCAAGGCCTACACATACCAATCTTGGTGTTTGTGCATAGAATCAATGACACATTCGTGTCATGCATGTAATACTAGGTGACGTCGGCTAACGACTGCAACTTAAACAAAAATCTCCATGCATCTGATGTGGTTTGTGCACATCTGGAAAGCAACATCGGATAATGACATGCATCATCATCCAAGGATATGTATGTATAATCGATGGAGTGTGTGCATTTTCTTTGCAACATCTACGTCGGGAATAAAATGCACCATCATCCTAGGCTAGTGTGCTTCGAGCAAGCGACATCGGCCCATAATGGTAGGCAACATCGATGTAAGGTGTTTCATATCCCCATCACCTTTTGAATGCAAAACGGTCATTTGAAATGGAGCGTGGACTTCCCCACCGTGTTGCCTTTTTCCTGAATACAATGATCAATCAATTTCATACGTGGCATTAACGCATCGCGTTTTGACTGCACAGAAAGGTAGGCCGACATTTGACGTGTGCTGTATCTATTTTTCATGTCCTGCACACACCCTTCGGCGACATTGCACGTGTCCTGCAATTTTTTTTTGTAGCCAGCACACATCAACAAGCCGATACCAAATGTGGCCTGCCAGCATTTTGTGTAGCCTACACACATCACCTAGCAGATACCGAATGTGGCCTGCCAGCATCATCCATATCCTGCACACATCAATCTACCTTGGTCAAACGTGGCAAGACCGCATCACCTCTAGCCTACACATATCAATTGGTGATATCAGGTGTTTCCTACCTTTATCAACTTTGGCCTACACAATGGTCAGCTGACTTTCAACATGGATTGCCTACATCATCCTTGGCCTAGACACTAGGTTATCCAAATTCTAGCATTTCCTTCCTTTAATGCCTTTATCCTGAGCACAATGTTAAGTCGATGTCGTACGTGGCCTGCCCGCATGAACTTTGACCTATACTGTATCTTCCCGCCTCGCCATTGTCCTTCACACAATATGTAGTTGACGTTAGATATGGGCTATCAGCATTATCCTTAGACTGCACATATTAGTCTGTCGCCGTGAAACTTGTCCTGATAGTATTGTCTGTACCCTACACACATTAGTTATTGACATTGAACTTGGTATATCAATATCTTTCATAGCCTGCACACATTGGTAACCCGACATTGAATGTTAACTGCCACAATCGTGCGTTGCCGACACATATCGGTCTATAAATGTCGGCCAATGGCAAACAACTTGCGCAAAGGTTTACACGCACTAACGTGGAATGTGAGTGTCTTGCAAGGGACATTACCCTTAGGATTGAGATATCAACCAACTCATGCACGCATAAGTTGAAGCTTGTGCGCATGGACTAGGTGAGATCGTTCGTGGCCTGCATGGATCGTCTTGGCGAGGACATCGACAAATGGAAGATAAAATTATCCAAGGTTTGAACGCATCATCCATGTCGTGTAGACAGCCGTGGCGTTTGAGCATTGGTTGGAGGACAACGAGGTGGTGCGACAGGCAACATCAACCAAGGCCTATGTGCTTTGGCCATGAAATGTCGACTAACACAACGCTGCATCTAATATGAGACATTGGTCATAGATCGCCTGCATCGGTTATGGCCTGTCCACATTGCTCCGTTTACATTTTTTGTGGACTGTCTGCATCAGTCGTGTCTTGTGCACATCGCACAGTCATTCTTGGGTGTGGGTTGTGCGCATCGATCAGGGGAATTCAACCATGGTCAGAGCGAGGTGACATGAGTTGTGTCCTGTGCGCATCAAACAAGCAACATAAGCAAACGACATGCAACAAGACCCTACACACATCAATCATGGCGTGTGTGCATCGACTCGATGACTGCGGTCATGGCCTATGCGCATCAACTTGGCGACATCATTGAATGGAAAGTAACATCATATAAGTCATGCATGCATCATACATGGCGTGTGCGCATCAACTCGGCTAAATTTGTTATGGCCTGCATGCATTGGGCAGGCGTTGTCGGCCAATGACAGGTTCCATCAACCAAGGTCATTACAAATGTGATGTGGTTTGTGCACATTTAGAAAGAAACATCAGACAAAGATATCCAAGGATTTGCATTCATAACCCATGGAGTGTGTTAATCATCTTGGCGACATCGACGGCGGCAGCAGGAGGAACCATCAACAGAGGCTTGTATGCTTCGAGAAAGTGACGTCAGCCAATCGTAAGAAGCATCTTAGCTTGCGCACATTTGACATGGCATCTGCACATATGGAAAGCGACCCCAACCAATGAAAAGAAATATAATCGAAGACCTGCACGCATTTGACATGGCGTCTGCGCATCTTAAAAGCGAAGCCAACAAATAAAAAAAATATAATCGAAGACATTCACACACTTAATTGTTTCGTGCACACATCGACTGGTATCTTTAATCGTTGGATCATTGCATCGACCAAGCTACATCACATGTGGCCTATGGGCATTGGTTAAGGGACATGGTGGAATGACAGAGAGCCAAAAATAAGTCCTACATGCAACAGTCCTGACGTGTGTTCTTCTACTCATGGACATCAATCCTAGCTTACACGTAGTGGTCAGGTGACATCGACTATTGGAAGGCAACATTATCCAAGGCCTACATGCATGAGATATGGAAACATGTGTAGCCATTCGGCGACACTGGTCGTCAGTTCCAAGTTTCGTCCAAGTGACATCGGCAAAAGGTAGGCACCATCTGCCAAGGTATTCACGCATCTTATAGTTTATGCGCATCATGCAACCAACATCTGACTATGGCATGCAAAATCATCCAAGGCATGTACATAACCTATGGGGTGTTTGCCTTAGCTGAGAAACATTGATGTCGGCCAACGATAGAAACTATCAACAAACGCTAGTGCACTTTGAGTAAGGGACGTCAGACATTGATAGGCTAAATTATCCAAGGCTTTCTTGTATCTATCGTGGCATGTGTGCTTCGATAGGGTGTTATTTGTATCATCCAAAGTAGGGAATATTTGGAAAAAGCCTATTAGCTTTACAAAAGCGATGTTGGTCAACCAGAAGCAGCATCTACCAAGGCATGCATGCATCAGTTGTGGCATGTGTGCATCGTCAGGGTGACTTCGGCATCAGGCAATGTCGTAGATGGCATATTGTTTAGCTGACGCTAGTCATAAAATGCCTTCATCCCCGATGACTTGTGCACATATCTTACCCCTTGTTATAAGGCGTGTATTGCCCACATCACCTATGGCGTTCAAACAATAGTCAGGCAATATTTGTCCAGCAAAACGGTCAGCCAATATCGGAGGTTCACTCACCCCATCGCTTTTCTCTTGCACAGTGGTTAGCAGACGTCAAGTGTGGCCTTCTCACATCGCCTTTGGCCTATAGATAATGGTGAGCCGATGCTGAATAAGGCCTTCCTGCATCGTTTTTGTCCTACACACAATGGTCTGCCGACATTGGACATAGGCTGCACCTATCATCTATGGCCTTCACACAATAGTCTTCCTTTGTCGGATTTATTTTGCCAACATACTCCATAGCCTTCACACAACGTTCTACCAATGTCAGAATGAACTGTCCGCATTGCTTGTGGCTTGCACTTGTTCGATGTGTGACATTGCATGCAGTGACATTGATCAAGGTCAAGTCGACAACATACGGATGTTCACACAGTACAAAAATCAAAAGATTTGGAAACGCCCTTCTTCAAAATAACATATTCATCTATTTTCCATCATTTATTCTCAAAGTTTCCACCTCACGTGGTTTTTTCGTACCAATTTAATCATATTTACGGCTTGTATGATATTTAAAAATGTTTGATATGTACAAATACATAATCTATCATTAGGTTGAAATGTTTAGAAGTATTGTCAAGCATTTTCATATGTTGCTGACTTTTATTCATTCATTAAAAATTAATTTAAAGTTTTGTTTTTTAAGTCATATTTTAAAATTTTTAATTTATTAAATTATTGAATTTAATAAAATAATAAAGTTAGTAAAGAGAGTCGACCTTCACATCAGCATACATTAGGTAGCATTAGCCCAAGGCTAGTGTGCTTCCGACAAGCCACATTGCCCAACGGCAAGCAACAAAAGTCGTGGCAAGTGCGGATCGGAAAGGCGACATCAACATTGTCTGATGGCTCGCAGCATAAGCCAAGGAATATATGCGTTGGGAAAGCGACATCGGCTAACGACAAGCGGCATTGTCTAGGCGACATGTAAATAATCGCATCTGATGTGGCCTGTGCGCATCGGTCAAGCATAAACCGTCCATATAGACTTTGGCCTGCACAAGAATTGTACTAGTCTAAATATATCGGTCAACAAATGTCCTCCAATGGCATAAAGCGTTAGCCAAGGCTTGTGCACCTTTGACGTGGCATATGCACATCTCGCAAATGAAGTTGGCCCATGGCATGCGGCTTCAGCGAATGCTTGCACGCACAGATACTTTCCAATGACATTATACATCAGACAAGCACGCATGCACGAATATGGCATGTGCGCATCTGGCAAGCAACATCAGCCAACGAAATGCAGCATCAGGTAAGGCTTGTATGCATCAATTGTGTCGTGTGCACATCGACTGGGAAATTACAGTCGTGGTTTGAGTGCATCAACCATGCAATATCACCCGAGGTCTGTGCGCATTGGTAAGGCGACATCGGCCAATGACACGGAGAAACAAAGAAGGTTTGCACATAGCAGTTGTTGCATGTGTACAATGACTCAATGATAGTGCATCGGCTCGGTGAAATTGGTCATCGCTTTCATGTTTTGGCCATGTGACGTGAGGCAACGACAAGCACCATCAACCAATGTCTTTAAGAATCTAACATGGTTTGTGAGAATCTTGCAACCTACGTTGAACTACGCTATGCACAATCATCCAAGGAATGTACAGAACCTATGGGGTGTGTTAAATGGCTGAGCGACATTGACGTCAGCCAAAAATAGGCACCAACAACAAAGACTTGTTCTCTTTGAGTAAGTAATTTGGCCAATGATAGGCAACATAAACTAATTTTAATACACATCTCTCGTGGCGTGTTTGCATTGACTAGGCTCTATTTACATCAGCCAACGTAAGGAAGCATCAACTAAGGCCGATGATCTTAAGGCAAGAAACATCAACTAAGGGATGCATACATCATCCATGTTGGGTATGCATCGGTATGTCGACTCTAGCATCGGCTAACGGAAGGCAAAAACATCCAAGTCCTCTGTGTTTTAGGCATATAACATAACCCATCGATAAGCAGACTTGACGAGGTGACATTTTTTGTGGACTTTCATATTGACTGTTGCTTGTGCACATCCCTACGATGACATCGAGCGTGGTCCTATCGCATTAGTCTCTCCCTATGATATCACTTAGTTATGGTCAAGCATGACCTTTCCGCAACAGCTTTGGCCTGCACACGATGTCTAGTCGGCATTATACGTGCACTGCCCACCTTGGCCGTGGCATGCACATATTCATGGGCCAACGTAAGACGTGGATTCTTAATATCGTCCGTAGCCTACACACATTGGCCTATAAATGTAGAATGTTTCCTCCAAGAATTTTCTGTATCATTCATACAATGGTCTGCAAATATCTGACCAGCCCCAGACACATCACCTCAAGCTTGCACAAATAGGTTAGGCAACATCGTGTGTTGCTTGCCCCCATCGACTATGGCGTCCACATCGATCAGGCAACATCAAGCGTGGACTGCTCACATCTCCTTTATCCTACTGGCCACAGTTAGATAATGTAAAGCATTTCCTGCATGTATTGACTTTTCCCTACACGTAATGGTCATCAAACAAAGAGTATTGCCGTCCCGCATCGGCTTTGGCCTCCATGAAATTGTCAGCCGATGTCAGACATGGTCTTCCTTCCTTGCCTTTGGCCTGCAAAAAAAGGTCTGTCTACGTCGAAAGTGGTCTACAAACATCAACTGTATCTTGCACACATTCATCTGGAAACAACATGTGGCCTGCAAGCATTATCTATAGCATACAAATGTTGTTAAACATATTTGTCCAATGCTGTAAAGCGTCAGCTAAGTCATGCACGCATCACCGTGGTATGTCCACATTTGGCATACGAAGTCGGACAATGGCATGGGCCTTCGATCAAGGATTCCTCGCACAAACATGGAATGTGCATATCTTGCAATCAATGTAGTCTAATAACATGCGATATCAGCCAAGCATGTATGCACATACATGGCATGTGCGCATCTGGCAAACAACGTCGACCAATGTCATGCAGCATTATCTAAGTCATGCATGCATCAGTTGCGTCGTATGAACATCGAATGGGCAATATCAGTCGTGGTTTGACTACATCATATGAGGCCTGTGCGAATTCGTAAAGTGATATATTCTAACAACAAGGAGAAACAACCAAGGCCTGCACGGATGAGTTGTGCTCTGTGTACGATGAATCATTGACATCTGTCCTACCGTACACACAGTGACAAGATGACCTTGAAAAATTGAAGGCAACATAAGCTAAGGACAGAATGCATCACCCACGGCATGTGTGTATCGGCTTGGCGATATCCGTCCTGGCTTGCAAGTTTTGTCCATGTGACATCAGCCAACAGGAAGCACCATTAACAAGGTGTTCACGTATCTAATGTGGTTTGTGTGCATCTTGCAACTAACGTCGGACTACGATATGCAAAATCATCCGAGACATGTACATATAACCTTTGAGGTGTGTGCATCGGTTGAGCGACATTGATGTCAGCCAAAGATAGACACCATCAACAAAGGGTTGTGTACTTTGAGTAAGCATCCTTAGCGGAAGCGTGCACATTTCTCAGCTGACATTGATTGTGGACTGCCCGCTTAGATTTTTTCCTACGAATAACGATCTCTGATATCTAGCGTTGCGTACACAAATCGCATTCACCTGTATAAGTATTAGGCAATGTCCCGCGTAGCCTTTCTATATCGCCTTTGGTGTGCACAAACTAGATAGTTGAAGTCTGATATGGCCTTCCCACATCGCCATTGTCCTACACATAATTGTTAGACGACATCGAACGTGGACTACCTGCATGGCCTTTTGCATGCACATAATGGTTAAGCGACGTCAGAAGTGGGCTGAACCTATACTTTATGGCCTTCCAACATTTTCCATAACATGCACTAATAAGTTTGCCGACATCTAACATTGCGTGCCAGCATATTCCTTAGCCTGCCCATATCATTTTGTAGATGTTAGCCAATGGAAGGCACATTATCCAAGGCCTGCACATATTCTTTATGGCTTTTATGTATCGATTGGAAAAAATTAGCATCGACAAACCTCAGGAAATATCATATAAGATATGTTCATTTTGGGCAAGCGTTGTTGGACAACAATAGGTATCATCTTCCAAGGAGTGCATACATCCGCCATGACATGTTTCCATCGGCCATGCGACATCGTCGTCGGCCTGCAAGATGAAGCATCAGCCAAGGCATGTGTGCTTTGAGCAAGCGACATCGTTCGTGCATTGTTTGCATCTTCTGTATCTTGTGCACATCGCACACCTATCATCGGGTGTGAACTGACCGCCGCCCTTGGCATGAAAATATTAATTAGGCGACATCCGGCATTGCCTATCCTCATCGCCTTTGGCAAGAACAATGACCAGCCTACGTTGAACACTGCCTGAACCCATCATCTATGTCTTGAACATTTTTCAGCCGACCTCGATTATTGACATCCTACATGTTTTTTGGTCTGTACATAATGGTCAACCGACGTTGGATAAGGCCTTCTCGCATCCCCTTTGACCTACTCGCGATGGTAAGCTGGCGTCGAACGTGGTTTTCACACAACAGTCAGTCGATGTCGGACATGTACTACACCCATCGTCTTTGATCTACAAACATTAGTCAACCAATATTGGATATGGGAAACACCTATCGTCCAAGGCGTGCACACAACGGACTTCAAATGTTGGACATCGCCTTCCATTTTCATCCATAGCTTCCACATATCTTTCTACTTACATCAAACTGACCAGGTTGTATTTTTTGTGGCTTGCAATATTTGATCCCTCAACGTCGAATGTGCCTGCTTGCATTGTCTCTAGCTTGCACTTGTTAGACGACGGACGTCGCATGCGGCGATAATTACCAAGGTCTAGTTGATAGCATGTGGATGTCCATGTCATAAAAGAATCAAAACAGTGTGAAACGTCCTTCTTACATAAAAACATATTCATCCAGTTCCCATCATCTATTCTCAATGTTTCCACCTGACGTACTTCTACCATACCAATTTCTTCATGTTTACGGTTCCTACAATATTGAAAAATCTTCTATCTATACAAACATGTAATCTATCATTACTTTCATTTATTTAGAAGTATTTTCAAGAATTTTCATATTTTTCCAACTTTTATTCATTGTTTGAAAATTTTTTATAAGGTTTTTATTTTTTACGTCACATTTTTAAAATTAAATCTTTTAAAATTGTTGAATTTAATACTTTATTTATTTGTGTTTTTTTTGCGTGATTTTATAATTTTTCAGATTTTTCCTATTTTTTAATTATTAATTGCCTATTTTAGGGATTTAATGAACAAAAATAAATGTAAAAAAATGTTCAAATTGTTGAATTTAAGGTTGTCATTATTATAAGATAATTTTATATTTTCCTATTTCTTATCAATGTACTACTCTTTTTCAAAATTTACCAAATATAAAAATTTTTGTATCTTTGAGTATATGGTTTCTATATTAATTGTTGAATTTTTTCGGTTTAGTTTATATTTTCAAAAAAAAACTACTTTTTCTAATTTTAGTCATGAATTACCATTTTAGATATTTATCAAATATAAAAATAAATTAAAAAATGGTTAAATTTTTGAATTTCAGGTTACTTTATTTAATTATAAATTTTTGGCATCAAGTTTTATATTATAAATGAATTAGCAATTTTTGGGGTTTATAGAAGAAAAATAAACATTGAAAAACATGTTGAATATGATAAATTTAAGGTTACTATATTTATTTATGAATTTTTGGCACTACTTTGATATTTTTAATATTTTTTATTCATGAATTACCGTTTTTTGAGATTTACCAAAGAAATAATAACAAAAAAATGGTTAAAATTATTGATTATAAGGTTACTTTATTTATTTGTGAATTTTTTATCTTAATTTTATATTTATTTTAATAGTTTTCCTATTTTTTAATCATCAATTACTCATTTTCCGGATTTATCGAACAAGATAAAAAATAAAATAAATTGTTAAAATTATTGAATTTAAGGTTACTATATTTATTTGATTATTTTAGTGTTGTATGTTTTTTCATATTCTTCCTATATTTTATTAATTAATTACTCATTCTTGGGTTTAACCAAAAAAATTTAAAAAATTGTTGAAATTTGTTTTTTATATTTAAAATTATTATTTGTGTAAGCTGATGTGTGTTTGTACCTTACAAAAGTGCATATTTCAATTGTAGATGTTCATAATGAACCTTTGGAAAAAATAATGTCTACTATATAAGTCGGAATCAGCACCACATAATCAAACACTCCAAGTGATTAATGCATCGGACGTGGCATGTTGGCATCAAGCAAATGACGTCGGCCAATGACAAGCAGCATTATGCAAGGCTTGCACGCAGTAGTCGTGGCGTGTGTGCATCGGTTAGGTGACATCATTGTAGTGCAATGGTAGGCACCAACAGCCAAGGCCAATGCTCTATGGGAAAGAAATGTCGGCCAACGTAAAGTTGAATCAGCCATGCAACATTGGTCGCGCATCACCTGCATTTGTCGTGGCTTATGCGCATTGTTCCGTCGACATTGATCGTGACTGCCCACATCAATTGTCGCTTGTGAACATCAACACATTCATTTTCGAGTGGGCTGTGCGCATCGATCAGGAGAATTTTGTCATGATCTGAGAGAATGTGTCAGGTTACACATGTTTTGGTATGCGTGCATTGGTCAGGTTACAGTAGTTGTGTCCTGCGCGCATCGACCAAGCGACATCGACCAATTGCAGGTTACAATACCCAAGGCCTACACATATCAATCTTGGAGTATGTGCACTGACTCAATTATATGTTTTTGGCCTGCATGAATTAGCCAGGTGACGTCGACTAACGATAGGCCTCATCAATCAAAGTCATCACGCATCTGGCGTGGTTTATGCACATCTGGAAAGCAACATCGGACAACGACATAAATCATCATCCAAGGATATGCATGCATAACCCGTGGAGTGTTTAGATCGTCTTTGAAACATTGACGTCAGCTATAATATGTACCATCAACAAAGGCTTGTGTGCTTCAGGCAAGCGACGTCGGCCAATGGTAGCTAACAATAGATAAGTCCTGCATGTAACTTACATGGTATATGCGCTTCTATAAAGTAAAGCAGGCTTATGGAGAGTGGAATCAGCCAAGCTTAAACTAATTGTCGTGGTGTGTGTGTATCTCCTAGAAGAGCTTCGCATCGGCTACATTCGGTAGCATTATACACGGATGGTGCATTTCTTGCATGTGACGTTTCCCAACAGCATGCAACATAAGTCGTGGCTTGTGTGGACCGACAGGGAGACATCAGCATCAGCTGACAGATGGCAACATAAGTCAAGGCATATCTGCTTCAGGAAAATGACATTGAGCAATGGCAAATGACTTTGGCAGGTGACTTAGGCCATAGCCTACTGTATTAGACATGGCTTGTACACACGATCAAGAGTGGAGTGGTCGCATCAGTCATGGACTATTTTAATCATTTATTAGTCGTAGGTCTTAGCTTTCCCGCATCACCCTTGGCGTGCACACCACGTCCAACCGACGGCTGATGGGAGTTACCCGCATGGGCCGTAGCCTACACATTGCCCTACCCACGTCGGACATGAAGTGCTTGCATCGGCCCTGGTTTGTGCCTATATCATAGTCATCGTCGGGCATGGAATACGTACATCACTTGTTGCCTTCAAACAACGTTCAAGCAATATCAGGTGTTGCCTTCCCCCATCGACCTTGTCCTGCACAATGATCAACCGACGTCGGGTCTTTACTACCTCCATCACCCTTTGCCTGCACAATTGTCATTTGACGTCGAGCGTGGCCTTCCCGTGTCGCCTTTGTCCTGAATAAAATTTTAAGCCAATGTAGAAAGTGGTATTCCTGCATCGTCTTTGGCCTGCAAACAATGGTCTGCCAAATACAGACGTGGCATACCTGCATTGACTTTTTCATGCACACAAGAGTCGATCTACGTCGGATATGGGTTGTACCTATGTTATGTGGCCAGCACACACCGGCCAACGGCGACACAAGTGTCCTACAAGCTTTGGTTGTAGCCTGCTAAGGTTAGCCATCCAATATCGAATGTTGCCTTCCACCTTCATTCGTATCATACACACCTCTGTCTACCTTGGTCAAACATGGTCTGGCTACATCACTTATAGCGTGCACTTACTATTTGGCAAAATTTGGCGTTGCCTTCCTCCATCAAATTTGTCCTGCACAACGGTTAGCCAACGTCAGACGTGGATTGCCTGCATCATTATTGGCATACCCACCACGGTCATCCGACTTCTAGCATTGCCTCCCTTTATTGTCTTTAGCCTGCACACAATGGTCTGCTGACGATGTACGTGGCCTACCCGCGTTTCCTTTCACTTTCACACAATCTTCCTGCCTCATCATTGTCCTTGATACAACACTTAGCTGACATTAGATGTGGGCTGCAAAAATTGTCTTCAACCTGCACAGATTGGTCTATACCATCGAACTTTTCCTGAGAGCATTGCCTATAGCCTACACACATTGGTTGTTGACGTCGAACGTGGTCCGTCAGAATAAACCGTAGCCTACACTCATTGGTACACTGACATCAAATGTTGCCTGCCAGTATTCTGTGTTGCCAGCACATATCGGTCTATAGATGTCGGCCAATGCTAGACAACATCCACGAAGGCATACACACAAAAACGTGGAATGTGCGTTTCTTGCAAACGATGTCACCCTAACGTTTGCGATATAAACTAAGTCATGTATGCATAAGTTGGGGCGTGTGTGCATTGACTTAACAACATCATTCATGCGTGAACGCTTCCGCCAGGAGACTTCCATCAATGGCAGAAAACATCTTCCAAGGATTGCACACATCATTCATGGCCTATGGTTATCTAATGGGTGTCATTTGTTATGGTCTTTATTTATTGTCCATGTGATATTAGCCAACAACAGATAATATTAACCAAGGTATTCACCTATGTGATATTGTTTGTGCACATTTGACAAGCGACGTCTGAAAAGAGCATGCTATATCATTCCACTCATGATCACATAATCAATAGTATGTGTGCATCGGCTAGGCGACATCGACGTTAGTAATAGAAGACACCATCTACAAAGGCTTATATGATTCGAGAAATCTATGTTGGTCAATGATAGGTCGCATCACCCAAGGCCTGCACACTTTTGACATTGATGTGTACAACTAGCAAGTAACATTGGCCATTGGAATACACAATCAGCCAAGGCCTGCATGCATTGGTCATGGCGTGTGTGCATTGGCAGGGTGACCAATGCATCTTCCTACGTCAGGTAGCGTCAGTCAAGGTAGGTGCGCCTTGGGAAAGCAATGTTGGCCGATGGAAGGCACCATAAGCCGTTGCATGTGCATATCGGCAAGGCGTCATTGTGTCGGCTGACAGCAAGTAGCATCAGCCAAGGCCTATCTGCTTCAGGCAGGAGACATCATCCAACACGAAGAGGGGTAGGCCAAGATACATTAGTTTTATATAGTCGCATTGGCTATGACATGTGAACATCACTTAGGAGATGTCAGGCGTGGACCAGCCGTGGCCTGTAATCATCATTGAGCGATCATCAAGATTGGCCTTTTCGTATCGCCCTTGGCCTGCACAAAATACCAAGTCGATATCAGACATGGTATACCCGCATTGTCCGTGTCATGCACATTTCTCAACCGATGTTTTCCATGGACTGCCTACATCCCTGGTGAGTTATGCACATCACTTATCCATTGTCGGGCGATTACGGCCTGCATCGTCCTTGGACTGGAAAAAAAAAGTTAGGCAACATCAACTCTTGCCTGCCTACGTCGACTTTGTCCTACATAAATTTTAGCCGATGTCAGGCATTCCTTGGCTCCATCACCTTTGGCAAGCACAACGATCAGCCGACCTCCAGTATGGCCTTCCCTTATTGCCTTTTTCATGTACACAATGGTAATCCAATGTCGAACATGGCCTTCCTACATTGCCTTTGACCTGCACACAATGGTCAGTTCACGTCATTTGTTGCCTACACTCGTCGCCTCTTGCCTGCATACAACGATCAGTCAAAGTCAAACGTGGGATGCACCTACCATCCGTGGCCTACACACATCTTCAAATGGAAGGCAGAATCGGCCAAGACATGCACGTATCATCCGTGTAATGTGTGGATCGATTGGGAGACATTGGTCATGGCATGCATGCTTTGGCTAGGTGACATCGGCCAATGACAAGATGCATCAACAAAGGTCTACACGCATCTGACATGGTTTATGCCCATCTAGAAATTTACATAGGATTGCGACATACAACATAATTTAAGGCATGAAAATATAACATGTGGTGTGTGTGCATAGGCTGAGTGACATTAACATTACCCAATGACAAGCACCATCAATAAAGGCTTATGCACTTTTAGAAAGCGACGTCGGCCAACGATTGGCAATATAAGCCGAGGTCATCACTCATCCTACATGGCATATGAAAAATATTGCAAGAGATGTTTGTCGATAGAATGCAACATCAACAAAGGTCTACACCTATCTTAAGTGGTGTGTGTGCATTGACATGGCGCTATTTGCATTGGCCAACCTTAGGCAGTATCTCCCATTTCATGTTTGCTTCAGGCAAGGGACGTTTGCCAATAACAAGCATCATCAACCAAATCATGCACGCATCAGCCCCGGCGTATGCGCATCGACTAGGCTACTTCAGTGTCGACAAGCGACAAAAAGCATCAGCAAAGGCCTCTGCACTTCATCCAAATGACATCAGCCAACAATACACAACATAGGGTAGATGATATTAGTAATGGACTACTTTATCGGCTGTTTTGTATGAATATCGGTAAGCTAATATCGAGCGTGGACCTGTCGCATCGGTTGAGGACTATGTACATCACTCAACATTAGTCAAGCTTGACCTTCCCACCTCAGTAGTAGCCTACACATTCTTCAGCCGACATCGTTTGTAGACTGCGCACATCGGGCGTTGCTTGTGCACATTGAATATCCATCGTCGAGTGTGCACTGCCCGCATAGACCTTGACCAGCAAACAATGGTTAGCGATATCTTGCATTACCTGCCCCCATCACCTTTGGCCTAAACAACGGTCAGTCGATGTCAATCGTTGCCTTCCTTCACTTCCTTTGGTACGCAAAAAAAAATTAGCATCAATGTGTCGTTCCCGTATTGTCTTTTGACTACACACAATGATTAGCCGGTATCGGACATATAACCTTTTGCATGCACACAACGGTCAAGCGATGTCGGATGTGTGATGCACCTGTCATCCATGGTTTGCATACATTAGTAAGCGGATGTAAGAGTGGCCTACCAACATCATCTGTAGTGTACACTCCTCAGTTTTCCAATATCAAACATGCCGTACCAACATTATTCATAGACTGGACACATCGGCTTGTAGATTTCAACCAACAGCAAGAACCTCAGCTAAAACTTACACATATCAGTTATGGCATTTTTGCATTGGTTGGGCGATATTTGCATTGACAAAGTCATGCAGCATCATCCAACGAATATGCACTTTGGGCAAGCGACGCTAGCAAACAAAAATTATCATCTTCCAAGACCTGTACGCATTAGGTGAGGGGTATGCACGTCGACAGGGAAATAACGACATCGGCCAACGACATGAAGAATTAGACAAGGCCTGTGTTCTTCAACCAAGAGAAATCTTCATACCGAAACTGGCATCAGACAGAAGACATCAGTCATGGACTGTAGCATTGGTCGTTGCCTATGAACATTGCTTAGCTAACATCGGTCGTGGACTAACCATATTCTCCGTGTCTTTTGAACATTGCTCATCCATCGTCGAGTGTTGAATGCCCTCTTTGCTCTTTTCCTACAATTCATAGTCACGCAACATCACGCGTTGCCTGTCCTCATCACCTTTTGCCAGCACAACAGATTGCTGACATCGAATTCAGCTTTAACCTTGCACCTCTTGCTTGAATATTGGACAACAAACGTTGAACATTGACTCTAATATCACCTTTGGCCTGTACATTATGGATAACCAATATTGGACATGACCTTCTCGCATCACCTTTTTGTCTGTACACAATGGTCATCCGAAGTTGGATACATCCTTCACAGAATGGCCACCCAATATGGGACATGGGATGCACCTATCGTCTATGGCTGGAATACATAAGTCTGCCGATATTAGAAATGGGCTGCACCTATCAACCGTGGTCTGCACACATCTAGCTGCCAATGTCGGATGTCGCCCCGCCATCATTGTTCATAGCCTGCACTCATCGGTGTACCGATGTCAACGTGATCAACCCTTATTGAATGTGGCCTACACACTTCAATTAGACGACGTTGGATGCAACTTTCCGCATCACGTGTCCTTTGGACCCTTCGCCCACCCGCCACCAGTGGCTTACACTTGTTAGATGAGCTACTCTTGTGCAACGACATTGATCAAGGTGTAGTCAACAACATGCATATGTTTATGCCGTACAAAAATCAAATGAGTGTGAAATGTTCTTCCTGCATAACAACATATTTATCCATTTTCCATCATTTATTCTCAACATTTCTATCTCACACGGTTCTTTCTTAAAAAATTCATCAAGGTTACTGTTCGTACAATATAGATTTATTTTTTTTGTAAAAGTATGTCATCTATCATTATTTCACATGTTTATCAGTACTTCAATATTTTTTTGACATTTATTCACTATTTAAAATTTATTTTTACAATTTTTTTGTGGTAAATTTTAAAAATTCAAATTTTTTAAATAGTTGAATTCAATTCTTTATTTATTAGTGAATTTTATTTTCATTAATTTTATAATTCTTTCAGATTTTTCTTATTTTTTATTAATTATTTACCCATATTCGGATTTACCGAACAAAAATAAATATCGACAAAATTGTTGAAATTGTTGAATATGGATACTATATACATTTGTTACTTTTTGGATTTAATTTTACATTTTTCCTATTTTTATTAATAAATTACCCTTTTTCAATATCTACAAAAAGAAAAAGAAGTAATTGTTGAAATTGTTGAATTTATGGCTACAATATTCATTTTTGAATTTTCAGCGTTAATTTTATATTTTTTATTTTTTTCCTATTTTTATTCCTGAATTTCCCACTTTAGATATTTACTGAACTAAAATAAAAATTTAAATATTGTTGAAGTTAATGTTTGTATATTTATTTGTGAATTTTTGGCATTTATCGTTTATTTTTTATTATATATTAATGAATTACCAATTTTCGAGATTTATCAAACAAAACTAAATATTTAAAAAATGTTGAAATTGATGAATTTAGGTTTACTGTATTTATTTTTGAATTTTTGGAGTTAATTTTATATTTTTATTAAAGTTTTCCTATTTTTTTCTTCATCAATTATTTAGTTTCAAGATTTATCGAACAAAAATAACAATTAAAAATATTGTTAAATTTATTGAATTAAAGTTTACAATATTGATTTGTAAATTTTTGGTGTTAGTATTATTTTTTTCATATTCTTCCTATCTCTCATTAATCAATTACTCATTTTTGTGTTTTACCGAATAATATTAAAAATTCTTGAAAACTATTATTTCACATTTGAAAAATTTATTTGTGGATGGTAATGTGTTTTTGTACCATAGAAAGTGCATATTTAGGTTGTATATGTTCAATATAAATCTTTTGAAAACACGATGTCTACCCTAGTAAGCAAGAATCCGCGACATAGAATTAAATGCTACAAGTGGGACATGCATCACACATGACATATTAGTATCGGGCAAGCGACGTTTGCCAACGACAGGGAGCATCAGAAAAGGCCTACATGCTTGAGTCGTGGCGTGTGCGCGTCGACTGGAGGACATCGACATTGTGCAACATGAACCATAAGCCAAGGCCTATGTTCTTTGGGCAAGAAATGTCGACCAACATAGTGTGACATCGGCCATGGAACATTGGTCAAGGATTAACCGCATTGGTCGTGACTTGTGCACATTGCTCCATCGACATTTGTCAAGGACTGCCTGCTAGGTCGTGGCTTGTGTACATTGCTCAGTCATAGTCGGGTGTGGGCTGTGCGCATTAGTCAGGGGAATTCAGCCATGGTCAGAGCGCATCGGTCAGGCGATATTAATTCTGGCCTGCGCGCAAAGAACAAGCGACATCGTTTAACGACATGCACCAGCATCTTGTACGCATCAATCATGTCATATGTTCAAAGACTTGACGACGTTGGTCATGGACTATGTGTATCAAAATGGAAGCATCTTTCAGTGGAAAGCAACATCATATAAGGCAAGCATGCATGATACATGGCGTGTGCACATCGACTGGGAGACATTGGTCGTGACGTTCAAGCATTGGCCAACCGACGTTAGCCAACGGCAGCATGGATCAACCATGCTCTTAACACATCTGATGTTGTTTCTGCACATTTAGAAAGAAACATCACAAAACGACATACCACATCATGCAATGATATGCTTTTATAACCCATGACTTGTCTGAATAGTCTTGGTGATGTTAGCATCGACAATATTAGGCACCATGAAAATAGGTTTTTGTGCTTCGTACAATTTACGTCGGCCAATGGTAGGAAGCATCTTAGCATGAACACATCTTACATGGCTTATGCGCCATCTTGGAAGCGACACCAGCCAATGAAAACCCACATCAGCTAAGGCCTGCACACATAAGTTTTGTTGTGTGCACATTGACTAGGTAATTTCATTCATTGGTTGAGTGCATCGAACGAACAACCTCATCTGTTGCCTATGCGCATTAGCCAAGCAAAATAAGCTAAAGACAGGGAGAAACAAATAAGGACAGCACGCATCAGTCGTGTGGTATATGTATCAACTCATGGACATCAATCCTAGCCTACACACAGTGGCCAGGTAATATCAACAATTATAAGGCAATATTATCAAAGGCCTATAGGCATCAATCGTAGCATGTGTTCATTGTCTTGGAAATATTGATCGTTACTTGCAAGTTTCATCAAGGTGACATTGGCCAAAGGAACGCACCATCAGCCAAGGTCTTCAGGCATCTTATGTAGTTTCTACGCATCTTGGAACCGATGTCGGACTAGGATATGAAGAATCAAACAAGTATTGTATACATAACCTCTGTGGTGTATGCATCGACTGAGAGACATTAACATCGGCAAACCATAGGTACGATCAACAAAGGCTTGTGTACTTTGAGTAAGCGACATCGGCAAGTGATAGGCATCATTAGCTAATGCTTGTGCACATCTGTTGTGGTGTGTCTACTTCGACTTGGCTCTATTTGCATCGGCCAACATAAGGCAACATTGGTAAAGGCCTGTAAGATTCAGGAAAGTGACGTTGGTCAACGACAAACATCATCAACCAAGGCATTAATGCATCAGTTGTGGCTTTTGCGCATCGAAAAGGTGACTTTAGCGTCAGCCTACGACAGGAAGCATAAGTCAAGGCCTAAGAGCTTCGAGCAAATGACATTTGCCAAAAAAACCGTATTACCAAGACGACATTCCTCATTGAATATGGCGTCGGTTTTTACCTATGCATGTCCCTTAGTTGACGTCAAGCATGGAACTGTCACCTTAGTCGTGTTCTATGCACATCACTAAGTGGTCATCGATTTCGGTCTTCTCACATCACATTTGTCTTGGATAAAATGACCAATCTATGTCAGACGCGGGACTGGCCACCTCGGCCGTAGAGTGGACTTCCCGCATGTACCATTTCTTGTGTGCATTGCTAGCTATTGTTGGGCGTGGACTCGCTGCATAGTCTTGTCCTGCAAACATCAACTTTCCATATCGGGTGTTTCTTAAATACATCACCTTTTTGTCCTGCATAAAAGTCAACCGACGTTGGATGTAGCCTTCCTGTATCGCCATTGGTGTGCATAAATGGATAGGTGACATCAGATGTGGCCGTCTGGCATCACCTTTGGCCTAGAAAATATTTGTTAGACGACATTTGACATGGACTGCCCGCATCACCATTTGCATGAACACAACAGTTGGCTGACATGGGACGTGGGCTGAACCTATACTCTATTCCCCGCCAGCATTTTCCATAGCCTGCACTCATCAGTCGGCTGACATCATAAATGGCTTGCAAGCATATTTCATAGCCTTCACACATCAGTCTTTAGATGTCGACCAATAGTAGGTTCATCAGCCAAGGCATGCAAACATTTGTTATCGTGTTATGCATTGTTTGGGCGACATTTGCATCGACCAATGTCAGGCAACATCAACAAAGACATGTGCATTTTGGTCAAGCGATGTTGGCCAACAGTAGGTTTCATCAGCCAAGGAGTTTATGCATTCAACGTGGTGTGTGCACATCGGTAGGGAGACATTGGCGTCAGCCAAAGACATAAAGCATCATCAAAAGTTGTGTGCTTTGACAAAGAGACATCGGTCGTAGACTTCCTACATCCTCCGTAGCTTGTGCACATCGCGTACCTGCCATCTAATGTGGACTTCCAACATCGCCCTTTGCGTGCTAACAATAGTAAGGCGACATCTAGCATTGTCTGCTCTCATCGCCTTTTAAAAGAACAAAGGTCAATTTACATCGGACGTTGCTTGACCCATCACCTTGGGCTTACACATTGGTTAGCCGACATTGAGCATGGCCTTCACACATCGCCTTTGAACTGTGCATAATGGTCAGCCAACATTAGATAAGGCCTTCGTTCATTGCATTTGTCCTGCTCACAATGGTCATCCGACGTCATGTGTGGCCTTCACACAACAGTTAGTCGATGTGAGACATGGACTACACCTATTGTTTGTGACCTAAATACATTAGTCAGCCGTCGTTAGACATGGGCAACAGCTATCGTTTGTGGCATCATTAGATCGATCTTCTAATGTAGCACATCACCTGCCAACTTCGTCCATATCTTGTAAAAATTGGTCTACGAATGTCAGAGTTACATGGCTGCATTTTTTGTGCCTACTAGCATCATCTCGATGTCAAATGTGCCTACCGGCATCATCTCTGGCTTGCACTTGTTAGACAAGCGACGTCACATCCATCGACATTGATAAAGGTCTAGTCGATGGCATGCGAATGTCCATGTCATACAAAAATCAAAAAAGTGTGAAACTTCGTTCATGCATACCAACATATACATCTATTTTCCATCATTTATTCTAAATGATTCTACTTCACGTGCTCCTTTCGTACCAATTTCATCTTTTCAACGGTTCGTAAAATATTGTAAAATCTTTTATTTGTACAAATATGTCATCTATCATTATTTTGAAATGGTAAGAAGTATTTTTAAGCATTTTCATAATTTTCCAACTTTTATTCATTGGTTGAAATATTTTTTACGGCATTTTTTTTACGTCACATTTTAAAACATAAATTTTTTATATTATTGAATTTAGTGCTTTATTATTTGGAAATATTTTGCGTTAATTTTATACTCTTTTGATTTTTTTCCAATTTTAAAAATTCATTACCTATATATTAGAATTGAACGAACAAACATAAATATAAGAAAAATGTCCAAATTATTGTACTCAAGGTTACCGTATTTGTGCATTATTTTATATTTTTCTTATTTTTTTATTAACGTGTTACCCTTTTACGAGATTTACCAAATTAAAAGATTGTTCTAATCTTTGAATTTATGGTTTCTATAATTATTTTAGAATTTTTGCTTTTAGTTTTATATTTCTAAAAAACTATTTTTCCTATTTTTTTATTCATAAATTACCCATTTTATAGATTTACCAAAGTAGAATAAAAAATTTTAAAAAAATTTTGAAATTGTTGAATTTATATTACTATATTTATTTGTGAATTTTTGCCTTTTATTTCATTAATGAATTACAATTTTTTGAGATTTATATAAGAAAAATAAATATTAGAAACATGTTGATGATGAATTTAAGGTTAATTACTTTATTTATGAATTTTTCACATTAATATGATATTATTGATTATTTTTGTTCATGAATTACCCATTTTCGGGATTTACCGAACAAAAACAATAATTAAAAAATGGTTTATATTAGTGATTATAAGGTTATTTTATTTATTTGTGAATTTTTTATGATAATTTTATATTTTTCTCATAGATTTACTATTTTATAGTGTCAATTACTCATTTTTGGGATTTATCGAACAAAAATAAATAAAATAAATTGTTAAAATTATTGAATTTTAAATTACTTTATCTATTTGTAAATTTTTGACATTATTTTTTTTCATTTCTTCCTATGTTTTATTAAGTAATTACTCATTATTTGCTTTAACCAAAAAAAATTAAAAATTAATGAAATTGTGTTGTGGAAGCTAATGTGTGTTTATACCTTAGAAATTGTATATTTGGTTCGTAATGTTCAATATGAATCTTTGGAAACAACAATGTCTACTCTAGTAAGTCAGAATCCGCGCCATAAAATCAAACTTTTCAAGTGGTCCATGCATTAAACGTGACATGTTGGCATCAGGCAAGCGACATCGGCCAATGAAAGGTTGCATCAGCAAAGGCTTGCATGCATGGTTATGGCGTGTACGCATTAGCTGGGTAATATTGGCGTCGTGCAACGAGAAACACCATTAGTTAAGGTCTGTGTAATACTTTAAAAATCAATGACGACTCTTAGGGCCAAAGATAGGTGCCATGGGGTCTGAACACTATTTTAGGACCTATTTTGATGAATATAGTTCACTTAGGAATTTTAGAAACCAAAACGTCCACGTCAATGACATCCAGAAGTTAGTTCAAAGAGGTGCTAGCGTGCCTCAGCCTATTTGACTAGCTTTTAATACTTGGAAATTAATGAAATTTGGTGAAAATGTGGGTGAAACATTTTATAGATGTTTCATGGTCGAAAAATCCGGGTATGACTCCCCAAGGCCAACCAAGTTCCCTTGAGGAGGACCCTTGCAAGTTGATCTCAACATTCCCTAGGCAGTGTGCATCGACGAGATGTAGTTTATAGTCTGTGTGTGGATTGACGGGGCGTCATTGCAAAACTTCGACCAACAATTGGAAAAATTGATGAACCCTTTGCCTGCACCAATGTCTAACCATGACAACGGTTGTGTAGGACTGGGGAGGGGGGGGGGAGCAACCGGCGACAGACAAATGGCTCATCGACGGTGTTCAATTTGTGAGGGTCAAAGATTTCCTGCATGTTTTAATGTAGGTTCATTTAATTAGATAAGGGGTTAGGAGGTTAATTAGTTGTTTAATAGAGCTTAACTAAGTTAATTAACTTCTCTTATAAAGACCCCAACCCTTATTAATCTAAGAACAACTCACCAAAATAAACTCTCTACCTTCTTTCTTCTTCTCTCTCTATTTGGAAGCCACCAATGAAGACAAGCTAGGGGGAGGTTTTGAGGCCTGTAAAGGGACAATTTCACCATAAAATCTTCATCAAGCGTTAAGGTATGTGATCTATTCACCTTTGAGACACTTTCCTTAAAGGGTTCCTTCAAAATGGATTTCAAAAATATGAGTTTTTGTGTGGATTTCATCTAATCTCGAAATTGAAGTTATGAATTGAGTTGTTGATGATTTTTTTAGGTTATAGTGAAAATAGTAACATGTATTATAATTTTTTTGTGATAATTGTTGATGTTTTGGTCTAAATTTAAGAACATGATCCTCAACCCCTAACCCTAGGTTATGATCTTGATCTATATTGTATTATTATCATTCAATTGACGTTGTAATTGATTATTTTACTATCCTACGGTTTTATTATGAATAAATTTAAGATGAATTATCGGTATATCATGCTAGTTCTGCACATGTGAATTAGGTTATGAAGTATATTGTGAAGTTGACCTGACTGTCTTGTCTTAAGCTATGATCTAGTGTTGAATTGTGTTATGGAGATGCAATTAGCCTTTTTATCTTATTGGTTATCATTGTGTGATGTTTTTAATCCAAAATTGGGTTGAGTTATGGGATGATGGTAAGACCTTGGTCATGAATTTTGAAGGAGACTTGGTAAGTCTTATGATCTCTATCTTTATTTCCAATTGTGATTAATTGTGGTTAAGTCATGATGCTATATTAAAGTGAGCCTTGTATTAGGATTGATAGGATGGTATGATGTCAAATTTAAATATCTTGACTATGTTGTGAGGGTGATTAACGTGTATGTTTTATAAGGATAATGATGACTATCAATGTGAATTAAAATGGTATGAAATGCTAATGTGTTAACATCACTTATATGAATTTTTATGAAAGGAATTGTACTTATACAATTCTTATTGAGCTATTGATGATTATGATTATACAAGGGGTAGAACGTATGACCTAAACTAAGATATGATTCATAATGAAAGGCTTAAAGACATTTCAAAAAGGGACGCTATCTTAGCACCAAGTGAACTAGATTGAGGAGTGTCCCTTCCTACATAGGGAAGGTAGGAGCACTAAATAACTCATGATATTATAGAGTATAACGCATGAAGAATAACGAGGGTCCCAACTACATCTCCTAGTTCTTAAACTATGTTGCCCCCATAGGAATAATAGCTAGTGCATCCACATAGTTGTAATGTTTTATGTTTTGGTATTACCTTGGCAAGTAGTCTGCCTTCTTTTGGTTTAGGGTCTAATGACACAGAATTCCACATTAGCTCATGTGGTGTATGTCAGTGAGGGAAAGATGTTCCTAAAAGGTGAAATGAATTAAAGGATTTGAACTCTAACAAGGATAACCTAAGGGGTCTAGCTTAGTCTAGATAAGGGTATGAGACTCTACCTTAACATTGCAGTAGATAGCCTTGAGGGGAGTCTTAGGAGAATTTTCTTATTTATGGTTAAGTTATGATGATATATGTTATGTACATGATGAACTAGCACATTGTTTATACTATATGTTGATTACTTCACCTATGAGTATGTGTTGGGTTATGTTGTAAAGATAGATAACATGTGTTACCTAAATGTTATATTATGTGAATTTGGAAATCAGTTATGGTTTCTTGTTGAGGATACTTTATTGAGTAATGTTATGGGGATTTTCTTGGTCATTGCATTTGTTTACTTGATAAGGATTCATGGGTAGTTGTCTTGCTTATTATGATATAATTGACTCTTGGCAATGATTTTGACGTTATTCCTTGATGATAGGTTTGTAGTACATCATGGGTTCAAGTATGTTGGGATACATAATTACTTCTTTCAGTTAGTAAGCATGTTTTGTTGATTGGTGTGACTTGCTTGATTTTACATTATACTTTAAAAAGGGTAAAATGGCATGTTTTAACTAAATGCCCCCCTTTTAGAATGTTTTTCTCTTATATGTGCATATGATCTCATACTTAGTACATGAGGATTAATAACCCCAATTTCTTCCTCTTTCCCAAATATTTTAGGTTCCGATCGTTGAAGGATCGTTCGAGACGACTTGAAGAAAGCTTGGATATTCTCTATCATCCAAGTGTATAGGTGTCACGACCCAAATCCGGGCCGCGACTGGCCACCACACTTACCCTCCTATGTGAGCGAACCAACCAATCTAAACCTTAATATTTCAATATAATATAAACAGAAAGTAATGCGGAAGACTTAAACTCATAAGTAAAAATAAATAATCAACTTCTATAACTCAAAAACTTATCATTATCCCCAAAATCTGGAAGTCATCACCACAAGAACATCTACAATCAAATGACTAAACTAAGAGTATTCTAAAAGCTAAAAATACATAAGAAGCTAGTCCGTGACGGAGGTTCAAGGCTTCAAGACGTGACGGAGGAGATCCAGTCCAAGCTAGAAGTGTTAGCTCACCCTGAAGATCCGGTGTGACGAAGACTGGCTTGAATTACTGTTGAGTCGAAGATGACGTCACGTTTGCTGCATTCCACAATTAAACAAGAAGAAAACAATAAAAGTAGGGGTCAGTACAAACACGGGTACTGAGTAGATATCATCGGCCAACTAAAAATAGGGAACAATATATATCAAGTATTATCATAAATAACCTATAAAACTCAACATGTAACAACAAGAAGTACTATAATCATCAATAAGTACCATCAAATTCACAAATGAGGACTCAAGCCCCAATACCATACTCATTTGGGAATCATGTTCGTTAGATTGAGTATATTAACATCTTTCAAGATTCATTATCTTTCCTCCTCTTGTGTCGGTTCGTGACACTCCGATCCCCTAATTCTATGTGTCGGAATGTGACACTCCGATCCCCTACATGTGTCGGAACGTGACACTCCGATCCCCTACATGTGTCGGAACGTGACACTCCGATCCACTAAATCTATGTGTCGGAACGTGACACTCCGATCCACTAAATCTATGTGTCGGAACGTGACACTCCGATCCCCTACATGTGTCGGAACGTGACACTCCGATCCACTAAATCTATGTGTCGGAACGTGACACTCCGATCCACTAATATCATTCTGTAAATCATCAAGCCTTCTCTATACCAAGGCATCCTCAATTCCATTACTTTAATTCATCAAGCCTTCTTCTATACCAAGGCATCATCATTAATAATGTATATTAAAGTTTCTTTTCAAGATTTGGGATTCAATATTTTTGATCATGCTCATCTTATCACAATCACACAATCATATTCGTGCAAACATACAATTAAGAATATAGTAGGGTTTACAATACTACCAATACATATCATTCTCTATTAAGAGCTTACTATGAAAGCATTAAAACCATAACCTACCTCCACCGAAGATTAGAAATCAAGCAAGCAAGTTCCCAAAGCTTTGTTCTTCTTCTCGTTTCTCCTCTTTCTTGTTCGTTTCTCCCTCTCTTTCTGTTCTTTTCTTCTTTTTCTTATTCAACCCTCTTTCTTTTACCCTAATTAGTATATAATTAAGAATAAAAGGTGGCAATAATACCCCGCTAATTAACTTAGGGTTACCTCTTTTAACCCTCAAGAATTTGAGTTATTAATATAAACCCACGAAGTGTATAATTAAGGAAAGAATAGTCCAAAAACGTCCCTTAAAACTTCACCAGAAATCCGACTCTGCCTGGGATTTGCGCAACCTGTGACGGGCCGTCGTGCCTGCGACGGTCCGTCCTGCAGGTCGTCGCAGAGTTCAGAGACCCAAATTTTGTGACGGTCCGTCCTGCCATTCCGTCACAAAGTTCAGAGAGTTGATTTTCAGTACCCAATTTCAGATTTTCTAAGTATTTTGGGACGAGACCCCCTCGACGGTCCGTCGTGCCCATGACGTTCCGTCGTGGGGTCCGGCGCTTCTGCCAGTTTTTCCAGAATTGAAGTCTGTTGCTCAAAACGACTAAACGGGTCGTTACATTAGATACCAATTTACCCATCGTTCGTCCCCGAACGATCAAAAGAAGGAAAACAAGGGCGAAAAGGAGTACCTGAATCTGTAAACAGGTGTGGGTATTTTTCTCGCATATCCGCCTCCTTCTCCCAAGTGGCTTCTTCAACCGGTCGATTCTTCCATTGCACCTTGATGGACGCAATCTCTCTTGACCTCAACTTGCGAACTTCTCTATCTAAAATAGCAACAGGCTCCTCCTCATAAGACAAGTTCTCATCAAGTAAAACTGAATCCCAACGGATAATGTAGCTTCCATCCCCATGGTATCTTTTCAACATCGACACATGGAATACCGGATGTACTCCGGACAACCCTGGGGGCAAGGCTAACTCATAAGCCACTTCCCCTACTCGCTTGAGTACTTCAAATGGTCCAATGTACCTTGGACTTAGTTTACCCCTTTTTCCGAACCGCATCACCCCTTTCATGGGCGAAACTTTCAACAAGACTTGTTCACCTTCCATGAACTCTAAGTCTCTAACCTTTCGATCTGCATATTCTTTTTGCCTACTTTGCGCCGCTAGAAGCTTTTCTTGAATAGACTTCACTTTTTCCATCGAATTCCTCAAAAGGTCAGTACCCCAAGGTCTAACCTCGAACGAATCAAACCAACCAATGGGAGACCTACATCTACTCCCATACAATGCTTCAAATGGGGCCATATCAATACTTGAGTGATAGCTATTGTTGTATGAAAACTCCGCTAAGGGTAGGAAGCTATCCCAGTGACCACCAAACTCTATCACACACGCACGAAGCATATCCTCCAACACTTGAATCGTCCTTTCAGACTGGCCATCGGTCTGAGGATGGAACGCAGTACTAAGTTCCAACCTAGTACCCAATTCCGCATGCAATGTTTTCCAAAACTTAGAAGTAAACTGCGTACCTCTATCTGATATGATGGATAGTGGAACCCCATGCAATCGCACCACTTCCGAGATGTAAAGTTTGGCTAACTTTTCTGCATTGTAAGTCACCTTGACCGGAATGAAATGAGCAGATTTAGTTAACCTATCAACAATCACCCAAATGTAGTCATACTTACCCATTGTCTTCGGAAGACCAACCACAAAATCCATTGCAATTCTTTCCCACTTCCATTCCATAATGGGCATTCTCTGAAGTGTTCCTCCGGGCCTTTGGTGTTCATACTTTACTTGTTGACAGTTTGGACATTTGGCAATAAAATCCACAATGTCACGCTTCATTCTACTCCACCAAAAGTGTTGCTTTAGGTCACGATACATCTTGGTTGCGCCCGGATGTATAGAATACCTTGAACTATGAGCCTCTGTCAGAATAGTGTTGATCAAACTATCGACGCGGGGTACACATACCCTTCCCTTGATTCTCAAAACACCTTCCTCATCGATTTGTGCTTCCTTAGCCTCCCCTCGCAATACTTTATCTTGAATTCTTCTTAGTTTCTCATCATCAAACTGTTTTCCCTTAATTTTGTCAAGAAAAGAAGATCTTGACTCCACAGAAGCCAACAATCCTCCCTTCTCATTTACTTCTAATCTCATCAAGTCGTTAGCTAGAGTCTGAACCTCTCTAGCTAATGGGCGTCTAGAGGCTTGCAAGTGAGCTAGACTTCCCATGCTTCCCGCTTTTCTACTTAAAGCATCCGCCACAACATTCGCCTTCCCCGGATGATACAAAATGGTGATGTCGTAGTCCTTCAGTAGTTCCATCCATCTTCTCTGTCTCAAGTTCAAATCTTTCTGAGTAAAGACATACTGAAGGCTACGATGATCCGTGTAGACCTCACACTTAACCCCATATAAATAGTGTCTCCATTGCTTTAATGCAAACACTACCGCAGCCAATTCCAAATCATGAGTTGGGTAGTTACGTTCATGCACTTTTAATTGCCTCGAAGCATAAGCAATCACACTCTTCTATTGCATTAGTACTGCACCCAAACCCGAATAGGATGCATCACAATAAACAATGAAGTTCTTACCCTCTACTGGCAAGGTAAGAATAGGTGCGGTAGTTAACAAAGTCTTGAGCTTCTGAAAGCTTTCCTCACATTCATCCGACCATACAAATGGGACATTCTGCTTAGTCAAGTTCATCAACTGGGAAGCAATAGAAGAGAATCCCTTGACAAATCGGCGGTAGTAGCTAGCTAACCCAACAAAGCTCCTTATTTCTAACACATTAGTGGGTCTTACCCAATTCTTCACTGTCTCAATCTTAGAAGGATCCACCATCACTCCATCCTTAGAAACCACGTGCCCCAAGAAGGACACCGCATCTAGCCAAAACTCACACTTAGAGAACTTGGCATAAAGCTTTTTCTCCCTCAACATTTCCAATACCATTCTCAAATGCTCTTCATGTTCCTTCTTGCTCTTTGAGTATACCAATATATCATCAATAAATACGATCACGAAGAGGTCCAAATATGGCTTAAAAATCCCGTTCATCAAGCTAATGAACGCAGCAGGGGCATTCGTAAGACCAAAGGACATCACTACAAATTCGTAATGTCCATACCTCGTTCGAAAAGTAGTCTTTGGCACATCCGTCGCCCGTATTTTCAATTGATGATAACCGGATCTCAAGTCAATCTTAGAGAAGACACAAGCACCTTGTAACTGATCGAACAAATCATCAATGCGGGGAAGAGGGTACTTGTTCTTAATAGTTACTTTATTCAGTTGTCTGTAGTCTATGCACATCCGAAAACTCCCATCCTTCTTCTTTACAAACAAAACCGGAGCACCCCAAGGAGATGCACTTGGTCTAATGAAGCCTTTGTTCAATAAGTCTTGAAGTTGTGCTTTTAACTCTCTTAACTCCGCGGGAGCCATTCTATAAGGGGGTATAGAAATGGGGCGAGTACCGGGTTCAAGATCAATACAGAAGTCAATATCCCTATCCGGTGGCATACCAGGAAGATCTGCAGGGAACACATCCAGAAACTCACGAACTACTGAAACCGACTCAATCGAAGGTACTTGGGTAGTGTCATCCTTGAGATGTGCCAAGAAAGCTAAACACCCTTTACTAATCATTTTCTTAGCACGAAGAAAGGAGACGATGCGGACCGGATTGGAAGTGTAGTCACCCTCCCACACTAACAGGTCTGTCCCAGGCTTGGCTAACGTCACCGTTTTAGCATTACAATCCAAGATTGCAAATTGTGGAGAAAGCCAAGTCATACCCAGAATCACGTCAAAATCATCCATTTCTAAGATAACCAAATCTACATAAGTGTTGCTCCCCACAAAGTTTACCAAACAAGACCTATATACCTTTTTAACTACCACAGACTCACCCACCGGAGTAGAGACACGGATGGGCATATCAAGTAATTCACAATGTAAATTTAGACCATTAGCAAATGAGGAAGATACATAAGAAAACGTGGATCCAGGATCAAACAATACAGAAGCCATGCAATCACAAATCAGAAGATTACCTGTGATGACAGCATCAGATGCCTCCGCTTCAGACCGCCCAGGGAAAGCGTAACAATGGGCCCTATCGTTTGTCTGTCCATTGCCCCTACCATGTTGTGATGTAGTTGCCCCAGTTTGCCCATTACCTCTGCCGTTTTGGTGACCACCATTACCTCGACCACCACGTCCTCCAGAATAACGGCCTCTACCATGACCACCTCTACCTCTAGCTATTGGGGGTCTATAACTTTGTCTGGGACAATTTTTCCTAATATGTCCAATCCCCCCACATCCATAACATTCTCTGGAGTCAATCATAGGCCCCTCGGAGAAGTGTTGACCGGTCTGAGGTGGTCCCCCAACTTCAGTCTATAGTGAAGACTGAATTGGTCGGACTGAGTAACTTCCCGAACCCTGTCCTCTAGTGTAAGAACCATTAAACTCACCTCCCTTTCGAAGCCTTTTTGATGTCGATGTTATGGTGAAGTCGTCTGGCTTCACTCCTTCAACTTCTACCACAAAGTCTACCATTTCTTGGAAGGATTTTGCCGTTGCCGCTCTTGAGGACTGAAACAGAGTTGAGTGGCATATCTGGATAGTGCACGGAACTTAGCCTCATAAGCATTAACCGACATCCTACCTTGCTCTAGGCTCAGGAACTCATCCCTTTTCCTATCCCTCAAAGTCCGGGGGATATACTTCCATAAACAAGCTAGAGAACGAGGCCCAAGTCATAGGTGGTGCCTCTATTGATTGACACTCAATATGTGACCGCCACCACATTTTGGCGTTCCCTTGAAACTGATAACTCACGAACTCAACACCAAACCGTTCGACTATACCCATCTTGTGTAGTAGCTTGTGACAATCAACAAGAAAATCATAAGCATCCTCCGATTCAGCACCCTTGAAGACCGGAGGTTTCAATTTCAAGAACTTACTGAAATGTTCATGCTGATCACTTGTCATTATAGGCCCAATAGTCAGACGTGGATATGTGCCTATGTCCAATGGAACATCCATGCGGGGAGCCATAGTAGCCGCATGTTGTACTTCTGAAACCGGAGGTGTTGGCGTAGAAAACACTGGAGGTGCCTGACCTTGATCAGATAACCCGCTAAGATAAGCCAGAACCTGATTGATCATCTCTGGGGTAGGTTGGGGTGGCATTTCCTCATTTTGCACTTGTTCAGTTTCCCCATCCTCCCCTTCTCTCATTACTTCCTCGGTCGGTGGAGGAGTCACTGCCCTAGTATCAGATGGGCTAGGTGCTTGTCCTCTCCCTCTAGAGGACGTCCTCCCACGACCTCTTCCACGGCCCCTTGCCGCTGTTCTTCCTCGAGCCACAGCCCCAGTGGCTGGCTCAGTTGTTTCTTGTCTGGCCGATGTTGGTGTTGGCGTAGTCGTTGCTCTAGTTCTAACCATCTGCGAAAGAGAGTGAAGATGGTCAGATACCAATTCGTATCGCCTAGATACCAATTGGACTCAAGTAGTAGCACGAAAGGAAGAATGAAAGAGTGAAATTTTTTTTCCTAAAGTCTTATAGCCTCTCAAGGAAAAGTAATGGCGTCCCCCTACCGTTCCTTAAGACTCTACTAGACCTGTTCTTGTGTGATGAGACCAACGAACCTAATGCTCTGATACCAAGTTTGTCACGACCCAAATCCGGGCCGCGACTGGCACCCACACTTACCCTCCCATGTGAGCGAACCAACCAATCTAAACCTTAACATTTCAATATAATATAAACAGAAAGTAATGCGGAAGACTTAAACTCATAAGTAAAAATAAATAATCAACTTCTATAACTCAAAAACTTATCATTATCCCCAAAATCTGGAATTCATCACCATAAGAACATCTACAATCAAATGACTAAACTAAGAGTATTCTAAAAGCTAAAAATACATAAGAAGCTAGTCCGTGCCGGAGGTTCAAGGCATCAAGACGTGACGGAGGAGATCCAGTCAAAGCTAGAAGTGTTAGCTCACCCTGAAGATCCGGTGTGACGAAGACTGGCTTGAATTACTGTTGAGTCGAAGATGACGGCACGTTTGCTGCATTCCACAATTAAACAAGAAGAAAACAATAAAAGTAGGGGTCAGTACAAACACGGGTACTGAGTAGATATCATCGGCCAACTCAAAATAGGGAACAGTATATATCAAGTATTATCATAAATCAACTATAAAACTCAACATGTAACAACAAGAAGTACTATAATCATCAATAAGTACCATCAAATTCACACATGAGGACTCAAGCCCCAATACCATACTCATTTGGGAATCATTTTCGTTAGATTGAGTATATTAACATCTTTCAAGATTCATTATCTTTCCTCCTCTTGTGTCGGTTCGTGACACTCCGATCCCCTAATTCTATGTGTCAGAACGTGACACTCCGATCCCCTACATGTGTCGGAACGTGACACTCGATCCCCTACAGGTGTCGGAACGTGACACTCCGATCCACTATATCTATGTGTCGGAACGTGACACTCCGATCCACTAAATCTATGTGTCGGAACGTGACACTCCGATCCCCTACATGTGTCGGAACGTGACACTCCGATCCACTAAATCTATGTGTCGGAACGTGACACTCCGATCCACTAATATCATTCTGTAAATCATCAAGCCTTCTCTATACCAAGGCATCCTCAATTCCATTACTTTAATTCATCAAGCCTTCTTCTATACCAAGGCATCATCATTAATAATGTATATTAAAGTTTCTTTTCAAGATTTGGGATTCAATATTTTTGATCATGCTCATCTTATCACAATCACACAATCATATTCGTGCAAACATACAATTAAGCATATAGTAGGGTTAACAATACTACCAATACATATCATTCTCTATTAAGAGTTTACTATGAAAGCATGAAAACCATAACCTACCTCCACCGAAGATTAGAAATCAAGCAAGAAAGTTCCCAAAGCTTTGTTCTTCTTCTCGTTTCTCCTCTTTCCCGTTCGTTTCTCCCTCTCTTTCTGTTCTTTTCTTCTTTTTCTTATTCAACCCTCTTTCTTTTACCCTAATTAGTATATAATTAAGAATAAAAGGTGGCAATAATACCCCGCTAATTAACTTAGGGTTACCTCTTTTAACCCTCAAGAATTTGAGTTATTAATATAAACCCACGAAGTCTATAATTAAGGAAAGAATAGTCCAAAAACGTCCCTTAAAACTTCACCAGAAATCCGACTCTGCCTGGGATTTGTGCAACCTGTGACGGGCCGTCGTGCCTGCGACGGTCTGTCCTGCAGGTCGTCGCAGAGTTCAGAGACCCAAATTTCCACCAAGGGTCTGTGACGGTCCGTCACACCTGTGACGGTCCGTCCTGCCATTCCGTCACAAAGTTCAGAGAGTTGATTTTCAGTACCCAATTTCAGATTTTCTAAGTATTTTGGGACGAGACCCCCTCGACGGTCCGTCGTGCCCATGACGTTCCGTCGTGGGGTCCGTCGCTTCTGCCAGTTTTTCCAGAATTGAAGTCTGTTGCTCAAAACGACTAAACGGGTCGTTACAATAGGTCCTCCCTTTCTGAGGACGAAGCCATTATGTTGCTTCTGAAGTTGCTTTGCTTTTGTAAGACTTTTATGTTCATTTCACTTTCATTGTGTAGGCCTTAAATAAGCCTATATGTGGGTTCTTTACCTTTGATTTAAGGCTATACCAAATTGTTATGATTGTTTAGATGGTATAATATGATATAATCTTTGAGACTATTTAGTATTTACATATATCTATGTACAATAAAAGTAGAACTCTATGTAACCTTCCTACACGAAAGGTCTATGTATACTCGTTATATATATTATGTATATGTAGAGGTCTATGTAACCCTCCTGGGAGATGAATTGAGAGGTTTAAAATTTTCCTCAAATTTCAATCTATGGATGTTATGACATCAGACTAAGGCGCTTGTCTTAGTCCTCAGAGAGAACGACAACGCCGGTTACATGTAGGGGTTAAACACGGATATGACAGTCTGTGTGCCTTGGGCAAGAAAGGTTGTCAAACGAAAAGAGGTATCGACCATGCGATATTGGTCGTGGATAACCCACATTGGTTGTGTCTTGTGCACATTTCTCGGTCAATGTTGGTCGTTGACTGCCCGCATCGGTTATTGCTTATGCACATCGCTTATTCATTGTGGAGAGTGGACTGTATGCATCGTTCAGGAAAATTTCGTCATGGTCTGAGCGCATCAGTAAGGCAACATTAGTTGTGGCCTGCGCGCATAACTCAAATGACATCAATAGTGGCTTGCGCGCATCGACCAAGAAACATCGGCGTAACACAGGTTACAACAGCAAAGGCCTACACATATCAATCATAATGTGTGTGCATCGACCCGATGACACGTTTGTCGTCTGCATGCAATGGCGAGGTGACTTCAGCCAACGAGAGTCTTCATCAACCAAATTATTCATGCATCTGACGTGGTTTGTGTGCATCTGGAAAGCAACATTGCACAACAACATGCATCATCATCCAAGGATATGCATGCATAACACATGGAGTTAGTGCATCGTCTATGAAACATTGATGTCGGCAATAAGAGGCACCATCAGCCAAGGCTTGTGCGCTTTGAGAAAGTGACGTCAGCTAATGGTTGGCATCATTATCTACGGCCTACACGCATCAGACATGGCATGTGCGCTTCTGAAAAGCAAAGTTAGCTAACGGAAAGCGATATCTGCCAGGCTTTCACGCCATTGTTGTTGTGTGTGTGTATCGGCATGGTGACATTCACATCAACCTACACTATGTAGTATTAGCCAAGGTTGGTGTACTTCGGGCAAACGACGTTTCCATACGGAAGGAAACATAAGAATATGCATGTGCGGATCGGCAGGTCAACATCAACATCAGGTTATAGCTTGTAGTATAAGCCAAGGAATATCTTCTTCAAGAAAGCGACATCAGCACACGACAAACATCATTTGCCAGGGGACATAAGTCGTAGACAATCACATTAGACGTGGCCTGTGCACATCGGTCAAGCGTGGATCGTGCACATCATTTAGTAGTAGTCTGGCTTAGAATTCCCGTACCTCCCTTGGCGTGCATACCACGAGCTGTTGACGTTGATCATGGGCTACTCACACCGTTCATAGCCATAACATTTCTCTACCGACATCGACTGTGGACTTCCTGCGTCGATTGTTGGTTTTGCACATCACTGAATCATCTTCGGGCATAAAAGCGAACATTGCCCTTGCATTGCAAACAATGGTCAAGAGACGTCAAGTGTTTCCTACCCCTATCGAGTTTGGCCTGCACAAGTAATGTACAAATCCTACAAATATCAATCAATGGATGTCAGCCAACGGCATCAAGCATCAGCCAAGTCTTGCATGCCTCTGACATGACATGTGCACATTTTGCAAACGAAGTTGGCCAATGGCATGCAACTTCAACCAAGGCTTGCTCGCACAGACGTGGAATGTGGTTATCTTACAACCGACATAGGAAAATCACATGGGATATAAACCAAGCATGCATGCTCGGACATTGCATGTGCGCATCTAGAAAGAAACATTAGCCAACAACATACAACATCAACTAACGAATGCACACATCAGTTGTGTCGTGTGCACATCGACTGGGCAATTACAACCGTGGTTTGCGTTCATTGACCAGGTGACATCACCTGTGGCTTGTGAGCATAGGCAAAGCTACATTGGGAAACAAGAAGGAGCAACAACCAAGGCCTCACACATTAGTCGTGGTATCTGTGCGATGACTTATGGATAAAGTCTTAGTGTACGCATAGTGGCCAGGTGACTTCGACCAATGGAAGGCAACATTAGCCAAGTCCTACACACATCTGTCGTGGCATGTGTTCATAGAATGGGAAACATAGGTTCTTGCTTACAAGTTTTGGCTAGGTGATGTCGGCCAATGGCAAGCACTATCAACAATGGTTTCACACATCTAATGTGGGTTGTAAGAATCTTGCAACCTACACAAGACTATAAAATGCAGAATCATCCAAGTCATGTACCCATAACCTATAGGGTGTATGCAATGGTTGTGCGACACTAACATCGGCCAATGACAGGCACCATCAACAAAGACTTGTGCGCTTTGAGAAAGATATATCGGCTAACGATAGGCAGCATCAGTTAAGTTCAGCGCATATCTGTCTTGGCGTGTGTGCATTGACTGGGCTCTATTTACATTAAAAAATGACAGGCAATATCAACAAAGTCCTGCACGTATTAGACCTGACATGTGTTCATCGACTAATGGATATCAATCCTGGCCTACGCACAGTGGCCAGACGATATCGACATATTGAAAGAAACATTAGCCAAGTCGTACACACATGAGTCTGGGAATATGTGCATCAATTGGGCAACATCAATTTTCACTTGCATGTTTTGTTTATGTAACGTCGACTAACGGCAGGCACCATCAGCCAAGGTCTTCGATCATCTGACTTAGTTTGTGTACATCTTTCAACCAATGTTGGACTACGATATGCGAAATCATCCAAGGCATGTATATATAACCTATGCGCTATGTGCATCTGGTTAAGAGACATTGACTTTGAACAATGATAGGCACAATCAACAAAGTCTTGTGCACTTTGAGTTATTGACATCGACCATCGATATAAAGTATTAGTTAAGTCTTGCTCGCATCTATCATACCGTGTATGCTTTGACTGGGCGCTATTTGCATCAGCCAACATAAGGAAGCATCGTTAAAGGCATCTTAACTTCATGAAAGAAACGTTTTTCAACCACAAGCAACATCAACCAAGGCATACATGTATTTGATGTGGCGTATGCACATAGGGTGACTTCGGCGTCGACCAACGGCAGGATGAATCAGCCAAGGCATGAAGGATTCGGGAAAATGGCATCGAACAATGAAAACGAGAATCATCCAGGTGACATTGGTCATGGACTGTCGCATCGGCCGTTTCCTATACATATGCATATGCTGACATTGCGTATGGACCTATCGTATCTGCCTTGGCTTGTGCACATTACTTACTGTACGTCGAGCTTGATATTCCAACATCACATTTGTCCTGCACACAACGGCTATAAGGTGCTAGATAAGGTTTTGCCCGTCTCGGCTGTAGCCGTTGAATTTTTCAAGAGACATTGGTCTTCCCACATCGACCGTCGTTTTTTTGCATTGTTGAGTTGTTATTGAGCGTGGACTTCCCTCGTAACTCTTGGCCTGCAAAAAACAATTAGCAATATCGGGTGTAGCCTAATCACATACAATTTGTCCTGCATAAGAGTCAGCCTACGTCCGGCATGACCTTCCTGTATCGCCTTTGGTTTGCATAAAATGGATATCTGACATGATATGTCACCTTCCGACATCTCTTTTAGCCTACACATAATTGTTAGTCGACATTAAAAATCGACTACCCGCATCACCATTCACATGCATATATTGTTTGGTCGACGTTTGATGTGTGTTGAAACTATCATATGTGTCCTGCATTCATCGGTCCGTCGATGTCAAAAATGGCCTGCTAGAATCGTCTGAGGCCTACATTCATCAGTGTGCCGACATCGGACGTGGACTCCATGATTCTTTCACAACCTACGCACATCAATCTATAGATGTTGGCCAATGGTAGGCACATCAGCCAAGGCCTTAACACATTGGTTATGGCATTTATGCATCAGTTTTTCATTATTTGCATCGACCAACGTATGACAACATAACCCATGACATGTGCACTTCGGAAAACAACGTTTCCTAACAATAGATAGCATTAGCCAAATCCTACACGCATCCGCCATGGTGTGTGTGCATCTACAAGGCGACATCAGCAACGACCAACGACATGAAGAATGAGCAAATGCTTTTGTACTTCGATCAATAGAAATCGGCCAATGGCAGCAAACATCGGCACGCGAAATTAGTTGTCTTTGAGCGGTCTTTGAGCTATGCCCTGCAACATCACCCTTGTCCTACAAAAAATTTTCAAACTTTATCGGAAGAGGGCCACTCGCATCGGTCGTAGACTGCTTTGTTTAGATAATGCCAGTTGCTTGTGCACATCTCTTACCCGCCATCGGTAGTGGACTGCTCGAATCATCCATGGAATTCAAAAAATTTTCAGGCAACATCATGTGTTGCCTTTCCTCATCGTCTTTGTCCAGCACAAAGTTCAGCCGATGTCAGACGTTGCCTGACCCTATTTCTTTTTTGCTTGCACATTGGTTGGAAGAATTCAAGCGTGGACTTCCTATATTTCGAATGGCCTTAACATAACAGTCAACCGACATTGGATAAGTCCTTCCCACATGGTCTTGGGCCTGCACACAATGGTCTGTCAACGTCGGATGTGACCTTTACGGAACGATTAGTCAATGTGTCACATAGACTACACCTATCGTTTGTGACATAAATATATAAGTCAACAAATGTTGGACATACGCTGCACCTATTTTCTGTGGCCTGCATACGTCGGTCTTTCAACGTCACATTTCGCCTTCAAACTTCATCCATAGCTTGTACACATTAGTGTACCTACATTAGATTCACTTGGCTGCATTGCTTTTGGCCTTCACATTTATACTAGCCCAAGTCGGATGTGCACGTTGCATGTGGAGACATTGATCAAAATCTATTCGACAACAGGCAGATGTCGCTGCCATACAAACAAAAGAGTGGGAAATGCCCTTCCTCCATAACAACATATTCATCTATTTTCCATCATTTATTCTCTACGTTTCCACCTCACATTCTTCTTTCTTACCAATATAATCACAAATACAATTCGTATGATATTGAAAAATCTTTAATTTTTACAATTACGTAATCTATCATTAGTTTCAAATATTTAGAGTATTTTTAAGAATTTTCATATTCATCCGACTTTTGTTCATGGTTTAAATTTTTTTTATTGTTTTTATTTTACGTCACATATTTAAAATTTTCATTTATCATATTGTTGTATTTAATTGATTAAAGAAATGTCGATAAAGAGAGAGCAGCATTAGCCAAGCAACCATGCAATTGTTGTGGTGTGTGTGCATCAGCGGGGCAACCTTCGCATCAACCTACTTTACGTTGCATTTGCCAAGGCAGGTGTTCTTCGGGCAAGGGATGTTTCCCATGGAAGGCAACATAAGTCATGGCATCTGCGGATCGACATAGTGACATAAATGTTGGTTGATAGCTGGTAGCATAAGCCAATGCAAACCTACTTGGGGAAAGCAATATCGGCCAATGGAAAGCGACATTGGTCAAGTGACATAAGTCATATAGAATCGCATAAGACGTGACCAGTGCACATCAGTCAAGCGCGGACCGGCCGCATTGCCTGTGGACTGTGTACATCATTTAGTAGTCGTCAGACTTGGCATTCCTATATTACCCTCGGCGTGCACACCACGACCTTCCGACATTGGTCGTGGGCTACCCACATGGTTCGTAGCCTGAACATTGGTCTGCCGACATCAGTCGTGGCCTACCCCCATCGGCTTTGTCCAGCAGAAGTATTTTACGTAGTCTAGAAATATCAATGACAAAATGTCGGCCAACCACATGAAACATCAGTCAAAGCTTGCACGCCTTTCACATGGCATGTGTAATCTTGCAAACGAAGTCGTCCAATGGCATAAATCTTCAGCCAAGGATTCCACGCACAAACATGGAATGTTCTTATCTTGCAACTGACCTCGGCCAATGACATGCGACATCAACCAGGCATGCATGCAGGAACATGCTATATGTGTATGTTGCAAGCGACGTCGGCCAACAACATGTTCTATCAGCAAAGGTCAGCACAAATCTATTGTGTCATGTGCATGTTGACTTGGAAATTTAAGTGGTGTTTTAAGTGCATATATCAGGGGACATCATATGCGGCCTGTGCGCATAGCAAAAGCTACATCGCCCAATGAGAGGAAGCAACAACAAAGGCCTAAACACATTAGTCGTGGCGTGTGCGCGACAACTCATGGACATCAATCCTACACTACGGAAACCACTATCAACCTAGTATTCACGCATCTAACATGGTTTGTGTGCATGTTTCAAACTACGTCGGATAATGAGATGAAGTATCATCCGAGGCACATACACATAACCTATAGGGTGTGTGCAACAACTAAGCGACATTGATATCAGCCAACGATAAGCACCATAAACAAAGACTTGTGCCCTTTTAGTAAGTGACGTTGGCCAATGATAGGTAGCATTAGCTAAGAGATGCACACATCTACCTTGGCGTGTGTGCATCGACTTGGATTATTTGCATATTCCAACGTTAGAAAGCATCAACAAAGACAGGCGAGCTTCAGTCAGGCAACGGTGGCAAACGTAAGGCATGCATGCATCAATCGTGGCGCGTGCACATCGGCATCGGCTAATGGAAGGCAATATTAGACAAGTCCTTTGTATTTTAGGAAAATGACATCTCCCAACGATAAGTATCCTTAGCGAAGCTACATTGGTCGTGGACTGCCGCATCAAAATTTTCCTATGCATATCCCTAAGATGACGTCTGGCATGGACTTATTGCATTAGTCATGGCATATGCGTATCACATAGTGTCAATCAAGATTGAAATTCCCGCATTGCCTTTGGCCTCCACATAATATCTTGTTGATGTCACACGTGGGCTGTCGGCCTTTGTCATGACCTGCACTCATGCCGTGGCCTCAAAATATTGTTTGTAGCCTTCACACCTCATTTGATCGATGTAGAACTTGTCCACTAAGAATTTATGTATCCTTCACACATTGGTTTGTAATATATGACGTGTCCTGGCCGCATCACCTTAATCCTGCACATATCGGTTAGGATACAACAGGCTTTGCCTTACCCCATCGACTTTGGCCTATACAATGATTAGCAGATATAAGGCGTGGAACTTTTTATCGCCCTTGTCCTATAAACCACGGTAAGCCAATCTCGAGCATTGGGTGCACACATTGACATTGGCCAACACAGAATGGTCACCCAACATAGGGTATGGCCTGCTTGAATCGCCTTTGGCCTGAACACAATGGTAACCTGATATCAGACGTAGTCTTCCTGGCTTGCCTTTGGCATGAACACAAAGGTTTGTTGACATCGAACGTCGATTTCCAACTCTTTGGTACCCTGAACACATTCATCTGCCGACGTCGAATGTGGCCTGCAAGCATTATATGTAGCCTACAAATATCGGTCAACAGATTTTGACCAACGGCATAGGCTTCCACGCATCTAACGTAGCATGTGCATATATGGCATACGAAGTCGACCAATGGCATGCGCCTTTGTTCAAGGCTTGCACATATTGACGGGGAATGTGCATATCTTGAAACCGACGTCGGCTAATGATATGCGTCATTAGTAAAGCATACACACACTTATATGACATGTGAGCATCTAGAAAGAGATGTTGGCGTAGGACATGCAACATCACCTAAGTCCTGGTTGCATCACTTATATGACATAATGTGAGGGAGCAGCAGCAATGGTCTATAAGCTTCGTGCAAGCGACGTTGGCCAACGGCTAGCAACATCAATTAAGGCATGCACTCATCAACCATGGCGTGTGCGCATCAGTCGGTAGAATTCGACATCAGTCAATGACATTTTCCATTATACAAGGATTCTGTGCTTCGGGCAAATGACATAGGCGAATGACAAACAGCCCTGGCAAGGCAAAATTGGTTGTGGAATTCTTCATCTGTTGTTACCTACGCATATCCCTAAGTTAATATTTGTGGAGTATACATTCAAAATGAATATTCGGAAAAAACAATGTCTACTCTTGTTAGTCAGAATTCGTACCATAGAATCAAATGCTCCTAGTTGTCCATGCATCGGACGTGGCATGTTGCAGCATCAGCCAAAGCTTGCATGGATGAGTTGTGCTGTGTGCATAGAGGCTAGACGACATCAGCGTTGTACAACGACATGCACCATCAGCCAATCCCTTTGTGGTTTAGGCAAGAAATATTGGCCAGCGGAAAGAGGCATCGGCCATGCGACATTAATCGTGGATCGCCCGCATTGGTCGTGGCTTATGCAAATTGCTCTATCGACGTTTGTCGTGGACTACCCGCATCGGTTTTGGCTTGTGCACATCATCTCATTCATTTTCGAGCATAGGTTGTGCGTATCGGTCAGGAAAACTCTGTAATAATCTAAGCACATCGGCTAGGTGAGACTGTTGTAACCTACGTGCATCGGTCAGGTGACATAAGTTTTGGCCTACGCGCATCAGCCAACGTTAGGTTACAATATATAAGGCCTACACATACCAATCTTGGTGTTTGTGCATAGACTTAATGACACATTCGTGTCCTGCATGTATTGCTAGGTGACGTCGGCTAACGACTGCAACTTCAACCAAAATCTTCATGCATCTGACGTGGTTTGTGCACATCTGGAAAGCAACATCGTATAATGACATGCATCATCATACAAGGATATGTATGTATAATCGGTGGAGTGTGTGCATTATCTTTGCAACATCTACGTCGGCAATAAAATGCACCATTATCCTAGGCTAGTGTGCTTCGAGCATGCGACATCGGCCAAATATAGCCATTGAGACGTTCAAGTATGTCTTAAATGGCGTAGCATGTTTGGATGTGTTCTATGCGTGCATTTTGGGTGAAACATGTGTGGAAGTTAATTGACCTCTTAATGTGAATATTTATGTTGTAAACATCCAGGTACGACTTCTCAAGGGCCAACAAGAAGTACCCAATTGTTGTCGAGACACTGCCTTTGCAATGTCAATCGACGAGCAAATACGATGCCCCATTGGTGGACTGACGCCCCATTAATGGGAAGGCGTCGATGCGAAATTATCCTAGAATAGGCTTGGCCACATGATAGCCTCATACCAATCAATGAATGGAACACAACGGCCCTTAAATGGACGAACGTTCCATCATTTGGTCCGTCGATGCAGGCTGGTGCATCACTACGTGAGCATTACTCATTAAAGTGGTGAATAGGAAATTCACCCAACGTCCTTACCTGACCCTATACGTTTAATTATCTATTTTTGGGTGTATATAAGGTATCAAAAACGTGATCAACCCATTCCTACTACTATACACATGAAATAGACTTTCCTTCCTAAACCAATTCTCCCTACAAACCTATATTGTTGGTGAAGCTCAAGAACAACTTGGAGCTTGGATTTCTATGATTTTTTCATAAAGTTTTAAAATTTAATGAATATAAAGGTATGGTTATCCTTCATCTCTAATTAAACTTTTACTTGGAGAGTTAATCTCAATGTTTTTCGAAGAGATTTCATGATCAAACTTCTTCTTCAATCTAGCCATAGGTTGTTTCTTAAAATGTTTTTAATGAATTAATCATGATGATTGATGTTTATGCATTTTATTTAATGTGATTTTTAATCCAATTGCATTATGAACCCATGTCCCTTCCCAAAATCAATATATCCCTTGCATGGGCATTGTGATCATGCCTTGTTAATAGTTTAATTGCAATTCTCTTACGTTGAATTATCTATATGTACTTTTATTTACACGAATTGATTATAATGGATCCGTGTGGATCAATCTATGAACATTTTAGCATGCTTAGTGTAGTATCAATGTGATCACTCTAACATTGGTCCTTAATTGGGTAAAAGTGAATTTCGAATATGTTGGGAGTCTTGTAGATCCTTCCTAAGGTTAATATTATGATTGAATTTTAAGTGTGAATCGTGTATGATCAAGGTGAAGAACGATTGGTATGACTTGACCAAAGTTCATCTGGTCTTTCGAGTGGTAACTTATGATCTTGGCTTTAGGTTGGTTGTTATATTAATCGATCATGGATAATTGTCCGTAGCTACTGTTTATAGGTATAATGTTATTGTAATTAGGTATAATTTATCTAGAATGAATAGATAACTATTCAATTGGCAAAGGTTGACATAGATTCTTCTAACTTATAAAGTGAATGTTGTATTGTATATGACATCTAAATGTTAGGGTAGATAAAGCATGATGTGGACAAAGTCTTAGTGTACGCATAGTGGCCAGTTGACTTCGACCAATGGAAGGCAACATTAGCCAAGGCCTACACACATCTGTCGTGGCATGTGTTCATAGAATGGGAAACAAGGTTCTTGCTTACAAGTTTTGGCTAGGTGACGTTGGCCAATGGCAAGCACTATCAACAATGGTTTCACACATCTAATGTGGGTTGTTAGAATCTTGCAAGCTACACAAGACTATAAAATGCAGAATCATCCAAGTCATGTACCCATAACCTATAGGGTGTATGCAATGGTTGTGCGACACTAACATCGGCCAATGACAGGCACCATCAACAAAGACTTGTGCGCTTTGAGAAAGAAATATCGGCTAACGATAGGCAGCATCATTAAAGTTCAGCGCATATCTGTCTTGGCGTGTGTGCATTGACTGGGCTCTATTTACATTAACAAATGACATGCAATATTAACAAAGGCCTGCACGTATCAGACCTTGCATGTGTTCATCGACTAATGGACATCAATCCTAGCCTACGCACAGTGGCCAGGCGATATCGACATATTGAAAGAAACATTAGCCAAGTCGTACACACATGAGTCTTGGAATATGTGCATCAAGTAGGCAACATCAATTTTCACTTGCATGTTTTGTCTATGTAACGTCGACTAACGGCCGGCACCATCAGCCAAGGTCTTCGATCATCTGACTTATTTTGTGTACATTTTTCAACCAATGTCGGACTACGACATGCGAAATCATCCAAGGCATGTATATATAACCTATGCGCTATCTGCATCTGGTTAAGAGATATTGACTTTGAACAATGATAGGCACAATCAACAAAGTCTTGTGCACTTTGAGTTAATGAAATCGACCATCGATATAAAGTATTAGCCAAGTCTTGCGCACATCTATCGTAGCGTGTATGCTTTGACTGGGCGCTATTTGCATCAGCCAACATAAGGAAGCATCGTCAAAGGCATCTTAACTTCATGAAAGCAACGTTGTTCAACCACAAGCAACATCAACCAAGGCATACATGTATTTGATGTGGCGTATGCACATAGGCTTACTTCGGCATCGACCAACGGCAGGATGAATCAGCCAAGGCATGAAGGATTCGGGAAAATGGCATCGAACAATGAAAACGAGAATCATCCAGGTGACATTGGTCATGGACTGTCGCATCGGCCGTTTCCTGAACATATACATATTGTGACTTTGTGTATTGACCTATCGTATCATCCTTGGCTTGTGCACATCACTTACTGTACGTCGAGCTTGATATTCCAACATCACATTTGGCTTGCACACAATGGCTATAAGGTGCTATATATGGTTTTGCCCATCTCAGTTGTAGCCTGTGCATTTTTCAAGAGACATTGGTCTTCCCACATCGACCGTCGTTTTTTTGCATTGCTTAGTTGTTATTGAGCGTGGACTTCCCTCGTAACTCTTGGCCTGCAAAAAACAATAAGCAATATCGGGTGTAGCCTAAACACATACAATTTGTCCTGCATAAGAGTCAGCCTACGTCCGGCATGACCTTCCTGTATCGCCTTTGGTTTGCATAAAATGGATAGCTGACATCATATGTCACCTTCCGACATCTCTTTTAGCCTACACATAATTGTTAGTCGACATTAGAAATGGACTATCCGCATCACCATTCACATGCATATATTGTTTGGTCGACGTTTTATGTGAGTTGAAACTATCATATGTGTCCTGCATTCATCGGTCCGTCGATGTAAAAAATGGCCTGCTAGAATCATCTGAGGCCTACATTAATCAGTGTGCCGACATCGGACGTGGACTCCATGATTCTTTCACAACCTACGCACATCAATCTATAGATGTTGGCCAATGGTAGGCACATCAGCCAAGGCCTTAACACATTGGTTATGGCATTTATGCATCAGTTTTTCATTATTTGCATCGACCAACGTATGACAACATAAACCATAACATGGGAACTTTGGAAAACAACGTTTCCTAACAATAGATAGCATTAGCCAAAGCCTGCACGCATCCGCCATGGTGTGTGTGCATCTACAATGCGACATCAGCAACGACCAACGACATGAAGAATGAGCAAAAGCTTTTGTGCTTCGATCAACAGAAATCGGCTAATGGCAGCAAACATCGGCACGCGAAATTAGTTGTCTTTGAGCGGTCTTTGAGCTATGCCCTGCAACATCACCCTTGTCCTACAAAAAATTTTCAACCTTTATCGGAAGAGGGCCACTCGCATCAGTCGTAGACTGCTTTGTTTAGATAATGCCAGTTGCTTGTGCACATCTCTTACTCGCCATCGGGAGTGGACTACTCGAATCGTCCATGGAATTCAAAAAATTGTCAGGCAACATCATGTGTTGCCTTCCCTCATCGCCTTTGTCCAACACAAAGTTCAGCCTACGTCAGACGTTGCCTGACCCCATTGCTTTTTTGCTTGCACATTGGTTAGAAGAAGTCAAGCGTGGTCTTCCTATATTTCGAATGGCCTTAACATAACGGTCAACCTACATTGGATAAGTCCTTCCCACATGGTCTTGGGCCTGCACACAATGGTCTGTCAACGTCGGATGTGACCTTTACAGAACGATTAGTCAATGTGTCACATAGACTACACCTATTGTTTGTGACATAAATATATAAGTCAACAAATGTTGGACATACGCTGCACCTATCGTCTGTGGCCTGCATACGTCGGTCTTTCAACGTCACATTTCGCCATCAAACTTCATCCATAGCCTGTACACATCAGTGTACCTACATTAGAGTCACTTGGCTGCATTGCTTTTGGCCTGCATATTTATACTAGCCCAAGTCAGATGTGCACGTTGCATGTGGAGACATTGATCAAAATCTATTCGACAACAGGCAGATGTCGCTGCCATACAAACAAAAGAGTGGGAAATGCCCTTCCTCCATAACAACATATTCATCTATTTTCCATCATTTATTCTCTACTTTTCCACCTCACATTCTTCTTTCTTACCAATATAATCACATATACAATTCGTATGATATTGAAAAATCTCTAATTTTTACAATTATGTAATCCATCATTAGTTTCAAATATTTAGAGTATTTTTAAGAATTTTCATATTAATCCGACTTTTGTTCATGGTTTAAATTTTTTCTATTGTTTTTATTTTACGTCACATATTTAAAATTTTTATTTATCATATTGTTGTATTTAAGTGACTAAAGAAAAGTCGGTAAATAGAGAGCGGCATTAGCCAAGCAACCATGCAATTGTTATTGTGTCTGTGCATCAGCGGGGCGACCTTCACATCAGCCTACTTTATGTTGCATTTGCCAAGGCAGGTGTTCTTCGGGCAAGGGCTGTTTCCCATGGCAGGCAACATAAGTCATGGCATCTGCAGATCGACATAGTGACATAAATGTTGGTTGATAGCTGGTAGCATAAGCCAATGCAAACCTACTTGGGGAAAGCAATATCGGCCAATGGAAAGCGACATTGGTCAAGTGACATAAGTTGTACAGAATCGCATAAGACGTGACCAGTGCACATCAGTCAAGCGCGGACCGGCCGCATTGCCTGTGGACTATGTACATCATTTAGTAGTCGTCAGACTTGGCATTCCTATATCACCCTCGGCGTGCACACCACGACCTTCCGACATTGGTCGTGGGCTACCCACATGGTTCGTAGCCTGAACATTGGTCTGCCGACATCAGTCGTGGCCAACCCCCATCGGCTTTGTCCTGCAGAAGTATTTTACGTAGACTAGAAATATCAATGACAAAATGTCGGCCAACGACATGAAATATCAGTCAACGCTTGAACTCCTTTCATATGGCATGTGCAATCTTGCAAACGAAGTCGTCCAATGGCATAAATCTTCAGCCAACGATTGCACGCACAAACATGGAATGTTCTTATCTTGCAACTGACCTCGGCCAATGACATGCGACATCAACAAGGCATGCATGCAGGAACATGCTATATGTGTATCTTGCAAGCGACGTCGGCCAACAACATGCTGTATCAGCTAAGGTTTGCACAAATCTATTGTGTCAAGTGCATGTTGACTTGGAAATTTAAGTTGTGTTTTAAGTGCATATATCAGGGGACATCATATGCGGCCTGTGCGCATAGCGAAAGCTACATCACCCAACGAGAGGAAGCAACAACAAAGGCCTAAACACATTATCGTGGTGTGTGCGCGACAACTCATCGACATCAATCCTACACTACGGCAAGCACTATCAACCTAGTATTCACGCATCTAACATGGTTTGTGTGCATGTTTCAACCTACATCGGATAATGAGATGAAGTATCATCCGAGGCACGTACACATAACCTATAGGGTGTGTGCAACAACTGAGCGACATTGATATCAGCCAACGATAAGCACCATAAACAAAGACTTGTGCCCTTTGAGTAAGTGACGTTGGCCAATGATAGGCAGCATTAGCTAAGAGATGCACACATCTACCTTGGCGTGTGTGTATCGACTTGGATTATTTGCATATTCCAACATTAGAAAGCATCAACAAAGACAGGCCAGCTTCAGTCAGGAAACGGTGGCAAACGTAAGGCATGCATGCATCAGTCGTGGCGCGTGCACATCGGCATCGCAAAATGGAAGGAAATATTAGGCAAGTCCTTTGTGTTTTAGGCAAATGACATCGCCCAACGATAAGTATCCTCAGCGAAGCTACATTGGTCATGGACTGCCGCATCAAAATTTGCCTATGCATATCCCTAAGATGATGTCTGGCATGGACTTATCGCATTAGTCATGGCATGTGCGTATCACATAGTGTCAATCAATATTGAACTTCCCGCATTGACTTTGGCCTCCACATAATATCTTGTTGATGTCACACGTGGGCAGTCGGCCTTTGTCGTGACCTGCACTCATGTCGTGGCCTCCAAATATTGTCCGTAGCCTTCACACCTCATTTGATCGATGTAGAACTTGTCCACTAAGAATTTATGTATCCTTCACACATTGGTTTGTAATATATGACGTGTCCTGGCCGCATCACCTTAATCCTACACATATCGGTTAGGATACAACAGGCTTTGCCTGACCCCATCGACTTTGGCCTACACAATGATCAACAGAAATTAGGCGTGAAACTTTTTAACGCCCTTGTCCTATAAACCACGGCAAGCCAATCTTGAGCATTGGGTGCACACATTGAAAGTGGCCAACACAGAATGGTCACCCAACATAGGGTATGGCCTGCTTGAATCGCCTTTGGCCTGAACACAATGGTCAGCTAATATCAGACGTAGTCTTCCTGGCTTGCCTTTGGCATGCATACGAAGGTTTGTTGACATCGAACGTCGATTTCCAACTCTTTTGTACCCTGAACACATTCATCTGCCGACGTCGAATGTGGCCTGCAAGCAAATATCGATCAACAGATTTTGACCAACGGCATAGGCTTCCACGCATCTAACGTAGCATGTGCATATATGGCATACAAAGTCGACCAATGGCATGCGCCTTTTGGCAAGGCTTGCACACTTTGACGGGGAATGTGCATATCTTGAAACCGACGTCGGCTAATGATATGCAACATTACTAAAGCATACACACACTTATATGACATGTGAGCATCTAGAAAGAGATGTTGGCGTAGGACATGTAACATCACCTAAGTCCTGGTTGCATCACTTGTATGACATTATGTTAGGGAGCAGTACCAATGGTCTATAAGCTTCGTGCAAGCGACGTTGGCCAACGGCTAGCAACATCAATTAAGGCATGCACGCATCAACCATGGCGTGTGCACATCATTCGGTAGAATTCGACATCAGTCAACGACATTTTCCATTATACAAGGATTCTGTGCTTCGGGCAAATGACATAGGTCAATGACAAACAGCCCAGGCAAGGCAAAATTGGTTGTGGAATTCTTCATCTATTGTTAACTACGCATATCCCTAAGTTAACGTCTGCCGTGAACAAGTCGTATAAGCTATGGCCTATGAACATCACAGAGTGGTCATCGACTTTGTTCTTTACGCAACGTCATTGGCATGCGCACTACAGCTAGTTGGCGTCTGATAGGGGCAGCCCGCCTAGCTGCATCCCAAAGACTTATTTGCCGACATCTACAGTGGATTTCTCAACTAGCTTTTTGCTGCAAATACAATCAGCGATATCTGGCGTTGCCTAACCACATCGGCTTTCACCTTCCGAACTGTCAGTCGGTGTCGGGCGTGGCCTTCTTACATTGCCTTTGGAGTGAATTAAATGGATAGCTGACATGATATATGGGCTTGCCACATCACCTTTACCAACAGAGAATTGTTAGTCGACATTAGAAGTGGACTACCCGCATTGCATTTTGCGTGCACACCACAGTCAACATACGTTGGACGTATCAGACATGGCCTCCCGACATTTTCCGTAGCCTGCACACATTTAGTATGTAGATGTCGGCCAATGGCATGCACATCAGCCAAGGCCTTGACATATTCATTATGGCATTTATGCATTGGTTGGGCGACATTTGCATCAACCAATTTCAGGTAACATTAGACATGACATGTGCACTTCTGGCAAGCGACCTTGTTCAACAATAGGTAGCATCTTTCAAGGCGTACATGCATCCTCCATGCCGTGTATGAATTGGCAAGACGTCATCGGCGTCGGCCAACGACATATAGAATCAACCAAGTCCTATATTCTTTGACCATGCGACATCGGTCGTGTACTCCCTGAATCCTCCATAACTTCTTTACATCCCTCACCTGTCTTCGAGGGTAGACTCCCCAAATTGCCATTGGCGTGTAAAAAATAGTGAGGTGATCGGGCATTGTTTACCCTCTTCGCCTTTAGCAGAAATAACAGTCAACCAACGTTAAACGTTGCAAGACATCATCACCGTCTGTTTGCACATTGGTCAGCCAACTTTGAACGTGGCCTTCCTAAATCGTATTTGGCCTTTAAATAACGGTAAGCTGATCTTGCAGTAGGCCTTACCGAATGGCCTGTGGCCTGCTCACAATGTTCAGCCGACGTCAAACGTAGACTTCAAACAACGGTCAGTCGATGTGGGACATGGACTGAACTTATCATCTGTGACCTACATACATTAGTCAGCAAACATTACACATGGGAAGAGTCTATTGTCCGTTGCCTGCACACATCTGTTTGCCAAAGTCTGAAGTCGGGTCCCAACTTCATCTGTAGATTGCACACATCTGTATACTGAAGTTAGAGTGACCTTGCTGCATTGTATATGCCCTGCACAATTTGATCTCTCAACTCTGGATGTGGCTAACCGCATTGTCTCTGGTTTGCACTTGTTAGATGAACGACGTCGCAAGCGGAGACATTGATTAGGGTCTAGTCGATAGCTTGCGGATGTCCATGTCCTACAAAAATCAAAAGTGTGTAAAACAACCTTGCTTCATAACAACATATTCATATATTTTTCATCATTAATTGTCTATGTTTCCACCTAATGTTGTTCATTTGTACCAATTTTATCAAGTTTACAATTCGTAAAATTTTGAAAAATCTTTTATTTGTACAAATATATAATCTATCATTTGTTTTAAATTTTTAGAAGTATTTTCAAGCATTTCATATTATTCTGACATTTATTCACTGTTTGAATATTTTAATGATTTTTATTTTGACGTCAAATTTTAAAAATTAAATTTTAATAAATTTTTTGAATTCAATGCTTAATTTATTTGTGAATTGTTTGCGTTAATCTTATATTTTTATAAGATTTTTCCTATTTTGTAAATAATTTATTACCAATTTTTTTGGATTAAACGAACAAAATAAATATAAAAAATGTATACATTTTTGAATTTAAGGTTACCATATTTATTTGCTAACTTTTGTGTTAATTTTATATTTTTCCTATTTTTATTAATATATTACACTTTTTCGACATTTATCGAATACATTACCCATATCTATTTTTAAATTTTTGCCTTTAATTTTATATTTTTAAAAATACAATTTTAGTATTTGATATAATGAATTACCCATTTTAGATATCAGAAAAAATTAAAATTAAAATTGAAGAGAACTGTTTAAATTGTTGAATTTAAGGTAACTATATTTATTTGTGAATTTTGGCGTTAAATTTTATTTTATAAATTAATTATAATTTTTTATGATTTATCAAAGAATAATATATATTAAGAAACAAGTTGAATATGAACAATTTAAGGTTACCATATTTATTTATGAATTTTTGGAATTCATTTGACATTTTTCATATTTTCAAATCATGAATTCCCCTTATCAAAATATACAAAATGAGAATAATAATTAAAAAATTGATAAAAGTTATTTATTATAAGGTTAATTTATTTATTTGTGAATTTTTGAGGTTTATTTTTATATATTTTTCATATATTTCCTAATTCTAATCATTAATTTTTAATTTTCGGGATTTATCAAACAAAAAAAAATAAAGTAAATTGTTTAAATTAATGAATTAAGAATCTATATTTATTTGTAAATTTTAGGCATTATTTTTTTTTTATTTTTTCATATTCTTCAAATTTTTTATTATTTCATTAGTCATTTTTGGGTTTAACAAAAAAAACTAAAAAAATATTGTTAATTTTTTTATATAAAAGATGTTTTTTCTGGAAGCTGATGTATGTTTGTACCTTAGAAAGTTCATATTTGTGGAGTATACATTCAAAATGAATATTCGGAAAAAACAATGTCTACTGTAGTTAGTCAGAATTCGTACCATAGAATCAAATGCTCCAAGTTGTCCATGCATTGGATGTGGCATGTTACAGCATCAGCCAAAGCTTGCATGGATGAGTTGTGCTGTGTGCACAGAGGCTAGGCGACATCAGCGTTGTACAATGACATGCACCATCAGCCAAGCCCTTTGTGGTTTAGGCAAGAAATATTGGCCAGCGGAAAGAGGCATCGGCCATGCGACATTAATCGTGGATCGCCCGCATTGGTCGTGGCTTATGCAAATTGCTCTATCGACGTTTGTCGTGGACTACTCGCATCGGTTTTGGCTTGTGCACATCATCTCATTCATTTTCGAGCATAGGTTGTGCGTATCAGTCAGGCAAACTCTGTAATAATCTAAGCACATCGGCTAGGTGAGACCGTTGTAATCTACGTGCATCGGTCAGGTGACATCAGTTTTGGCCTGCGCGCATCAGCCAACATTAGGTTACAATATCCAAGGCCTACACATACCAATCTTGGTGTTTGTGCATAGACTCAATGACACATTCGTGTCCTGCATGTATTGCTAGGTGACGTCGGCTAACGACTGCAACATAAACCAAAATCTTCATGCATCTGACGTGGTTTGTGCACATCTGGAAAGCAACATCCTATAATGACATGCATCATCATCCAAGGATATGTATGTATAATCGGGGGAGTGTGTGCATTATCTTTGCAACATCTACGTCGGCAATAAAATGCACCATCATCCTAGGCTAGTGTGCTTCGAGCATGCGACATCGGCCAATAATGGTAGGCATCATTACCTAAGGACTGCACACATCTTACATGGCATATGCTCTTCTTAAATGCAAAGGCGTCTAACGGAAAGCGGCATCAACTAGGCCTGCACTTAATTTCCGTGGCATATGTGAATCGGTAAGGTAACCTTCGCATTTGCCTACAGGTAGGCATTAGCCAAGGTTTTTTCATTTAGGGAAAGTGACGGTTTCCATTGTCATGCAAAATAAGTCATGGCGTGTGCAGATTAGCATGGACCCATCAACATCAGCTGATAGTTTGCAGCATAAGCCAAGGCATATCTACTTTTAGAAAGCGACATCGACCATGTAAGACCAAAAATATGAGTTAGGGTGTCTACAACCTAAAATGTTTGTCATAAAGGTCTAAGGTCCTAAAATTAATTATTTTATGTTTTATAGGAAGTGTGTAATGTTTGAGGTGATTTTAAAGTCAAACATCAACTGAAGACCAAGACGTTCGCCGACTAGTCACCTATGTGCCTAATGTGTATATACATGCTTATATTTGTATGTCATGAGATTATGTAATATTAAAATGAGTTATAATGATGTTTATAGGAATTAAATTGAGTTTCAGGAAGTTTGGAGGTCAAACATCCAAGAACATCTAACACGTTCCAAATATAGCCATTGAGACATTCAAGTATGTCTTATATGGCCTAGCATGTTTGGATGTGTTCTATGCGTGCATTTTGGGTGAAACTTGCGTGGAAGTTACTTGACCTCTCAATGTGCATATTTATGTTGTAAACATCCAGGTACGACTTCTCAAGGGCCAACAAGAAGTACCCAATTGTTGTCGAGACACTGCCTTTGCAATGTCAATCGACGAGCAAATACGATGCCCCATTGGTGGACTGACGCCCCATTTAATGGGGAGGTATCGATGCGAAATTATCCTAGAAAAGGCTTGGCCACATGATAGCCTCATACCAATCAATGAAGGGAACACAACGGCCCTTAAATGGACGAACGTTCCATCATTTGGTCCGTCGATGCAGGCTTGTGCATCACTACGTGAGCATTACTCATTAAAGTGGTGAATAGGAAATTCACCCAACGTCCTTACCTGACCCTATACGTTTAATTATCTATTTTTTGGTGTATATAAGGGATCAAAAACGTGATCAACCCATTTCTACTCCTATACACATGAAATAGACTTTCCTTCCTAAACCAATTCTCCCTACAAACCTATATTGTCGGTGAAGCTCAAGAACAACTTGGAGCTTGGATTTATATGATTTTTTCATAATGTTTCAAAATTTAATGAATATAAAGGTATGGTTATCCTTAATCTCTAAGTAACCTTTTACTTGGAGAGTTAATCTCAATGTTTTTCGAAGAGATTTCATGATCAAACTTCTTCTTCAATCTAGCCATAGGTTGTTTCTAAAAATGTTTTTATTGAATTAATCATGATGATTGATGTTTATGCATTTTATTTAATGTGATTCTCAATCCAATTGCATTATGAACCCATGTCCCTTCCCAAAATCAATATATCCCTTGCATGGGCATTGTGGTCATGCCTTGTTAATAGTTTAATTGCAACTCACTTACGTTGAATTATCTATATATACTTTTATTTACATGAATTGATTATAAAGGATCCATGTGGATCAATCTATGAAAATTTTAGCATGCTTAGTGTAGTATCAATGTGATCACTCTAACATTAGTCCTTAATTGGGTAAAAGTGAATTTCGAATATGTTGAGAGTCTTGTAGATCCTTCCTAAGGTTAATATTATGATTGAATTTTAAGTGTGAATCGTGTATGATCAAGGTGAAGAACGATTGGTATGACTTGACCAAAGTTTATCTGGTCTTTCGAGTGGTAACTTGTGATCTTGGCTTTAGATTGGCTGTTATATGAATCGATCATGGATAATTGTCCGTAGCTACTGTTTATACGTATAATGTTATTGTAATTAGGTAATTTATCTATAATGAATAGATAACTATTCAATTGGCAAAGGTTGACATAGATTTTTCTAGCTTATAAAGTGAATGTTGTATTGTATATGACATCTAAATGTTAGGGTAGATAAAGCATGATGTCATTTGATTAATGATATCTTTAGCTAATTACCTACATGTATATTGTTGATGAATTGTTATTGATTAATAATGCATGTAAATTGGGTTAAAGATCTATGTTCTTCTCCTTTCTAGAATATATGTGTTATATTATATTATGTTATACTATGATCTTGTAACGACTTGTACATTATTTCTTTAACGACTATGTTTTTTTATACTTTCTAAACATGAATTATTTATGATTCAGTAGTAGTGGTGAACGATTCCCGAAGGCTAAATGATTGGAAAGAATTTCTCTACTCTTCTACTCTATTTCATATAGTAATATTGATGAATCCTTATGTTGAATGATGTGGTATGATCCTATTATGGTGGCAGTGTTTTCGTTACTTACATTATATATGTGTCGACCATGGTATTTAAGGAAAATTGACTAATATATTAATGAGTTATTATGATGATCAGCTTATGTAAAACTTGTGCCTAGTCTTCTACTTTAGTTTTGAATATAGGTTATGTTACTATTGTCATGAGCATGATTATATTATATGAAAGATAACTTGTAGTTGCTGCGTTTAATGATGTATTAAAGATTGATTTCTGATACGCTTAAACTTACTTCTTAAATGAGATGTAAAGCGGTCGCGTCAAGTAAATAACCCAACTAGTGAGGTTGGGATCGTTCCCAAGAGGAAAATAGTCTAGACTTAACTTCAACTTGTTATTACTATTGTTCGGTTGATGACTTCCTTAGAAAGTAAAAGAATAAAAAGGGGGGTTCTATCTCTAAATAAGTTAAAATAAACAATGAACTTGAAAGAGACACTTAACAGCTTTTAATTTTGGGTTTTAATCAATTAATCAAAGTAACTAGGGTTTACGTGTTCCCCACAGGTTCATAACTTGATAATTCTAACTATAACAATTCTTTTCTAGTATCTTGCATGCAAAGTGATAAGTTATGTGATTCTAAAACCTTGGTCCGGCATCTAGAAAATCTCACTCCGCACCTTGGTCCGGCTGCGTGTGTTGCTTTCCTAACCTTTATCTTTACCTCATATTAAGTATTGTATTCGATATTTGACTAATTTATTACCTCGTACCAATCAATACTAGACTATTAGATAGTATACACTAAATCTATGTTAATAATTATTTTCCTATTATCTACCTCCTTGGTCCGGCAAGTAGCATTAAGGCGAGTTCTAACGTTGATCATCCGTTAAAAAGACTTCTAAGCGAAAGAATTATTAATACATGCAAGACACTATTCTAGAATTGTTATTTTAGCTAGGGTTTATCTCATTATTTGCCTATGGTTCCCACAACGCTAGTTATGGAGTTTAGTTACTCATAGCCATAAACACAATATTCAAATATATTAAATAAGAATTCATGATCTTACTTTAATGAGAAAGAATAAAGTCCGAAAATTTTCTTCATAAATCACCAAAAATCACTTCTAAGAATCTCCAAAAATCAAACACTAATACACAAAGTCTAATAATATGATGTCTAATCTAGCAGAGTGTAACCTCAAAAACGAGGTTTTTCGAAATATTTATAGAAAATAAAAACCTAATTAAACAAGGATTCTAATTACTGGAAATCTGCCAAAACGCGGTTGGGTCGATGGACCACGGGACGGACCGTCGTGGTCATAACGGACCGTCGTGGACTCCGTCGTCCCATACTTGGTGCAATTTCTTCTGCTGGTTTCTTCATTCCCCTCGACGACAAGTATGACGGACCATCATAGGCACAACGGTCCGTCGAGGGTCTTCGTTTCAAAATACTTCAACTCTTGGAATCTGGGTACTCGGATCACTTCTCTGATCTTCACGATAAACCTACAGGACGTACCGTCATAGCCATGACGGACCGTCACAAGCTTCGTAATCCCACACTTGGTCAGACTTCCCCATCTTCTTTCAGCAGCTGCACTACGCTGCCACCTACGGACCGTCACAGGCACGATGGACCGTCATAAGATCCGTAGGTGGTCTCTTCTGCATTTTTTCACTCAAAATCTCCGTTTTCAGCTTTGGACAGATTTCCTGCAAAACAAAGAGAAACTTATATCAAAATTAGCACAAAAAAGGCTTTCGGACACACTAAACTTAAGGAACAAGTATTAATAAAACCGTGAAACCACGGTATATCAATTACCCCTACCCATGTATCCCTACGTGAATGTGTGAATAGCTAAGGTTAGGAGTGTTGAATTTAATGTGAAGATTGTATTGCCTCCTATGCTAAATGGTTTTGTGTGGTCTATGCTTGAAAGTGTAATGTGGTCTAAGATGGTGGCTGCCTCAAAATGTTATGGATAGATGTTGATCATGTTGACCAATGTACACACACACTTACACATCATGTATGCTTACAAGTAGTATAGGTCATGCTGCCTGAATGAAAGTTAGTTCTCATATTCACTAGTGTCTACTACTATGCATGTTAAGATTATATGTATGAAATTATGTTATGTGTTTCTTTAACTAGGATGACTAAATAGGTGTACTAGTATGGGCAAGGGTATAGGACTTAATTTGCACTATGCATTGCATATGTGCACCATTATAGGATAATTTCTAGTTTTTGTTTCTATGGCCTAAATGTGTTATGTGAAAGGTTTGCTCACATATAAATATAGACACGCACATGAATTATGATCTAGTTAATAAAGGAGACTGCAAAGGTATGTTCAAGTGTATCCTAAAATAGATAGTGCTAATGATATATGTTATGTCCAGGTGAAGGGTTTCTCACATAATTGTGGTTGATTAACACTCATCGATGACCTATGAACTAAGAATAGAAGGAGTCAATCTCCTAAAGCCTAATTTTATAAAAGTAATGTAATAATGGATTTTCAATAAAGGAAACTTAGTTTAGCACCGAGTGAACTTGAATATGAGGGGTGTCCCTTCCCATTATATGAAGGTAGGTTACCATAGACCTCATGGGGTGGATAGCCTCATGACCCAAAGGGGTGTTAGAGTGATATATCCATGATACCCCAAGATCCATAACTATGCTTGCAACATAGGATCTAGCAATGTGATATCAACTAAAATGTTATCATGTGTTAATGTTCTACTCTGCTAGGTAAGAACACCTTCTATTGGTCTAAGTCTGTAAAACACCAATTTCAATGTTTAGCACGCATGGTCTTAGTACCAGTTAAGGCTATAGTTTCCCTAAAGTTACATGGACAATGGAAGTAAATGACTATGACCCGAACTAGGATGGAAATTGGAAGAAAATGACTTGGACCATAACTAGGATGATTTTAGGGAGGTTACATAGGATAACTGGAAGTAATGAACCCATCTAGACATTGCACAAGTATCTCCTTAGGAAGTTTTAGGAAGGTGTTCTAAAGTATATTTTTATGTTTATGTCATTATACATAGCATGATAATATTTGTATATTTGTAATTATGATGTGCATGGTATGAGTGTATGTGATGTGGTCATATTCATATATTCACTATGTAAGTCTTAATGACTATATGATGACGGTTGTTGACATGAATGAGGTTATCTTTCCTTAATATCATGATGTATGAATAGACTCATAAGGTTTGTGATCTCATGAAGGGTTTAGTAAATATGTGTGGGCTTATGAGGGTTCACATGTGCATTGCACTACTAGACTAAGATTGTGGTCATAAACAACGTCTTATAATTATTTATGTGAAGTAAATTCAATATATGTGCAGATTGATGTAGCTTACTATAAAGCTAATGGAGTCTTGACTTATATGTGTCTTTGGTGCTATGTAGGTTGTTATTATGCTTTCTTGTGACCTTAAGGTTATGTATTACACAAAGTATGACTAGAGGGTTACTAGGGACGTGAATGAGTAAAAGGAGAGAAGTTCACTGTGAAAGGAAAATACTGAATATAAAGAAAAATGGTTACTGCAATGTGACTCAAAAATGACTTAAATACTTTATGTGATTTTCTATGTTGTTTGGCCTTTGAAAATGTCTATATGGAGTATATCAATGATATATTTTCAAATTTCTAAAGGTTTTATAAAGATTTAGTCAAAAAGGCATGAAGTATGATTTCAAGAAAATGTCCCTTTGAAATGCTTGTTTTGCATTGTTGTCATAGTTAGTTTATTCTTGTACTAATCCAATTCTTCTCTACTTTTTCGAAAAAGTGTATGTTATGGATGCTTAAAGTATGTCTCAAATGGTGAGTATATTTATAGAGGATTCCCAAGCTAAATGAAAGGAAACCTTAACTTCAAGGATCTCCTACTTATGTTAACAGAAAAATTTTATAATGTTCTGTAGTTATGTATTATGTTTTAAGGGTCGTGTCTCTAATGTACTCTAATGTTGTTGAGTATATGATGACAAAAAGACTTAGAGTCTAAGTATGTTATATTATATTTTTTGTATATATGAAGTGAAGTTTCTAGCATATGAAGTGCTATGAAAAGTTATAAATTTTCCGCTAAATTTACTATGGAAATGCATGAATGATAACTATGGGCTTGTATAGGACCTCCGACAGGTCAAGTACACCATGTTACTTCTAAGGGGTGCTCCCCGAATGTGAAAGACCAACAACAAGCGACATTATCCTGGCAACATAAGCCGTAGAATACCATATCAAACATGTCTAGTGCACATCGGTCAAGTGTGGACTGGTTGCATCGATCGTGAACTATTTACATAATACAGTAGTTGTCTAGCTTGTCATTTTTGCATCACCCTTGGCGCATACACGAAGTCCAACCAATGACAAACGTCAGCGACCCCCATGAGCCGCAGCCTAGAAAATGTTCTTCCTGCGTCGTCCGTGGACTGCGTGCATGGACCATGGATTGTGCACATCACTTAGTCATTATCGGGCATGAACTGTGAACATCGCCTATGGCCTGCAAACAACATTCAAGCCACATTAGGTATTGTCTGTCCCCATCGACTTAGGCCTGCACAATAATCAATCGACGTAAGGTGTTTCATATCCCCATCACCTTTTGGCTACAAAACGGTCATTTGAAATAGAGCGTGGCCTTCCCCCCCTGTTGCCTTTTTCCTAAATACAACGATCAACCAATGTCATACATGGCATTACCGCATCTCGTTTTGACTTCACAGAAAGGTAGGCAGACATCTGACGTGTGCTGTATCTATTTTTCATGTCCTGCACACACCCTTCGGCGACATTGCACGTGGCCTGCTATTTTTTTTTGTAGCCAGCACACATCAGCAAGCCGATACCAAATGTGGCCTGCCAACATTTTGTGAAGCCTACACACATCAGCGAGCAGAGACCAAATGTGGCCTGCCACCATAATCCATATCCTGCACACATCAATCTACCTTGGTCAAACATGGACAGACCAAATCACCTCAAGCCTACACATATCCATTGGTGATATCAGGCGTTGCCTACCTTTATCAACTTTGGCCTACACAATGGTCAACTGACTTCCAACATGGATTGCCCCCATCATCCTTGACCTAGACACTAGGTTATCCAAATTCTAGCGTTTCCTTCCTTTAATGCCTTTATCCTGAGCACAATGGTAAGTCAATGTTGTACGTGGCCTGCCCGCATGAACATTGACCTACACTGAATCTTCCTGCCTCGCCATTGTCCTTCACACAATATGTAGTTGACGTTAGATATGGGCTATCAGTATTGTCCTTAGACTGCACACATTGGTCTGTCGCCGTCAAACTTGTCCTGATAGTATTGTCTGTACCCTACACACATTAGTTATTTACATTGAACTTGGTATCTCAATATCTTTCATAGCCTGCACACATCGGTAACCCGACATTGAATGTTTCCTGCCACAATCGTGCATTGCTGACACATATCGGTCTATAAATATCGGCCAATGGCAAACAACTTCCGCAAGGGTTTACACGCACTAACATGGAATGTGCGTGTCTTGCAAGAGACATTACCCTTATGCTTGAGATATCAACCAAGTCATGTATGCATAAGTTGTAGCTTCTGCGCATCGACTAGGTGAGATCGTTCGTGGCCTGCACGGATCGGCTGGTGAGGACATCGACAAATGGAAGATAAAATTATCCAAGGTTTGAACGCATCATCCATGGCGTGTACACATCAGATAGGCGTCATTGATCGTAGCTTGTATTCACTGGTCAGGTGATGTTAGGCAGCAATAGACAGCATCATCCAAGGTCTTCTTTTACCTGGCGTTGTTTGTGCACATTTGGCAAGTAATGTCTAACAATGGCATGCAACATCATTCCACTCATGCTCACATTCTCAATGACGTGTATGCATTGACTAGGTGACATCGACGTAAGCAAAAGGAGGAACCATCTGCCAATGCTTGTATGCGTCGCGCAAAAGATGTCGGTCAATGGCAGGTAGCATTACCCAAGGCCAGCATATATCTGACATGGCATGTGTACATCACGAAAACGACATTGGCCATTGTAATGCACCATCAACCAAGGCCTTCACACATTATTCATGTCATATGTGCATCAGTAGGGCGACCATTTCATCTACCAATTTCAGACAGCGTAAGCCAAGTTAGGTGCGCTTTGGGAAACCGATGTTTGCCTACAAAAGGCAGCGCAAGTCATTCAATGTGCATATCGATAGGACGACATCGGCGTTTGCTGACAGCAAGTAGAATCAGCTAAGGACTATATATTTCAGGTAGGAGACATCGGCCAAACTAAGACGTTTTTGCCAGGCGACATTGGTTGTAGACAGTCACATTGTCCATGGCCTGTTCACATCAATCAGGAGACATCGGGCGTGGAGCAGTTGTTGTACACATCAGTGAGCAATCGTCAAGATTTGACTTTTCGTATATCCCATGGCCTGCACAAAATAACTAGTCAATATCGGACATGGTCTACCCCTATTGTCCACATCATGAACATTTCCTAACCGATTCTATCTATGGACTCTACATTCGGGGAGATTTGTGCACATCACTTATCCATTTTAAAGTGTGGACCGCCCGCATCTCCCTTGGACTACAATAAAATGTTAAAACAACATGAGGTCTTGCCTTCATCCGTTAACTTTTTCCTACACATCTAACTTGGCATTGGCGCATCTGGAAGGCGACATCAAACAATATCATGCAACTTCAGGAAAGCCCTACACGCACTGATGTGGAATGTGCATATCTGGAAAGCGCCATAGGCCAATAACATGCAACATCCGCAATGCATGCATGCACAAATGTGAAATTTGCACATCTATAAAGCACCATCACCCAAAAACATGCATAATAAACTAAGGCCTGCACACATCTTTTATGTCGTATGCACATCGACAAGGATGTTTGAGGCATGATTTGAGTGAATCGACCAGGAGACATCACCTATGGCATGTGCCCCTCGACCAAGTTACATCGGACAATGAAAAGCGGCAATAAAAAATGTGTGCACGTATCATTCTTGGATTGTGCACATCTACTGATCGATATCAAACTTGGCCGACGCATAGTGTCCATGCGACATCGTTCAATGGAAGGAAGAATAAGCCAAGGCATGCACACATTATCCCTGTCATGTGTGCATTGGTTGGGATACATCGGTCATGGCTATTATGCTTTGGATAGGTGACATCTTCCAATGGCAGGATGCATTAACCAAGGTCTACATGCATCTGATGTGGTTTGTACGCATCTGACAACCGATATGAGACTATAACATTCATAATCATCCAAGGAATGCATACATAACCTGTGGTGTTTATGCGTCATATGATAGATAATGACGTTAGCCAATGACAGGCACAATCAACCAAGGCTTGTGCGCTTCAAGTAAGCGACGTTGGCAAATGATAGGCAACATCAGTCAAAGACATCACGCATCTTACATGTCAAGTGCACATATTGCAAGTGACATTTGCCTATAGAATGCAATATCATCCAAGTCCTACATGCATCTGTCATGGTGTGTGGGCATATATTGGGCACTATTTGCAATGGCCAATGTCAGGCAATATTTGCCAATGCATGATTGCTTAACACAACCGATATTTGCCAATGTCAAGAAGCATTAACCAAGGCATGCACACATCAGCCGTGGTGTGTGCTCACAATAAAGGTTAATTAGTCATCGGCTGATGACAATATGCATCAGCAAAGGCCTCTGTGCTCCGGGAATATGACATCGGCGACAACACACAAAATCGGCTAAATGATATTTGGAATACCTCGATTATAACTTAGGTAAAGCTTGAGACTAACATGGTTGTAATTATTGAATAAGGTCCTAAAGTGTTCTAAAATTTTATATTGAGGCAGTGTCAAGAGTTTTATGTTATTCAGAAGTGAAACGTGAAGGCACGACAAAGACATTTAACGATTAAGTCATCTATGTACCTCATATGTATTTTATGTATTTATGTATGATTAATGATGTTATATGGTCCTTCAATGATTTATGATTCTTTGAATAGGCAGTGCATCAGGTTTCGTGATGTTTGGAGGTCAAACGTCCTAGAACGTCCATGACGTTCGAAAGATTTGCCTTGAAACAACCTTGTGTGTCTCTGCAATTTTTGTTGACTTTTACGTGTTTCTTTTGGATTTAATTTATGTGGTAAATCCTAAACCTGTATACGAACATATTAGGTTTTGAAACGTCTGGGTAAAAGTCCCTAAGGACCAACCAAGGGTCTTTGAGGAAAGACCCTTCTCAAGAGCCAAGGCTATCTAAACAAGGCCGCAAACGACTAAGGAAAAATGATGGCTCGTGGGCCAGTCGATGCTCTGTCGATGGGTGCCGTGGGTTAAAACTAAGCCAACGGAGCTCAATCTCCCAAAGGCAAGTCTTTGAACAAAACTACGAGAGGATAGGACAGTCTGTTTATGGAAATATGGTCCGTCGACTCCTAGTCGTCGATAGTACTAGTTTCCTGCACAGCTTCACTATTGAGTTAGCAGTGAAGTTTTAAATTCTCCACATCCCTATAATATAAAGTTCAAAACTTAGGGGTCTTTTGGGTATTTTAAACACTTTTATAAGCAATTATCACATAGAATATTTCATTCTTCAAATTCAAAAACCCAAATTCCCTTAGAAATTCTTTAGAACTCCATTGGAGACCAAACTCAAGAAAGGGCTTGGATTGGAGAATTTAGTGGATATTATGAACTAAATTGAAGAATTACATTTTTTGAGGTATGATTTTTTATCCTTTAAACACTATTCATCAAGGAGCCCAACTTTCAAAGAAGTTTTCTAAAGTTTACAAAGATGAATAATTGAATTTTATGATATATTCATGGGTTCTTGCATTAACGGTTTTAAAGCATTGTTTGTTTATTGAATTGTGGTTAATTAGATGATTTTAACTGAAGTAACCTATGAACCCATGTAATTGATGAACTCTAGTTTTTTACTACCTTATGGGTTAAGTGATTTGAAGTTAATGCATATTAATATTAGTATAGTATTCTATGGGCTATATATTCATGTTATAATTGTATTTAAATAATGTATAGGTTGTCTTATATTTATTAATCTCTATTTAATTTACCTAGTTTCATTGAATATCATAATTTATGTATTGAATTATTTGTTATGGTCATGGGTAACGACCTTGTGGTATTGAATTGATTGATTTAGACATGGATGGAGGTGTAGAGAATGGATTGGTGGTATGCTGCCCTAATTATCTATATTTTATGTTAAATATAATTCAATTATTTTGTTATTGTTATGGTCCACTTATGGTGGTCGTGCGATATGCTTTACTTGCAATTGATGTGTTCTTATCGGCGTTACTTTATGTATTATGATGATTATGGACTTGTAGGCACTACTTGAAGTATTATGTTTATTTTTGCAGTTTATTATGTGAAGTGTGATTATATCTACTTACATCTTAGTAATCTCAAACTATTACTTCTTCTATTGATGTAATTGGTTATCATATTAGACTATGATTATGTGTTTATGTGTGTAGTCTTAGAGGTGATACATGATACATGTTATAGTATTGTATAGGATGATCTAATAATGATGTTGGTTGTTCCTATGTACTCCCAGAATGACATGCTAAAGGTTATATCAATAGTTAGGAATGTCATTATGATCTTCTTGACTCCATTGTTAGACAACCCTAGTGGACCTCCTTGTTAGGGTAAATGTGATTGGGTTATTAACTTGATATGGAACACATTTATATGAACCTTTAATGTAAATTACTCTATGAGAACAAAGGCTTGCACCGAGTGAGTATGATAAGGGACGTAGTTATAGTTAAAAGATGAAACTAGATTACAAAGCACGACCCTCATATACCTTAACCATATAGCTACATAGGATGTGTCAAAGTTCTACCGTTGGAAAGTACAACATCATCTATCGAAGTAGGTTACAACTCCAGTTTTCATTCTTTGCTACCATGATCTATATCGCTTATTTCCTATTACCATCATATGGTATACCTACTAGCATTAGAGAAGTTTTATGAAATTTAGGTTGTGATACGGGATGCTATCTAGACATTGCACAATAGGCTTTGAAGGTGTTAGTTATAGTCCTTGGGTCTTCTCAAAGACCATTAATTGGAATGTATTTAGGTAATGAACGTATCTTAAATTAACTAATGAATGTAATGACTCTAAGTTAAGAAAGCATGTTAAAGAAATAAGTACTTATCTATCGTATTTAAGGGTTGTCTAGTTATGGTGTGAAGGGGGCACGAGAATTGTCACTTAGTATCTTAACTAGATAAGTCTTAAGAATAACAATAGTTAGGGATAGACATGGTCTAAGCCTTAGGTAGTCTTAAGAATTATTTTGGTAATCTTGAAGAGGTCAATCATGGACGTTATCTTCCTTATTTACTTAAATAAGTCATTTGATAGCATTTGGAACGACAATGTCATATCATATATATGTTGTTGTATTCAGTAAGAATTATTCTATCTTAGGTAATCTATATATCTCTTAAGTGTGCGTGTGTAAGGGATTGTATGGGCGGTGGCTTCATAACTCACTCTAGTGAACCTTAGAATCACCTTTTGTAGGAGCATATCATGTTTATGTGCATGGTGCGTATCTCATTATAGGTGGTTTTAAGGATCATTTAGGTGTGGCTAGAGAGGTTGCATGGGAGGTCTCTCTTTCTCTTACTTAGGTGGGTCTTAGAATAGCTTTTAGTATGACGATTGCATGCTAGAAAGTACCCCTTGTGGAGTGGAGAAAATTTACTGTAACAACTGTAACTTGATATGAGTTCACTATAATGTTGCTAAAAATTCACTACATTGCTTTAATGTTATCTTGTGTTTCTAAGGTTTTAAATGTTATTTTTATGATTCTGATATGACGTTTTAATGAAAAAGATGCATATGGTGGTAGGTGAGGAGCATTTGGTAAGCAAGACTTGAATCATAGCACCATTCAATTGAAGTTAAAGTATGTCCCCATTTGACTTGAGGACATAGATGTCTTTTATCTCTTATTGAAGTATTCTAATAGACTAAGTATTTCTATATTCGTATTGTATGGGTTGTCTGCCAAAGTATTCTCGTGTCTATGATTTGAGTAAAGAGATTAGTATTTCTGCTGAGTTTTATATGAAAGATGTTTTAAGATATTCATATGAAAAGTTTTAATTCCACACTACTTTTCATATGTTTATATTCAATGAATGATAGTGAAGGGCATGTACAAGACCTCCGAAAGGTCAAGTATGCAGGATGCATACCGAGAATGCCATATCTTTTAGGGTGTGGTTTTAGGATGTGACAAGTTGACCGAAGTATCTCGTATTAAGATATGATCTAGTGTTGATTAGTGTTATAGAGTTGCAATTGGCCTTGTTATATTATTGGTTATCATTGTGTGGTGATGTAACTCCCCTAGTTTTGATGAGTTATGGGTTAATGGAAAGACTTTTGTGATGAACTATTAAGAATACTTGGTAAGTCTTGTGATCTCTATCTTTACTTCCAATTTCGATTAATTATGGTTAAGTTACGATGTTATATTGGACTAAGCCTTGAATTAAGATTCATAAGATGATATGATGTTGAATTATAATGTCTTGACTATGTTGTGAGGTTGATCAACGTGTATGTGTTATAAGGATGGTGATGAGTATCAATGTGCATTATTATGATACGAAATGCTAATGTGTTCACCTCACTTATATGAATTATAATGAAACGACTTATACTCATACAATTCTTATTGTGTTATTTATGACGATTATTATACAAGGGGTAGACCCTATGACCTAAATTAAGCCATGATTTATAATTAAAGGCTTAAAAACACTTCAAAAAGGGACTTTAGCTTACCATAGAGTGAACTAAATTGAGGAGTGTCCCTTCCCACATATGGATGGTAGGAGCACTAAATTACTCTTGAGATTGGAAACTATAATGTATTGAGCATTAAGAGGGTTTCAACTATATCTTTCAGTTCTTGAACTATGTTCCCCCAATAGGAATACCAGCTAGTTGATCCACGTAGTTGCTATGTTTTATGTTTTTATACTACCCTGGCAAGTAATATTCCTTTTTTCGGTTTAGGGTTTTATGACATTGGATTCCACATTAGATCATGTGGTCTATGTCGGTTAGGGAAAGATGTTCCCAAAAGAAAAAATAAATTAAAGGTTTAAACTGTAACTAGGATAACCCAAGGGGTCTATCTTAGTCTAGGTAGGGGCCTGGGGCTCTACCTAAGCATTTAAATTGTTAGCCTTGAGGGTAATATTAGGAGGATGTTCTTATATATGTTTATGTAATGATGATTTATGAAATGTACATGATGAAATTGCAGATTATTGATACTATATGTTGAGTAGTTCACTTATAGGTATGTGTTGGGTTATGTTGTTAAAATAAGATGCAATGTATATCAATGTATTATATTATGTGAATTTGGCATTGGTTATGGTTTCTTGTTGAGGCTACATAATTGGGTAAGGTTATGGGTCTTTGCTTGGTCATTGCACTTGTTGACTTGATAAGGATTCATGAGTAGTTATCTTTATTATTATGATATGATTAACTCTTTCTCATTTTTTGTGATGTTTTTCATTTATGATATGCTTGTAGTATATCATGGGTTCAAGTATGTTTGGACACATATTACTTGTTTGAGTTACTAAGCATGTTTAGTTTATTGGTATAACTTGCTTGATTATTCATGACACTTTTAGAAGGGTAAAGTTGAATTTTTTGACTAAATGTCCCTCTTTAACATGTTTTGCTCTTAAGTGTGCATATGGTCTCATACTTAGTACATTTGGAGGACTAACTCCATTTCTTCCTTTTTCCCAAGCCTTCTAGATTCCGGTCGTTGAGGTATTTTGGAAGGAGACTTTATGAAGGGTAGGTCCTCATTGTCCAGGGCGATGCCAATATCGAACTTTTATTGTTAATTTAGTCTTAAGATTCTTATGTTCTATCTTATTTCATTTGAGTACTTGTTGTATAAGACTATATGTGTCTTCTTTATATTGATGTAGGACTTGCCCAAATTTCTATGATATTTGGATGGTATGATATTGAGATAATCCTTAAGATTATGTTCTACCGTACATAGATGTGTGTGCAATAAATGTAGAAGGCTATGTGTGCAATAAAAGTAGAAGGCTATGTAACCTTTCTATACGAAGTGTCTATGTATACTCAATATGTATATTATGTGTATATTGGTCTTTGTAAACATCCAAGTACAAGTAATACAAAATTTAAAATTTTCTTCTAAATTTTACTTATGAATATGATGATGTATTATAAGAGGCTAGTCCTAGTCCTATGAAAAGACGACAACGTTGGTTAAGTCTAAGGGGTAAAGCCAGATGTTTAAAGGAAGCAACACAGGGTCCTGACCTACGAGACCGCAACTGATGGGTCGTAGGTCATTCGACGCCCATGTTCCCCTCCATCATTGGTGTTAGAGACTAGTCCAAATTAACCAATATCCGAAATGGCTAATTGTTGTTAGACATATGCATCGACACCCTATTGTTCCAACAACGCCTCATCACCTGAAATTTGTGGGTAGACACTTTCTTTTGTTATATGTTTTGTCAAATTGCAGGGGTCATCCTTAAGGGAACCGTACCACAAAATTATATCATTTTCCGACTACTAAAACTTTGTCAAATAGTCTAAGGCACACAAGCACCTCTTGAACTAGTTTCCGAACGTCATGGACGTTTCATATTGTTTTGATTCTAAAACTTCCTAAATGAGTTATATACCTTATGTTTCACTTAAAAACAGTGTAGAACTTTCACACTCTCATGTTAGGCTCTTCATTAGGCTTTACAGTTTTGGAGTATTACAAAGACTTACCAATATCATCATAAGAGAGATTAGTTAATCAATAACATATTTAGACTTAACATCACTTAAGCATCATAAGACTTTACTCATAATTCCATTATAATCCTACTTGTTCAATGCACATGTGAAGTCCCATAACCTCACACATACATAGTGAACTCATCAAGAGACTACAAGCATACCATTTACTTCATATATTACACAGGCAAGTAAAGATAGTTTCATACATTCAAGACCTTCATCATATAGTCAATAAGACCCACATTATGATTAAAAGATAAGAACACATCATAGACTCATTAGAACTCATACCATGCATTTCGTCACAACAAGTAGACAACACTACAATGTCATGCATGAGGAACATACACATGCATACACATTAGAACACCTCCTTGAACTCCCTTCAAGATCAATTTGTGAAATTCGTAGGTAATGTCTTAAATGCTCCCCTATACTAAGCAACATCCCTTAGGTTATCCTAGTTAGGGTCCTTACTTCACTTCTATTGTACATTTTACTTTTGGAAACTATAGCCTTAACTGACACTAAGACAATGGGTTCTAAGCATGGAATTTGGTGTTGTAGAACCTTACACGCAGGGAAGGTGCTCTACCTTGCCAATGTAGATTAATAACATCGTGATAGCATATTAGCGATATCACTTGCTATATCCTAGCATTGTTTATGCTACTTGAAGGAATATATGGACACCCTCTTAATGACAAATGGGGCATTGTAGTTATCCATCTCGTGAAGACAATGGTAAATAATACTTCCCCTATTAGGAAGGGTAACCTGTAACGACTAAAAGTACAACCTAGTCATTGCCCTCGAGGTGGACTAAGAAAAGCCCTCACCATACATCAAAACACATCTTAGGTCAAAATAGCAGAAAGATTTAAAATTTTATGTATTGAAGTGTACATAGTCTTCTCGCATATTATATTTAAATTTTACATATATTCCGCATATACTAATATGAAATAGACTTCTCTTTTAGCATAACAAATAATATTATAGTCTAAAGTCTCATCCCACATGTAAACCATCTACAAGAGTGCGAATGTTTTGACATAGAAAATACAAAAGAATATGACATTATAGGCTTACAATAATTGTCTTAATGATAAAACAAAGAATAACATTTCTAAACATAAATAACATCATAGATAGAGTGGAACTCGACATATTCCGGGACATGATGTCTGACCAATGAGTTGGGAAAAGATCCAAGTCTTCCTTGCAATCGACCATGAACTTCTCAATGGCCCAAACCTAATTCTTTGGGGGAAAAGGGCAGAATATGGGTTGGTACAAACAATATTTACTATGTATGGTTCCTCTGCATAAAATCATTAATGCATCAGAAGAGGACATTTTTTTCAAAATCATGCTTTCGATCAACTTAACTCAACAAGCACATATTGTAAGCATACTAAGTCAGCTTAATATAATATTAAAAGAAGAATAGAACCTCAGAATCACATCCCAAGCTGAGTATAAATTTAAGCAACCTAGTTTGTACCTACAACATATTCTCATTGTAATGACCCACAAGTAAACCGTAGAAGTTAGAGCATTCTTGAGTCTCCACACGGCAAATGATACTTTGACAAGTCTCACTAAAGCCACTCATATCATTCATTCCATAATAAAACTTTGGAAAATGAGTTATAATTTAAATCTTTCTTCACACATGAAGAACTCTTTCCATCATAAGTACGCAAGAGGAGGATTTAGATTTAAAACATTCAACCTTTACAAAATCTCATTGAACAATCTAAACTTTGGAGTATAAAATACTTGGGACTAATCCCACACAAGACATCAAAATAAAGACTAAGACATAAAGGGGCATGTGGATATTCTCCTCGAAACGATGAGGACTCACAAATACTTCATCTTCAACTCTTAAAAACCTATAATCCTCCATAGCATATCAAGACTTCTAATTCCCTATATTTACTCAAAATGGGAAAAGGAAGGGTTAGCAAATTAGATGCACTAATTATGGAAGTCATGCAAAAACCATGAAAAAGGAACAGTCGGTAAATAACATGTTATTCAAATTTTTTTATTAAAACATCATACCATAAGCGTAAGAACAACATTTAACACCTTAGAAACACATAAGAAATAATTTAAGCAACTTATAATATTTTAATGACAACCTTATAGTAAGCTAATTCAGTGTTAGGGTGAACTTCCTTAACTTCATAATGAAAACTTTCTAGCATGTAATTCCCTCACTAAAAGCTATGCTAAGATTCACATATGTAAGACAAAAAGAAAATGTCCATACACCCTCTATAGGCATATCTAAATGATCTTTAAGACCACCTATAATTAACTACCCATACTTTAAATCCACCTAACACATATGCATCAGATTCTCCTACCAACACTTATTATAAGGTCACTAGTAAGTTGTAAATCGACTGCCCAAACAATCCCTTTCACACCCATTTAAGAGAGCCTATATATTACCTAGGATAAGATCATTCTTACTTTATAAAATAGCATACATATAATATGACATTCTCCCTTCCTATCGTTATCAAAACACTTACATAAGTAAAACAAGAAGATTACGTCTATAATTAACCTCTCAAACATTTCCTAAATAATCCTTAAGACTACCTAAGTCTTGATAATGTTAACATAATAAACTAGGTAAGAGATGAAGTGACCATTCCTATGAACCCTTCCTACAGTAACTAGACAACTCTTAACTACTCAAGAAGTCCCCTAGGTCTGCCTTACAATGGCGATGAAGATAGCTCATCATGATTTTCCTATGAATGATATGATGTCATCCAACCAGCCAACCTTACGATCATCATTCATTACATGAGGGATACCATTACGACTTTTGACTTTACAGTTTATAACCTTACTACTAGGTTCAACATTTCACATAAAGAACCTCTTTACATCATTCAAGGTCATATGTTATTCATACATTCAAGACTACGATTCTTTAGATTCTTAAGTCAATACATCTCTTATTCACATATCTCTCATGCATCAAGAAGAGGGACTTAAGTCTACCTAATGAAGATATTACTTTCTCATAACACATGTAAGAAGTCATCATAACTACCTTATTCATACATCTCCATTAAAGAATACAACATGTTAACCTTAACTCATCCCGATACGGCCTAATCATAAATCATCACATAAGAATAATCATAATATCATCAATGACATCAGATCATACAAGCACTATAAATTACTTCAGTGTTAGCATTAAAAAGTGTCACATATAATATATCATGCTTCAAACCAAATGTTCATAAAATCCATAACATCTTAAACATGATTACATTACAACACATAAACAACTCCACATTATTCATTGATATAAGCCATAAACATGATACTAATACAATTCATAAAGTAATGACGATGAGGACATATCTTTGACAAAAGTAACACATAAACACCACAACCATAAGTTGATATTATAAAAAATCATTGTAATTCAAAAGATAAATATAATACTAAGAGTGTTAGGGAAGCATACCACCCATCCAATCTCTCTACTTCCATCCATAGCCAAATCAACCAACACAATACTCAAAGGCCCTTACCAATGGCTATGAACGCCAATTAAATTCAATAAGTTTAATATACAATGGATCTAACAATATAAAATACTCATGTGATCAATTTGAGATATCCTATAAAATATACAATCACAATCTATACATAAATCAAGAGCCCATGACAATCTACAAATGAGTTCTTTACAGACAAAGAATGATCACATAACCCATATTTTAGTAAAATTGAAATATTTAAGAAGGCAAAGGATTCATGGAGAATTTCATTGAAAACCATCAATCATACATTAATATATCATATCTTAATGTTTAAAAATGTTTCATGGAAGAACCCATGAATTAGAGTGGAAATTACACTTTTTCATCTTTTTGAAATCTCATAAAATCATTTTTTCAATTTACTCTAATGTGATAGAAAACCATAGATGAATAAATCCCATAACTTATTGGAAGAAAAAAATTATAATTGAAGAAGGAACTCCATTAAATATCCATATTCAAGCTCCATCTTTACCTTGAGCTCTCATGAGGTTTCTGGAGAAACTTTGGGGGGGGGGGGGGGGGGGAATGGGTTTGATCTAAATGCTAGGGTTTAAATGAGATTTTTATGAAGTATATACTCCTAAAATACCCAGAAACACCCAAAATAACCGTCCTCCTATTTTATAAGACTTGGGGTGAATCTGGCCAAAACCACTAGTCTTAACTGAAAGTTGGCAGAAAATTGCAGCACCATCGACGCCCAACATTGACAGTTAGTTGGTGAGACCACGCCCCGTCGATGGGTTCCGTGTGTTCATTTGTAGATCCTTCACCTGCATAATACATGGATCCATAGACGTCACACATCGATGGGCCGTCGTCTGAACGATTGGCCGTCATATGGAGTACTCGATTGCCACTTCCTGGCAGTGTTGAGCTCTAGTCCTCCTTCTAGGGCCCCTTGTGGTTTCTAGGTTGAGTCTAACCCGGACTATAAAACTCTAAACACACACTTCTAGGTGTTAAGAACATCTCCTGTCAAGGTAAGTCTAAAACAAGCCACAAAAAGTGCTAAACCACATCCAAAGTCACAAGGACGTGATGTGGGTATCATTCGAAAGTTACCGGACATTCTTGGATGTTTAACATCCAAACATTACCAAACTCAACATTATGACTCAAAAAATAAGAATAAGCCACATAGGTGACTAGTCGTCAAACGTCTTGGTCATCCCTTGACGTTTCACTTCAAACATAGACGAATCTTTATACAATGCGTGAAACATCATTTCAGACAATCTTAGGACTTCAAGTCTTCATGACACACACGTTAGGCCCTAGTTTCACCTAAGTCATTTTTGGAGGTGTTACATTCTCCCCCACTTGGACAACACTCCTCCTCGAATAACACTTGCTTCATTTTAGACATTACCAAAAGATGATTAACTAAAGACTAGCAGCACATAACCATACCACACAATACTCCTATAAAAGAAACATCTTTTTCATTTAAACAATAGACTCACAACACAACAAGAAATTAGAAACTAATATACAACTAATCATGTCATAAGACTCCCATTCCTTATTTTATTGTATACATTAATTCTAGACACTGTTCCACCATTTTCCACCAAAGAACAATTTATTCATTTTCACAAAATCTTTACGGTGACTACAAATGTTTCCTTATAGTGAACATGATTCACAATCTAACAACGCAACACGTAAGAAATTCCTTATAAATGCTCAACAAACCAATCTCATATAACAATTTAGACATTCTCACTGTTCTCCCTCATGAAAAAATTAGCAACCTACAGTAGACGCACATGAACCATGAGGAAGACACAATGCATGAAAGCTTATTTTGTCATTTATCAAAACTTCAACCAAAACATGCATATCATAAGGAGAATGTTTCAAACTCATTTTTAACAAAAGACTCCAACATAAATGAAGTTACTAAGAACTCTTTTTTTAGTCTTGAATAAACACATAAAGAAAGGTTAAGGGTACACTACTCCCAACAAATATACGCTTCACCATATTCCCCAACTAGCAGAAACCCATTCGAAGGTCAACATAACATCTATTACAAGGAACTCCCTCTGCCACCTTAAACCTGACTAACACTTTCTCACCAAATTATATCTCATGAAAACTAAAGACTCTGAATAGTTTAACCATCTAACAACTAAATCCCCCTTACAACGAGATACTCACCTTTACTCTTTCAGATCTCATCACCATCCTTTCTATTGTTGCATCTTAAACAAATTCAAGCCATTACAACACAACTCTTTCACATTTCTAACACTATTATACCTTACCATTCTTTCCACACCTTATAAAATGGTAACTAAACAAACCTAAGGTCATCAACACCATCTTTAACATCATCCATCATGTCACATATCATCCATCAAATAACATATCATGTTTCTCTCCCTGAATCCCACTTTACAAAAGAACAAGGGAAAGAGACCATTTACAAAGCTCTTAGGAATGATTAAATGAATGAAAAAGTGAAACTTTTCCTAGCACTCAATTGCGTCCTACTCATATTGTGGCGTGCTTCACATCATGAAAAAGACTCTACTAGATATGGTTCATGAGACAACTCAGACACTCCCAAATCTTACACTATATAACAAATTTGTAATGACCGCGAAGTACACCTTAAAAGCTAGATAATCCTTGAGTAACCACACGCAAAATTCAGACTTCCAGAAGTCTCACTAAATCCACTCATATCACTCATTACATAATAAAACATTGTAAAATGATCAATAATATAAAACATTTTTCACACACGAAGAACTCTTTCCATAATCAAGACACAACATGATGACTTTAATTTTAAACATTAAAACTTTACAACATCTTATTGACAATCATTTCATTGGAGTATACAATACAATCCTTGGTACTCAACCCATACAACACATAAAATAAAGACTAAGACATAAAAGAACATGTGGATATTGTCCTTGAATTGATGAGGACTCACCAATACTTTATCTTCAACCATTAGAAATGTATCCATCCTCCACAGCATATAAAGGATTCTAATTCCCTAATCTTTAGTAAAAATGGGGTTAACACATTTGAAACTCTAAGTATTGAAGCCATGCAAAAACCATGAACAAGAGACATTTAATAAATAACATGCTTTTTATGAATTTTGATTAAAATATTATACTATAAGCATACAAACAACATTTTACACTTTAGAAACACATAGGATATAATTTAGGCAATTTATTAAATTTTAAGGACAACTCTAAAGTTAAATAATTCACTATTATAGTAAACTCCTTCACTATTACAGTGACGTTCACTGTAATAGTGAATTTTCGTAAGTTAATAATGACCAATTTCTATCATTTAATCTCCTCACTAAAAGATATCCTAAGACTCACTAAAGTATGACAAAGAGTGACCACTAATACACCCTATTTAGGAACACCTAAATGATCCTTACGGACACCAATAATCACCTAAACAACTTTTAATATAGCTAACACATAAGCATGTGATTCTCCTATATGATTATTCTAAGGTGCACTTGAGTGAGTTGTGAAGAGACCGCCCATACAATACCTGTCGCACCCACTTAAGAGATCCTATAAATTACCTCGAATAACATTATTATATGTTAATACAATTGTATTACCTAAATAATCCTTAAGACAACCTAAGTTTGGATCATGTCTACATAATCAACAAACTTTCCTAACTAGTGTCATTCTTAAGACTTGTCTAGGTACGAGATGAAGTGACCATTACCATGCCCCCTTCACACTTAACTAGACAACCCTTAACTACTCTAGATAGTTACTTATTCAATAAATATGTTTTCTTAATGGTACTTACATTCATTTGTTCTTTTAAGAGACATTTCATCACACAAGGACATCAAAGTGATCGTCTTTGACAAGACCTAGGGAATCTAACTAACACCTTCAAAGCCTATTATGCAATGTCTAGATAGCGTCCCATACCACCACCTAAACTTCATAGAACTCCATTACTAGTAAGTATCCGAGATGATGAGAATAGAAAATAACCGACATAGGACATGGTAGAAAATCATGGAATCTGGAGTTGTAACCTACTCTGAAGGAGGGTTTTCTACTTTCCAATGATAGAACGTTGATACATCCTATGCTGGAACATAGTTTGGGAATATGAAGGTCTTACATTGTACTCTAGTATCGTTCTTCACTAGAGACACTTCCCTTACCATACTTAGTCGGTGCAAGCCTTTGTTCTCATAGATTAATTTATATTAAAGGTTCATACAAAAAGAGTTCCATATATAGTTCATAACCCAATCACATTCACTCTATCAAAATAGTCTCCTAGGGATGGATTACAATGGCGAAGAAGGTATTTAATCATGATTTTCCTAAGGATGACATGATGTTGTTCCAGCCAACCAACGTTAAGTCTGTTATTCACTAAAAGAAGGATGCCATGATGACTTTCAACTTCAATTTTCATAACATTACCACAATGTTCAAGGTTTCACATAAAGACCCTCTAAACATAATTTAAGGTAACAGGTCATTGATACATTTTAAGACTAAGAAGATTTAGCATTCTACGTCAACACATCTTATATTCACATATCTTTCATGCATCGAGAGGAGGGGCTTAAATCTACCGAATAAAGACACTACTTTCTCATAATGCATGTAACAAGTCATCATAACTACCTTAGTCATACATAGCCATTTAAGAGTACAACATGTTAACCTTAACACATCCATATACGACTTTATCATATATTATTACATAAGAAGAAAAATATTATAATCAATCACATATTATAATACAAGCACTATAAGGTACTTCAATGTTAACCTTCAGAAATAGCACATATTATTCATCATGCTTAAAACTCCATGTTCATATAATCGAAAATATCTTAGACTTGATTACATAACTTCACATCAACAACTTCACATTATACCTTAACATAATCCCTACACATTATACTAAGTCAATTCATAAAGTAATGCCGACGAGGCCACATCTTTCACAAAGGTAACATATAAACATTTCCACCAAAAGTGGACCATGGTAATCATTATTGAAATAAAAAAGCACTACATAATATTAAGAGTGTTAGGGAAGCATACCACCCATTCAATCTCGCTACTTCCATCCATAGCCAACTAAACCAACACAATACTCAAATGCCCTTACCAATGGCCATGAATATCAATTTAATTTAGTATAAATAATATACATTTGATATACGAATATAGAATAAATAATATACATTTGATATACGAATATAGAATACTCATGTGATCAATCTGAGAAAGCCTATAAACCATACAATCATAATCTATTAATAAATAAAGAGACCATGACAATCTACAAATGAATTCATTAATATTAAAGCACATTGAGAGATTTAATAAGGCCAAGGGTTCATGGAGTATTTCATTAAAAAACATCTGTTATATATCAATAATATCATATCTTAATGTTTGATTTGAAAACGTTTCATGCAAGAACAAAAAATTTAGAGTGGAAATTGGACTTTTTCTTCTTTTTGAAAACATTAATAATGATCTTTGTAATTAACTCTAAGCTGTTAGAGAACCTTAAAATAAAAAATCTAATTCCTTATTAAAATAAACCAATGATAATTTAATAAGAAACTACATTGAAGATCCATCTTCAAGCTCAATGTTCACCTTGAGCTCTCATGGAGGTTTTTTGAGAAACAATGCGAGGAATGGGTTTTGATCTAGCTAATAGGCATTAATTGAGAGTTTCTTTAATTATATAATCTTAATATAGCCATAAACACCCAAAATAACCGTCCTCCTATTTTATAAGACTTGGGGTGAATTTCTCTAAAACACCTATATCTTAACAGAAAGTTGGCAGAAAATTGTAGCAACATCGACGGTCTATTGGTGAGACCACGCCTCGTTCATGGGGTCTATTGGTTGCATCTGCAGATACTACACCTGCAGGCTGTATTTATCAATCAACGCCACCCATCGACGGGTCATTGTCTAATTGACTGGCCGTCGTTTGGGGCAATCGATTGCCACTGCCTCATAGTTTTGAGCGCCAAGCTGGGGTGCTTCTAATCGGGTCCCTTGTGGGTGCTCGGTGGAGTCGTACCCATAGGTTAAACCTCTAAATATTAAATTCTAGTTATTAGTAATATCTCCAAATGCCACACAACATGATAACACTTTTCCATCCTAACAAGGACATCAAATGGCTTTTCGAACATCACCGGACGGTCTTGGACGTTTGAACTCCAAACCAAAACTCAACATGCTGACTCTAAACACTATTATCAACCATATAAGAAACTCATAAGCTAATTACACACAAATAATCACATGAAAACAGAGAAGGTACATAGGTTACAAACTGAATATTAGACCCTATTAGTACTTCAAGACTTCATAACACACTTATTAAGCCCAAGCTACACCTAATTTATTTTTGGAGGTGTTACACTTATAATTTACCATAACATGTTTTATGCATATATTCCACTCATAGCATATTAAGATAATCATAATCATAATAATAATCATAAAAGAATACTACTCGAACCATCCTTTAGGATCACACATGTGCAGTGTTTAAGAGAATTCTCATATCCTCCCTCACACTATGTAGTAGCCTTTAAGACAAACCTATCAAGTGTTGACTTAGTTAACGTCTTCATTTGTATTTTGATTAGGGGAAGAAGTGCAATAATCCACATGATACCGTGTGAACTACATGTAATCTGGTTTTCTACTCCCACACCAAAAAGAGAGGGTTAACACTTGCCTAAGGTGTAACCACTCCTACGTAGCAATCTAGGTGGATCAAATAAGATTGAGTCCTATGTGGGCACATAGTTAAGGGTCACATAGATTGATAACCTAATCCTTTACTTACTAAACGTGATGGTTTTTATCTCATTAGACAATACATTAATTTGGAATTCGGACTTACTAATGTGACAAAAACCATGAAGAAGGCCGAACTTACTAAACGTGAGACCTCCATCCCATTTACATTCCCTTTCGGTGCTAATCAATTTTTCCCTTTAGAAATCATATTATCTAATCATACAAGTTCACATTATTCTCCTCTAGACCCCTATGTAATCATCTTCTCATATATAGCTCATAGGTCATCACAAGTGAACAATCCTCTAACTTTAGCCACCATTTCATAAACGAGTAAAGCTTTCACTTAACACATAATTATAACCATAAGAAACTACTTTCAATCATATATTAATCTTATCATCATATTCATACATAATTCTTGTACAATTCACTATCTTAGGTTTAAGGATGAGGAATACATAGCATCAACATCACATCCACACATTAGATATAGAAGCAATACTATCTAAGTAACTCATACTTCATAACTTAATCCAAGAAGAATCAATCATTATACCTCATTTACCTTTCAAGAACCTTCATACTTCCATTATGAAAAATACATAAAAAGGTAGTTCAAGAAGCAATTACATAATAAACAACAATATAGTGAATCCAAATGTTCATGATCTTCACAATTCAACATATTAATTCAAGTTTTTCATGAAATTGGGGAAGGACATGGGTCTAGGAAAAACTCATAGAAAATCATCAATTAACCAAAAATATACGCTTAACCTTATAGAACTTGAACTTCTTCTTGGATTTCTAATGGTCTTCAATGAAGGTTAGATGGAAGAGAGAATTTGAGAGTGATGATAGTGATTTTTGGTTTCAAGTTTTTGGATTTGCTTTGTGTGTTAAAAGTGACTTAAAACTTATACTAAAACTTCATAAAGTCATCCCTTAAATTAGTCAAAATTTCGTCACTTAATTTTGTATTTTTATCTAGTCAAATTTTCTTTAAAACCACGCAAACAGAGTTGTGAAGATGCTGCACATTGCAGGGGTCAATTCAACATTTTTTTCTCGAAAATTTGGTTGGAGGTTGTTAACATCTTGGAGACCCTGTGTCGCTAGGAAAAGTTTTTCCTTCCACGTACTGGTTGCATGACGCGCAGGGACCTCTATATCTTGTCTGGACGTAGACCTCTTTAACAGCCTGCTCGCGAAAGGTACGGGTCTTCTTCAAGGACCCTTCGGGTTGTCCTTGAGGAGTCGTTATCGGACTTTTAGACCCTATATACTATATTTTACCTATTTAAAGTCTTTTTTTCAAGTTTTACATTTCTTATGAAACTCCAAACCCTCTACCAAACATAGGGATGTCTACTAGTTAATTCCACTAGTTTTCGGACACATAGATGTTTCTTGACATTGTGACTCTAACGCTTCGCAATTATGTTTGCTATTCTCGTTTTATTTATTAAACATCATTATTAAACATATGAGGCTCTAGTAAATTAAAGGATGTTACAATATACCCATCCCCCAATGACACCTTAAACCTTCCATAGGGAAAAAGAGTAGATTTAAGACTAGCAGCCCAACAAAAAGAAATATCATAATGAGTTACAACTCATAGGACGAATTCTCAACTCCTTTAAACACATAAACATAGAATGAAAATATAGGAACTTAATCCAAAATTCATGACACATAACAACTCATCATTTACATCTTATAAGGAGGAACTACCTCCTCTATATCAACATGACCTCAACATGACCTCAACATGAACAATTTAACCGAAATGACATGCTAATTATTTATCAATACAACACAAAACATGACCAACACAATTATAATGAATGCAATATAACACACATATTTAGGTGAAAGTTAATCATTACAGTTATATTTAACAAAAAATCAATTTAGGCATGAATTTCTACCAGAATATGCACATACTAGATAAACCTGTTAAGTTGAACATTATTCGTAGTAATCATTTAGATAAAGCTACTAACCATAACTTTTGTAAGGGGTAGGGGAAATAATATGAGGATATTGGGACTTCATGTCGCCCTCAGCCTCCCACGTGAGACCCTCCACAAGGTGGTTTCTCCTTAGAACGTTTACAGAGGTGACCTCCTTACTCCTCAATTTCCTAACATGACAATACAATATCTCACCTATACCTCTTCACAAGAAAGGTTCTCTTTTACCTCTAAACCTTCTAGAGAGAGAATCAGCACGGGATCACCCATACAATTCTTGAGCATAGACACATAGAACACCAGATGAACTGAGGCCAATATCATTGGCAACTCAACCTCATATTCCACTTCCCCTACCCTTTACAAATTCATATAACGGCCTACATAACGGGGACTAAGCTTTCATTGCATTCCAAACCTCCTCACCCCTTTCATTGGTTAAATTTTCATATATACCCATTCTTCTACTTCGAATTCAAGGTTCCTCTTTCTATTGTCGGCATAAGATTATTGCAGACTGTAAGTCGTTTTCAACATCTTCGAGTGGAATCATTGACTATATCGGGGCCAAAAATAGCAAACTCACCCATTTAAAACTAATCAGTTGGGGATCGACACCTCCTACCATAAAGTAAATCAAAAGGTGCCATACCAATACTTGCATGGTAGGTATTATTATAGGAGAACTCGATAAATGGTACTTGATCATCCAAATTTCCATTGAAATAAATCACACAAGCACTCAACATGTCTTCTACAGTTTTGATAGTGCGCTCCGCTTGTCATCTGATTTGGGGTGGAAAGTAGTACTAAGCTTTACTTAAGTACCAAGCCTACTTTTAAGAAAATCTCCAAAAAAGATAAGTGAATTATGCTCTTTTATCTTAAATGATCAACAAGGGGGCCCCATTTATCTTCACAATCTCCTTAACAGAAAATTTTTCATACTTTTCCACCAAGTAAGAAACTTTTACAGGAAGGAAGTAGGCTGACTTAGTTAACCTATCCACTATTACCCAAATGTATTCATGTTGTTTACGCGTTGAAGGAAAACCTACCAAAAAGTCCATGTTTATATCTGCCCACATCCAAGTGGAGATATCAATATCTTTTGTTAGAACACTCAGGCCTTGATGCTCGACATTGACTTATTGGAAATTTGCGCACCTCGATACAAAATTAGCTAAATCCATTTTCATTCCATTCCACCAATAAATATAATATAAGTCACGATACATCTTGGTGTCCCCCGAATTGATAGAGTATCTGGAACCATAAGCCTCTTCCATGATTTTCTCCCCTAAACCCGCAACACCCAACACACATAACCTCCCCTAATACCTAACTACCCTATTCTCCCCTTGGGAGAAATATTCATTATTCTTCTTATGGAACGATTATTTAAACTCCATTAATAGAGGATCAAGATGTTTCTTGGACGTCACATCCACCACTAGAGATGTCTCGGAGTTATCAAAGACAATGAAACCACACTTTGAAGATTCTTTTAATCGGACACCCAACTTGTCCAGCCTATGAATATCCTTCACCAATTCATTATACATCAACCAAATGAGCCACACTCGGCTTAGTGCATCCTCTAACACATTGTCCTTTCCAGGATGGTATAAGAGACTCATGTTATAATCCTTTAAAACTTCTAACCATCATCTTCGCCGTAGATTTAAGTCTTTTTGAGTTAACGCATTTTATAGACTCTTGTGATAAGTGAACACATAAAAATGCACCCCATATACATAATTCCTCCAAATTTTCAAGGCAAATATAATGGCCGCAAGCTCAAGGTCATTAGTTCGGTAAATCTTCTCATGAGGTTTGAGTTTCCTGGAGGCATACGGTATGACTTATGCATGTTTCATGAACACACATCCTACACACACTAGGGAGGCATCAAAATATACCAAAAACTCTTTGATATTCTCGGGTAAGGTCTATACCGGAGCGGTCAGTCTACCCTTTAATAATTGGAGGCTCTCTTCACAAAATTCTGACCATTCTAACTTAAACTTCTTGGGGTTAAGGTGGCTAATTGTCAAACCCTAGAAAACTTTGGATGTATATAGGACTTCAAGGTTTAAGCATACTTTTTACCACTTCCGTCTTCCTCGATTAAACGTCAACCCCCTCACTAAAGCCAATATACACAAAGAAAAGCAACGGTCTTAACAAAAATCTCACTTACTAAACCTAGTAAAGAGTACGTTATCCTTATGAGTTTGAAAAGTTATCCTCTAATGAAAAATATAATTATTCTCACTCCTAAAGTATTTAAAAATGTCATCAATGAAGACAGTCACAAACAAATCAAAAAAATTTCTAAAAATTCAATTCATAAGGTCCATGAAAGCCGTCAGGGCCATTGGTAGACCGAATGATATATCTAGGAATTTAAACGTGCAATATTTTATTCAGAAGGCCGTTGTCGGAATATTAACCTCCCTCTCTCTTATTTGGTTATAACTTAACCTAAAGTCAATCAATGAAATATAATTCTCTCCTTGGAGTTGATAAAAAAAGTCATCAATCCTAGGAGCGGGTACTTATTAATTATGGTGACTTTATTCAATTGCCCATAATCTATACACATTCTTACAGACCCATCCTTTTTATTCACAAACAATACTGGGGCGACCCATGGATACATGCTTGGTTGACTAAAACCCTTATCTAGAAAATCCTTGAGTTGAGCCTTTAGTTCTTTCAACATGACCGGGGCCATTCGATAAGGAGGGATTGAAATATATTATGTATCCGGCAATAAATCTATGCCAAAGGAAATCTTTCATTCGTGAGGTATTCCACACAGGACATTGAGAAAGATCTCTGAAAATTACCTCAGTACGAGTAATAACTCCATGGGAGGGACCTCAAATTAAAAATTCCTAACTCTAACTATGTGATTGGAACAACCCTTTGCAATCAAATTGATTGATTTTTGTAACATCCCTAGAGTACATCATATAATATATGGAACTCTCTGAATGCAACATGGTGTACTTGACCTCTCAGAGGTGTACAATCCCTTACACATCATTCATTACATACATATATGAAATGTAGTGCAGAATTAAAAAAATTCACACGAAAACATCTTAAAATATCTTTCATATAGAAACAATAGAAAACTCAAAATCTCATTATATTCAATCCTTAGACTTAATGAAATACTTGTGACACGACCCATATAATTGAAATTTAGTATCTATTACAATACATTGAATTAAATAAGTTTAAATATAATTATTCCCTACTGTAAAGTGAGGACATACTTCAACTATTATTGAATGATAACTAGATTCCAAACTTGCTTCAATGAAACCTCAGACCTGCTAACCACACCTTTAGAGATAAACAAAAGTAGGGAATAAGTACAAACGCATGTGCTAAGTATGGCTTAATGCATAAAATTATGAGAAGCGGACATTTATAAGAAATATGATCTTTTTGATTAAAACGTCATATTGAAAGTAAAAAAATTACATTTAAAAACTAACCATAACATTTAGAATATAGTACATGTCACATATAATTTATACCAATTTAAAAAACCTTACGTCGATATTACAGTGAACTTCATTGTAAATTAAATATTACTTTTAATAAAAATAATACCTTCCATTATAGTATCAATAAAACCTACAAATCATCCAACCATGATATACTCCTACCCAAGGTATTTCTAAGACCCCCTTGAGCGTGTTATGAAACCACCGCCAAAACAATCCTTTAACACACACCTAAAAGATCCTTCAGAGTACCTAGGATAAGATAATTCTCACTTCATTCCACAAATATATATATATATATATATATGTGTGTGTGTGTGTGTGTGTGTATGTGTGTGTGTGTAATATGACCTTCTCCCCCAAATTGTTATCAAAGTCTAACTTAATTAACTCAAGAAGAGAACGCCCATACACTCTCTCGATAAATATCTAAATAATTCTTAAGACTTCCTAAGATTGGATCAAGTCTACTTTATCAAGCAACTTTCCTATCCAGAGTCATTCTTAAGATTTCCCTAGGTAAGGAATGAAGAGACCATCATTTATGCCCCCTTCACACCTTAACAAGCCAACCATTAAACTACTCTAGATAAGTACTTATTCATTTAAATACATTCTATCTTATGTCAATATATCTATTAGTTCATTTAAGAAAAATTAATCACAGAAGGACATTCAAGTAATTGTCTTGAAGATTATCTAGGGACTAACTCATTAAAATCATCAAAGCCTAATTGTGCAATGTCCAGATAGTGTCCCATACCACCACCTAATCTTCATAGAATTTCTCTAACAGTAGTGAGCATTCCATATGATGATAATAGGCAATAATCGAAATATACTATGGTAGTTAGCCATGAAATCCGAAGTTAAAACCTACTGCAATGGAGGTTGTTCTACTTGCCAATAATAGAGTGTGGATACATTCAATGTAGGCACATGGTTAAGGAATTTCAAGGGTTTCTTTGTTCTCTATTCTAATATTTTTAATATAGTTACTTCCCAAGCATACTCACTCGGTGCTAGACTTTGTTCTCATAGAGTAGTTCAATATAGGATTACATGAAAAGATTCCATATCGAGTTTACAACCTAATCACATGACACCTTATCAAAGAGGTCCCCTAGGGTTGCCTTACAATGTTTAAGAGGATAGCTCAATGACTTTCCAAGGGATGATTTCGTGCTTTTCCGGCCAACCAACCTTAAATCAACCATTAACAGAAGAAGTATACAATTACAGATTTAAAATTCAAGGATATCATAACCTTAGATCCAAGATGAAGGTTCCAAATAAAGGAGTTGCTTATTTATGTTAGAGGTCACATTTCAATCACACATACAATACTAAGGAGCTTTAGCATACTAAGTCAAGAATTAATATTCACATTATACATGTGTGAAGTAAGGGACATAAGTATACAAAAATAGAAACACACACTTCACCATACAATACACATAGCATATTATTCTCGAGCACCTAGGGACAACTAAGTAAAATATAGGTCTCCCTATACACTTCTATAGGACCATCAATTTAATCATCATAAGACTAATATATCTGAGTAAGATGAATCCTACATCTATCTCCTACATCAATCCTAAGACTACACACATAAGGATATACTCATAGTCTAACATGATCCCTAATACCAATCGAAGAACACATAATTTCACATTACTCACATGTGGATAGATATGATCATACTTCAGTTATTTAATTACTCAAGCAATCATAATATATCAAGTATATGAACAAGGCTATGATCATCATAGTGCAAAAAATAACGACGATGAGACCACATAATTCACAAAACAAGTATATAGCACCACCATCATAAGAAGACCAAACAAACTATAACATTATTTCAGGCCTAAATTACATAAAATAAAGAGAATCAGGGTATCATATAAACAATTCACTCTCACCACTTCAATCCACAACTAAATCATCCAACACAATATCCAAAGGCCCTTACTCATGGCCATTACTACCAATTCAATTAAATTTCTACAATAGACAATGAACCAAAGATAATAAAATGGAATTATGATTTTAGGTAGCACACTAACAATTTTAAGATGAATCTATCATAATTCAATAGCTCTAATAAAACTACGTAAGAATTCAATAGCATTATGACATAATCAAGTCAAACACAAAGTAGTCAAACACTAGGGCTCATGAATTACATAGGTTCATAGAGTAATTATATTAATATCATCTAATTAAGAACAATTCAACCAGTATATAATGTTTCAAAATGTTTTATGCAATAACACATGGATAGATATCAAAATTGGACAAGTTCATCTTTGAAAGACTTTTGATATAACTTCAAAGTTTGGCTACTCGAAGAAAAGCTATTAAATGATGAAGACACACCTCAATTGATGCTAGAAAAATTCTATGAATAATTCATGAATAATAAGAAACCAATCTTTAATCAAAGCTCTATCTTATGTTTTGACTTCAATGGAGTTCAAGAGAGTTTCTTAGAGATATTGGGTTTCCATTTTCAATAAAGAATTCATTTTGGTTTTTAGGACTTATAAACCCACATAATATACCCAAAAAACCTTTAGGAAACCTCCCAAACATTTTTCTACCTTGGGTGAAATTACTAATTCACCTGTTCACTTTACGCTGAAGCAGAAGAAATTGCAGAGTCACCTACGCTTGCCTATGGACGAAGCGTACTCCAACCGACGGACTGTCCTGCATCTCCATGGTTTGAGTAAGTGTATAGAGAAAATAAAGAGAACCTCCCATGCCTAAGGCCTTATTGACGTCCTCAACCTATTGGTCGGCGACCAGCCTACCAGGAACCAATTTCCTCCGTAGGTGGGACTACCTCAGAAAGTTCAAGAACAACATGCTTCCTTCCTATAGGATCCGTAGTTAGTCGTTGGGGACATTTTCCCAGACGTTTCCAACCTAATTATATTTGTTTACGAGTTTAGGAACGTTCAAATCAATTTCATCAAAAATTAACATGTAAAACTCGATGAAACATACTAGGTAATTCAAGGAAAACCATTCGAAACGTCATGGACCTTCTTGGATGTTTGACCTCCAAACTTCATGAAAGTTAACCACTACTTCCTAACCTTATTTGAATTCATTTTAGGACTTCAAAAAATCAATACAAAAACGTTAGTTTCTTGTTCCATCTATGTTGTTTTATTGGTGTTACTCTTTTATACACGAATGATCTTACCCCTACGATTTGAGTTTCGTCCCTTCCACTAAAACTGGGTTCATTTGGAAATTGAAATTTTACTAGACTTGTTCTACAATTAATAAATCCAATGCAAGCATAAAACCAATCCACTCCCAATATGAAATAAAGTTTAATCAAGTTAACTAATGTAACTCTATTGGCCAAAGATGAAGGACAACCTATATAGACTCTTTTAGACACCACGTAATCCCCCACCGGGGTAGAAACCGAAAAAGGTTTGGTTAATATATCGGGTTGTATATTAAATTTCATGGTTAAAAGAGGGGTCAAAAATGACAATGTATATCCGGGATCAAACAAAGCATAATGTAAAGTAAAATAATCATAACATACCGGTAACCACATCTGGTGAGCTCTCTTGATTACCTCGTGATTGGAGGGTATAAAAGTTAATCTTTTTAGGAGCATCAGGATATGGGGCATTTTCCCTTCCTTAAGTTTTAATCATAGGGTAATATCTCTTCATGTGAACACTCTTTCCACATCCACAGTAATTACCTGTGATAACTATGCCCTGACCATCAGGTTTTCTACCACATTTTTAATAGATAGACTTCTCAACATAAGAACAACAACCTTTACCCTCTTGGGGATTTGTAGTAGAAACCTTACTCTTGTTGACCCTAGGAGAATTAGGAGGTTATTCATTGGAAAACCTCCTTTTTAACCTTGGTTTATCTTGCACCTCAAATTTAGTCTTTGATTAATTCTCATCTTTGGTTCTTACTTTCCTCAACTTCCTACCAACTTTCTTATGCTTTTTCTTGTTGATTTGTTCGACATTAACCATCAGAGGAAAGACATCCATGCTAGGAATCAAAATAGTCGACCAACAAAGATTATCCAAATGTTCAAATATCCTCAGAACAAATTTTTTGATCCTAGCTCTACAATCTGCACCCATAGTAGGAGCATGCTTTGATAGTTTAGTAAAAATTAGGCAATAATTCTTCACTGTCATACCCTCTTGGCAAAGGTTGATGAATTATTGCATTTTCTTCTACCTTAATTCAAAGTAAAAGAACATCTTAAGGAATGCCATCTTGAAATCTCTCAAGGTAACTCGAATTTCTGTATCCTTCCTCTAATACTTCCATTGCTCCTATCAAACTTGAGCGACATCTTTGAGATGGTAGACATCTAGTTTCCCCTTTTCTTAAGAAGACACAACTAGATTATCAAAAACATTGAACAATTCATCAATGAACCCTTGTGCGTCCTTTTCCACCTTTGAACGACAGAAATTAGGGGGATTCAGCCTTGTGAAACCCTTAATAGAAAACAAAACCTAGGAACTATCCTATCAAGGCATACATGTGCAATGCATAGACAAGGTCCCATACACTTGCCCATAGTAGTACACGTATATAGTCATCCTAGTTAAAGATACATCACATACTTCATAGATTTATATAGTTTACATGCATACTAGTAGAAATTAGTGCATATGAGAAAACCTTTTCATTAGACACCATGAACATATACTATTAGTAAGCATGCATGAAGTGTGAGTGTATGTACATAGGTGAACATGATAACCTAAAGTCTAACAAAAACACATTGATTCAGACAACCTCTTAGGACAACAATGAACCTTCAAGAATAGACCACACAACATATACTAATAAAGGAGACAATATAACTTCAATACTTGCATTCAAGACTCATAACGATGGCTAATCACACATTCATATAGGGGTACATAGGTAAAGGGGACACTAAACATCCCAACTCATCAATGTCACCACCTAAACTTATCTCTAACATAGTTATTAACATGCTTATACAATAGCCATACAACCTAGATCGCAACTAGGGTAAAAGACAAGGCATGAGACTTCACATTGGGTGATCATCACCAGCACACACTCATAACACAATATCCTTCAAGGTCATGATAACATAACATATATAATACTAATAAAGTAAATACCACCTTCATAAGTTGACCATACCACACTATGCCATATAAGGTTTCATCAACTAACAATTCAATAGAAAAGTAGAGGGGAAGAGCCACTCCTACCAGTTCATCAACGGTTGATTATCATTGATCAATAATCACAATTCTTTAAAATTCAAATATAGGTCAGTATATGAATGTATACTTACATGGATTAAATCATTCATAAACAACCACATGATCATGATACTATAATGTACACCACTTCAGCAATTCATTAAAGAGCAGAGAGGCTTAGATAACTTCTTGATATCCCTTGCTTTGATCATCATGATGAATATTCATTATTAATAAAAATACAATATAGGGCAGTTTCTAAGTATATCATAACCTGAATGAAATCCTACTTAAATTACCCTAGAATTGAGATCATATAAGTGTTCTGTATAACAATCAATAGAAGATAGAAGAACATAAATAAATACTACTTAATACTAAAGATTTTGTCCAAATTGGTTCCATTACATGTAATTCGTAATGAATTTACATGATAGGGAGTATCTAAAAATAAATTTAACATAAATAAATCACGTTATAATCCTCCTAACATCAACATCATAATAACCAATACATTGGCTAAAATGTTATGGGGAGGTAACATAGGTTTAACATGTAATTTGATTGAAATAAACTTCATAATCAACAAATTATCATTTATTCATCATGATAACGCCTTTGAAAACTTTTTTGAGAAAGAACTCATTGATAGAAGTCAAGAAAGGAAGTTTGATCATAATTTCTGTTTGAAAACATTGAGAAGAAATCTCTAGATGAAAGGTAATCTAAAGATAAAGTATCACCATACATAATTATATAAGAAATACATTGAAACATGATGACTAAAGATTGAGAATCCATAAAAATGGTTGTTCTTTAGCTTCATCTCCAATGGAGGTTTCTAGAGAGGATATTCAGGGAGAGGGAAGTCTAATTTTGAATCGTGGATTTGTAATAGGGTTTTCACATATTAAAAAAATTATTATACCCAAAAAAAACAAATTAAACCTCCTAGGGCAGGTATGTACATGGGGTGAATTTCCCATTCACCCATTAATGAGACCGCACGCTTGGCTGCTTGTTGCAGGCTGCATTGACGCCCTTTAGTTCCGACAATGGTCTATAGGTGGACACCGCCATTTGGGTGACATAGGTATTTTCTTGAGCCTTGTCCAGCTTAAGTGTGGGACGATACCTCTCCATCGACGGAGCGTGACCACACCTACTAGGCGTCGATTAAGGGTCATAGGTAGACACTGCCAAGAAAGTGTCTAGGCAGACATTGGGTCCTTCTTTAAGGACATTTACAAAAACCGTTGGGTATTCGTACCCAAATGTTTCCAATGTAAATACACACCTGAACATGTTAGGAACCATCAATAACAGCCTCACCCAAAACAAACACGTAAAACATGTCAAGACACACCTACACGTCTCAAGGGCTAACTTATGAATGTCTTGACGTTCGACTTCCAAATGACTTCAAATCAATCATACATACTTTAAAACACTTTATTAACATATTAACAATATTATAGGTAAACGTGAGGCTTTACACATGCTAACTCATTTTTGGGGTCTTACAATATCCCCTACTTGGGAAAATTCATACTAGGATGACACTTGGAACACTTTAATCAAAACAAGGACTTCATTGAATCATAGAGACACTCACAATACTCATAACTTCATCGAAAATCAGTCAATGCCCTTAAATTAAAAAGAAACAGAACTTTAAAACACTTAGTACTCAATAAAACACTATCAAGCAAAACCCTTATTCACTCACTTTCCATGTGCATGAAACACATAAACTCTTGACATGCTCATAGGAGGTACATCCTTCTCCTAATCACAACATGGTCATCACATCTCATTTCATTAAGAGATCATTGAGAATCACATTTAAGTTAAAGTTAGGCATATTAAAGAATTCACTAGAAGAAATTAGGCACTCATACATGAGTGCACATTAACTTGAGTTAAGTAAATAAACAAGGATTTTTATCTAGTGCCATGAAGGTCATAATCAACAATGCCATTATTAGTTGTATCCATGGAGGAATGTCCTTCTCCTCCACACACTTACACGTCCCATGAGTCCTTACCCAAAAAAGTCACAAAGGTAACTTCACTATAAAAATGAGAATTTCTCAACTTGAGTTAAGTTAATAAACAAGGATTTTTTCCTAGTGCCATGAAGCACATAATAAAAAATGCCATGATTAGTTGTATCTATGGAGGAATGTCCTTCTCCTCAACACACTTACATGTCTCATAAGTCCTTACCCAACCAAGTCACAAAGGTCACTTCAGTATAAAAATGAGAATTTCTCAACTTTTAATCATAGCATGCTCAAAGTTTCGTCCTACTGAAGTCAAAATAGTAAATCACACCACAGATATTACAACAATAGGAAGTCATTTCACAAAGAACAAAATTTGTAGAATAACAATAACTTTATTAAAAATATATCATTTAGGGAAAATCTTAAAATTTATAGGCACACACAAGGATAATGATTAAACATCCATTTACTTTGTAAGAGTGAGCCTAAAATTATTGTTTCCAAATCGTAAAAGTCACATAATTTTCAAAAGTCTCATCAATTTCATTTCAAGAAGACTCAATTTTTTCATTCTCAAGCTTGATACTCTACATTAAATCATGAAGTTAAATGCAGAACCTATGTATCATGATTCACAATCAGTATGAGAAAACCATATTTTGATCAAAAAATCCTTTTTCATGCATTCCATAATTTTCAAAACATGCATAAAATATTGTCAATTAAGACATACAAAACATTGAGAGAACTGGCAACTCATATTTTTATATAAGAATCCTATCATGAACACGCTTCTAGGAACTCTTTAGTTTAAAGCTCAAGTAGGAATAGTAGGACATGGTAGATATATCTACAACCCTACTACCCACATCAGCATTCCCCACTTATGGTAAGACCATTTAAGATCAACTTAACCCAACTTCAAGAAGATTTAGCTTATCAAAATTCACCATCATCCATTAAAAGTGATTACCAACCTAAAGGAATTACAATAACTTAAAATAGGGACATCAAAGACATATAAAATTTTACGGTCTAGGCATACTATCCCCCACTTGAAGTATGCCTAATTACCTCATCCTATTATACACCAAGGCAAAAGCAAGTCAAAATCAACCTTTCATACTTATCACCCATGTAGGATTTACATTATTGAGGGTTCTTACTCGTAATCTCACATCAAGTAGCGAACTAACTCAAACATCAATGGATAATGCCTCAAACATCCTCATTCCTCTAAGTTCAACACCTAAACAAAATCAATAACATTTAAGTTAGGTCATACTACTCAACCACTAACACTTTGGTTGTATCATTGTTACCCATTGTTTCAAAATGTATTGTATTTTATTTTACTATATTGTACTGTATTTTATGGTAGATACAATGATTTGCAAGATTGTATTGTTTTTTGTTTTTTAGTAACATTTTAATTGATTTGTTTGATTGTATCGTACTGTATTATAATTTATAAATTTACATAAATATCCATAATTATTCTAGGGTATGAGGTTTGACTAAATTTACATAATTAAGGTAAATGGTAAAATAGTATTTTAAAATATTATGTAAAGATATAATTGAAAAAAGAAATAACTAACAATAGGAACACACCAAATTGTTTGTTCCATATAATAGGGGTTTTCATTGTTACGTAACAACGAAATTTAATAGTATGGTACAATACATTTTATGTAAAAATAAAAAAAAATATTGTAGGTATAGTAACAATACAATACATTACAATGGATAACAATGATCCAAACATAGTGTTAAGGCCTCAACTATACCATAAATACCAAGGGTTATACAACATTAGGGGAAACTATAGAGGAGACTTAGCCACAAGGCCTATTTATTTAACTTGAACATTATAGTAAGATAACTTCTACGTCTATCAAACCCACATCATCCCCCTACAAGGTAAGCATACTATCTTTCACTTCTATGATTAAGCGTACAGAAAGGACTCCAATCAAAACAAGGCAACTATGAAGGACCACACATATACAAAGGCAACATAAGAACCATTACACCTATATAAGGAAACTTTGAATTATTAAACATACATATATTGGCAACATGCATTTTTGGTCATTACGACACTTCCTAAAGCATTTCATGTCTTAAACCATAATATAAGACTATCATCATGCAAAAACATCTTGTTACACACCATTCCAAAAAGAGACTCATTTTAACAATAACAACCTCTAACATGCTTTAACCATATCATGACATACATTTCTCAACATAACATTCCATATCACATAGATCTTATATGTAGACCCAAAAGGAATCATATCAACATAAAAAAAATTCACCTTCACACACACTCATCAAACCATAAAACCAAGATAATCATTAAATTAACCTTTTCTCTCTTAGGCATAGAGATACCATCTCATCTAAGAAATCATATCTAAAAGACAACTAGACAAGAAAACATAAGGGAGATATCTTATATAGTTAAGTTCTATAGCACAACATGTGAATAATAATGAAGTGAAACTATATATGTAGACTCTCGCTCAAAGATGTGTCGTGACTCACCACATATGAATGAGAATCTACTAGAAATGGCAATATGATACTTTTGACCTAAAACCACTTTCATAACCTTGATCTGATACAACATTTTTCACGACCGCGGAGCACCCCCTAGAACTAATATAGTGTACTTAACCTCTGGGAGTTCTTATACAAGCCCATAGATTTCGTTCATCATATTGTCATAGGTAAATTTGGCGGAAAATTTAGAACATTTCATCGTACATTACATGATACAATCTTCACATCCATTCATATAAAATAAACATAACACATAGTTAGACTCGAAGACTCTTTGACAACTTAAACTACACATCATTAGAATATTTTAGGGACACGGACATTATTCAAAAAACATAACTAAACTATTGAATATCTATAAACAGAAACTTGACATAGGACATGTTTGAATCTTAAGGATTCCTTTTCTTGAGCTTAGGGAACACATATAAAGATCTTCACCATACATATATTCTTTAAGAACCCATAACCTACAAATTGTGTTAAAAGGTAGGGAATAATGAAGTTAGTACAAGAACACACTAAGTATGGCTACCATGCAAAAACATGCATTTAAAAGGGACTTTCTATTTGAAACCATGTATTATTCCTTTTTGTAAAAAATTCATAAATCTTTACATTAAGCATCATACAACTTACATACTTCATTAAGGCATATATTATAGTCATAATATCACAAAAAATATCACATAGCATTTTCGTCACATTTTGCATCATTTTACAATAAGCACCCTCGTTTTACAATAAACTTATGTTACAATGAGTTCATTTTACAGTGTGTTTCTTGCTTTAACTTCTTATCTTAACAATTCAACCTTACATTGATACTTGGTGCAATGTGTACATAATTTCTCATTACACTATCCACACTCAATCATCACCTTAAGACCAGAAGGGAATCATACACACAAACCTTTATTAACAAGACATGTGGATTCATAGGATCATTTCATACAATAAAGATATATAACGCATATTAGACCAAACATTTTTTATGGACCACATATAAGAACTTCTTAATAGACCATATACATGTCAAGACTTCAAATCATCATCTTATTAGGACATTACTCAACATTAACATATTTTGACTTCACTTCACAAGAACAACATAGACTTTACTTATAATCCCATTCTAGACCTACTTGTGCAATGTACATGTGAAGTCCCATAAAATCACAAATACTAAATAAACCTACAGAGAGATTAATTGTCTTAAAATAAACTTCATACATCAACAAGGAAACATATACAACTTTATCCATCCCAAGCAAGACCTTCCTCATACAGTTATTAACAGCAACATTATGTATATAGAATAAGACAACTTATTATGGACTCATACCATGCATATCATAACAACAAGTAGAGGTCACTACAATTTCATGCATGATAAACATAAACATAATAATATACATTAGAACACATTTATAGAACTCTCTTTAAGAAATACCTGTGCAATGCATAGGGGAAGTCACACACCCCCACCTACACAAAGACATTTCCCTTAGGTTATACAAGTTATGTTCCTTACTTTACTTACATTGTTAATTTTATCTGAGGGAAACTATAGCCCTAAGACAACACTAAGATGATGGGTGCTTAACATGGATTTTTATTTTGTAAAGACTTAATCCAAGGGATGTTCTTTAACTAGCCAAGGTAGAACATTAACACATGCTATCATATTAGATTATATCACATGCAATATCTTATGTGCCTAGCACAGTTTATGGAACTTGGAGGTATATATGAAAACCCTCTTTATGCAAAATGGGAATTGTAGCTATCCACATATTGAAATCGTCTTTATTCCTATTGACACATTGTTGTTATCAACCTCGTGAGGACTATAATTAACAAGCCTTCCCACATTGGGAAGAGGAAACCCTCATTTAAGATCACTTGGGGCTAAAGTAAGGTCCCTTATTTGAAAGCCATTATTATCTTTACTTTATAAAATATAGGATTAGTAGAGTTAACTCCTCATATGTTGAGCTCAAAGGTCCTAGATGAGAGTTCGTGAACCTATATCATGTGATAAACCCTTTCACATGGACATAGCATATGTAAATCACAATCTACTTTTTAGGTACTCTTGGGAACACCTTCAAAGTTCCCCTCTACTGACTAGATCATCATACATGTGTGTGTCTATATATATATGTGAGCAAACATTTCACATAAGAAATTAGGGACACACATGTTGATATATTAGTGCGTAACTAAATTGACTAGAAATCCTTCCATATAAACACATTAAGACACTATGAACATTCATAACATAACCGTGCATTCATATTTAGGTACGCAGAAAACCAAAAAGTAGGAACTATCCTGTTAAGGCATACATGTTCAACATAGACAAGGTCCCATACCCTTGCCCATACTAGCACACCTCTAAAGTCATTTTAGTTAATAATACATCACATACTTCATAGATAATATAATTTACATGCATTGTAGTAGACATTAGTGCATATGAGAATACCCTTTCGTTAGACACCATGAACATATAATACTTGTGAGCGTGCATGAAGTGTGAGAGTGAGTACATTGGTCAACATGATAATTTAATGTAAAAGAACAACACATTGAGGCAGCCACCCTATTAGGAGCACAATACACCTTCATGCATAGACCACACAACACAAACTAACATAGTAGACAATATAACTTCAATACTCGTATTCTAGACTCCTAACCATAGCTAATCACACATTCAGATAGGGTTACATAGGTAAGGGGACATCGACCATCAAAAATCATCAATTGAAGCACCTAACCAATTCATAAAATAGTTATTCACATGTTTATTCAATAGTCATACAACCTAGATCAATACTCGAGTACAAGACTAGGCACGTTACTTCACATTGGGTGATCAACACCACCTCACATTCATACCACAATAGCCTTCAAGGACATGACCACATCATATATATAATAACAATAATGTAAATAACCCCACCATAAGTGGGTCTTACCACACAATGCCATATAAGGCTCATCATGTAATAATTCTATATAAAAGTAAAAGGGAAGATTCATTCTTATCAATTTATCAACCTTGGATTATCAATGATCAATACTCATATTTCCTCTACTATTCAAGTATAGGGAAGTATCTAAATGTATATTAACATGGACTAAATTATGGATAAACCACCAAAAGATTATAATACTATCATGTACACTACTTTACCAATTCAATAAAGAGTAGAGAGACATAGATCACATACCATTATCCCTTGCTTTAATCATCGTGATCAACATTCATAATTAAGAAAAATACGATATAGGGAAGTATATAAAGAGATCATAACCTAAATGAAATCCTACTTCAATTACCCTAGAATAGAGATCATTAAACTTTTCGATATTAACAATCAATAAAAGATAGAAGAAAATAAATCAATAATACTTAATCCTCAAGCTATGATAACATTGGATCCATTACATCTCATGCATAATCAATTTACATGATAGGAAGCAGCTAACAATCAATTTAACATAATAGAATAACATTATAATCCTCCTAACATTAGGATAATAATAATTAATACCTAGCCTAAAATGAGAACGGGAGGGATCATGGGTTCAACATGAAATTGGATATAAATTCACTTCATAATCAATAAATTAACATATACTCATCAAGACAAAGACTTTGAAATTGTTTTGACAAGGAACCCATGGCTAGATTCAAAGATAGGAAGTTTGATCACAATTTCTCTTTGAAAACATGGAGAAAAACTCTAAAGATGAATGATTATATAGAGATGAAGGATCACCATAACTCATTGTAGAGGAAAACCAGGGAAACATGATCAAGAAATCTTGATAATCCATCAGCATGGCTGTTCTTGAGCTTTATCTCGAATGAAGGTTTCTAGAAGGGATATTTTTGGAGAGGGAAGTCTTATTTTTAATCATGCATTGCTCATGGGGTTTCACATTTTTTACAAACTGAATATTCACAAATTTAATCAAATAAACCACCTTGGTTCATGTTAGGGCCATAATTGTTTGGGTTTGAGGCTTGTCTTAGTCTAAGCCTTCTCCAAGATAAGTGCGGGATTGCATATCCCAACGATGGAATGTGTCACGATCCAAAAATGGACGTGATGGCACTCGTCTTATCCCACCAAGACAAGTAAGCCTAAAACTAAAATATTACAATAAAAATGCGGAAAATTTACTATCAACTTACATTATACCCCAAAACCTGGTTGTCACGTGTACAAGCCTCTAAAGTATTACAATCGGATCAAAAGAAAATATAAGTCTCATATGATATTTTTTCTAGAGTAGAACAAAATCATAAACAAGAGTAAGGAGGGAAGCTGAGATGACCAACAACTACCTCACAAAATCTCCAGGAAGCCTCGGAAAAGAAGAGAATGTATCATAAAAGTCCGGGCTAGTAACCTACAAAAATTTGTAGAAGCAAGGGGTGAGTACAAAACCACACGGTACTCAGCAAGTAAACCTCTAAACACAAGCTAAGGGGATGAAATACGGGTACTCCTACCACCCCCAACCAAACCTCCACAACTCCAACCTGCATAAACATCAGCCCAACCTAACAGCTCACAGTTTACATAGAACGTAACTCAACAAAAACATTTAGACAAATTACATATCCTCCACAACAACACTTTAACAAATTATATATCCTCAACATCAACACTTAAACAAATTAGATATCCTCAATAGCAACACTTCCAAAAATGTACATATCCTCAATAACACACTTCAACAAATTACATATCCTCAACAACAACACTTCAACAAATTATATATCCTCAATAACGAGCTCAGTATTCAACAATCACAAGTTCCACAAAAAGGCAATCACTAGATAAGCAAAACACAATATCAAGTTCACTAATGATAAGTATGTGCAATGTAATGGAATGTAATATCAAGTATAATGATGCATGTCTGACCTAGAGATACACACCCGCTGTCGCTTTGTCCGGGACCCATAGGGGACATATCTGTCCATGCATCTGTCGCGGCGCACGACACGACCCTCGATAATAGTAACCATCACGGCGCGCGATACGTCCCTCGAAATATAGTATCCATTGCGGCGCGCGATACGTCCCTCGAAATATAGTATCCATCGCGGCGCGCGATACGTCCCTCGAAATGGTACATCCTCTTAAGTACCCATTCTTTCTCAATGCACATAACACTTGTCACAACCAATGTCTCAGAATAATGCAGATGACAAGTTCACACAAAAAAATGAGGAGATAAATATTTTCATAACATCGCATAGTTCACAACCACACAAACATGAAGTTACATCAATAATGATTCAACAAGACTTCAACCGTTTCTCAACACAACACACATAAACAATTAATCACATTGCTTTTTGTTATCCCATTCTTCAACCCATCACCAATCTCGTTACTTCCAAACATATACCACAAGGACATACACACATTTTATACACTTAACAAGAGTTTAGAAATCCACTTGCCTCAAATAGTCGAACAATGACTCCAAAACTTGAGCCTTCATTTTTTTGTTGACTTCCAAACCAATAAGATCTATTCAAATAAATAACCACGATATGATTTCGAAACTAACAACATTAATATTGCTATATCTCTAGCTTAGACCCAAAACTCATCCAAATTTATAATAAAATTTCTAAAGTTTCAAGATTAGGATTAAATTTTAATTTCTTTTCAATATCATAAATCTTAGGACATTCACTTAATACAATATACCTAATACTTAATTATATATATTAATATATCAAAACTTAAATGGTAATATGAATACTATTAAAAGGATCTCAAATTGATCCCAATTTATATCACCCATATTTGAACACCAAAATAAAGATATTTCATGAAATACTTTTATACGGAAGGCTTCTTGCATGTCTATTTACCTCCCTTCCCAATAATTGTTTCATGATCATCAACAATTGGTTATAATAAAATTTATGCGAAATAACATATGCATATACACAAAACTAAAAATTAGTTTCGCATATTAGTGTAAATTATACACGTTTTAATCTAAAGATCTACTTCTAATTATATAAAAACTTTATAGAAAGGATGAAAATAATTACCTTGACGCCTTGAGATGAAAATATTGATTTTTCTCCTCCTTTTCCCTTTTCTTTTCTCCCTTTCTTTTCTTTTCTTCTCTGGATTTTTTTTTTGAAATCGTTCTTTTTTTATTCTTTATCGTAAGCCGTGCGGCTTTTGTGACACTTTAGGGCACTTTGCCCCTTTTTCTTTTTATTTAATTTTATTTATTTATTCATTTAATTATTTTGCTTTTTCTTTTTTTTTCTATTTTTTAAAATTATTTTTCTTTTTTTTTCCAATAAAACAATCTTTTATTAAATCAAAAATCATGTCACTCATTGTTACAAGTCATATAAATTATTTATAAAATCTACTAAAAAGGTTAATATAAAAATAATAGTTGGAATTTCTAAAACGACTAAGAGGGTTGTTACAGAATGTCACTACACCTACTAGGCTTGTATTGAGGGTCGTAGGAAGACAGTGCCAAAGAAGTGTTTAGGCAGTCTTTGAGTCCTATATGAGGGCCTTGTATAGATGTTTCCAACGTAAATATACACCTTAACATGGTAAGGACCTTCCATAACATTTTCACCCAAAATAAATACGCAAAAAACGTCGAACGTATTTGATGTTCTTCGAAGTTTTACTTCCACATGACTTAAAATCAATCATATATACTTTAAAGAACTTAATTAACATGTTAACAAGGTTATAGAAACATGAGAGGCTCTAGATACCGTAACTCATTTTGGGGTCTTACATGCCGCCTTATTAAATTCTCCTTCTCGAACCTTCTAAAATTGTTCTTCTTTGTATTCATTGCCTATAATTAAAATAAGAGGATTAGAACAAAGTAATAGATAGAGTTTTTCACACCCATTGGGTATACCTCAGATGAGACAGATGTCGCCGTCCTCTCAATGGACTCAGACACGCCCTCAACATTCGTCATAACATGTGATAAGTAAAAATTAAAGGAAAAATTTAAAACTTGTACATTGTACTTGAAATATACTTATACTTAACAGTCATAAGCCATACAATATTCTATGAAATTGTCTCACATATATAATATCATCTAAAGAGTGGAAATATGGACTTAGCCAATACATAATCAATATGTCAGACAGTCCTTAAAATAAAAGAATCCAAAGAATATAGTTAAAATTGCATATTTTTTAAACTACTAGAAATCTGCATAAGCTAGAATATGAAAGATAGTGTCCTCGAACATGAGGACCTACCAAGACATGGAAAAAGAATTCGGAGCTTCTTCAAAATCAACCTGTATAACTTTAATGGCTGGAACCTACAGTTGTAATGATATAAACCAATACCGTTAGTCCGTCAAATGTACTATGTATAAATGTATGTACATAATATTTTAGGACATGCATGAAAAAGATTCATTTATCATATCTTTAGAAAACATACTAAGTAACATTAAAATCTTCAATGCACATACCATATAACCTATATAAGTTAAGGATTCCATCAACATAAAACATTATCGTAAGCAAGGCAGTATTATCATAGAGTCATATTTACTTTTCATATTCAAGTATCACGTAACATATCATATAAAACACTTACCAACGATACCATCCCCAACCTACAAGTGCAATGGTCATATAAAGCCCCATACCCCACACTACCAAGTAGATAAGATAGGAGACCATGAGTAAAACTTTGCTCCATATAACTTGTAACGTAAGTAGTCATCACTTGATTTGACACTATAACCCAATAACTTATTCATCGTAAAGACCAACAACATATAAGAGTAACATAATGTATAATAAACATATATCTATCATGTTATCATATTACATATGAACAATCTTCTAGGACTTCACACAGAGTCAACTTGTGCAATGTCTTGGTAGAGTCCCATACCCTTATGTATACTAAGTATACATTTCAAGTAACCCTAGTCTACGTCCACTTACTTTTCTTTCATTTTAAATGAGGGAACATTCACCTTAATTTACATAGACCATATAAGCTAAACATGGAATCCGATGTCATAAAACCGCACAACGAAAGAAGGTTGTCTTCTGGCCAAAGTAGAACTAAAAATGACATTGCTTTCTAGGTGGATCCACTAGGTAGTATTTAATGGTGGCAACATAGTTCAAGAACTAGGAGATGTATTAGAGGCCAATAGTTCTACATTACATGGCAGCCTCAATCTGATGAGTCATTGTGAACGTACCTTCCAACTAGGGAAGGGACAACTCTCATATCTAGTTCATCGGTGCTTAGCTTTAGTCCCTTTCATGAATTACCTTTAAAATGTCTATTATCATAAACTTATCATAGATCATAGTATATTACCTCATTGTAGAAACATGATTATGCGCTCTTAATGATTTGATGAGAATTCTCTTTCATCGCAACCCTTCATATGTGAGATTAACATAGTATAGTCATCTTGTGTAAAGCATTCAAAAGAATATCACACCTTGAATTTTTTATATTCTTATCATGATCTCATATTTATTATGTTCATAGAAAAAAATTTACACATAGAAATACTATACATACGTCCATAACATAGTATCATGTTTGATAGGATAATATAAACACAGTTGAGTAATCAAAACTTTAGAAGACATACCTCTTGCTTCCACGAAGCTAATTCATGTACTTATGTTCAACATACAACAGTCTTAATCATGACATAGTAAAATACTCAATAGCATAATGAAGAACAACTCATCAAATCATGAAAAAGATAAATGAATAATGTAGGATAACAGAAAGGGTTATTTAAGACTTCATTCGAGTCTTAGTTTCAATCCCTACGTTTTCATATTATCCAGTAGTAGAAACAATCATATGAAACCATCAATTAGATATGAACATGCTTCACACAAATTTCAATCATAGTTAACCACATACACATTAATTCATGTGAAATAGACCATAGAAAACATTATTTTTCATTGAAAATAATAAACCTAGTGTGAGGAAGAAAAACACTATTTGTAGAGTTAAAACCCTAGTGTTTGAAGTTCTTGAAAACATATCTTAAAAGGATCTCTTAGGGAAAGGAATACCAAGTGTGAAGAACCCATACCTTATTGATGAAGAATCCACAAAAATTGGATGAAAACCTTGCAGTCTTCGTCTTCTTCCTTAAGCTCTTCTTGCTTATCAGTGGAGTTTAGAAAAGAGAGCCTATATGAGAGACATGAATGAAATTTTGTTTGATCGGATTTTAGACCTGTAAAGTGATCTAATATTGATCTTATATCAATATATAGTCTTCCTATTAATTATCATAAAAACTCTCCACTTATATGGGTTTTTAAATAGGTTAAATTATGAAAAATACGACTTAAACGATTCTGGGAAGTAGCTGCGCATCGCGGGGCGAAATCCCATCATTTTTATAAAATTTTGAGTTGAGGCAGTGAGGTGTGTGTCAGCCTCGCGTCGCAAGTCTGCCTCTCAAATCTATAGGCAACACACCTTGTGTAAAGCTCATGTTGCACATTTCAAGTACCAATCTTGTTCGTGCAGGCTGCTTTGGAAGCCTTGCTACCAATTTTGGGGTTTTAAAAGCATTGGACTTCATTTAATACCTTGAAACCTTCATTAAATATAGGGATGTCAACTAGTTTAAATAAGCTAGTTTTCGGACGTCAAGGTGTTTCTCATTTGTTTTTTCTCTAACCTTTTCCAAATGATTTTATTACATTAATATAGGTCTCAAAATATAATTTTGAACATTATTTGGTGTATTAAGATCTAGTCTAAGTCACGACATTTTCGGAGTATAACATTATTGAGTTGGCGACAATCAATGCACATTCTAAGGGACCAAACCTTCTTGTTAACAAACAAGACTGGAGTACCCCATGGACCAAACCTTGTCCAGTAAATCTTTTAGTTTGAGCTTCAACTCATGCAATTCAGCCAGAGCCATCCTATATGGAGGAGTTGAAATGGGATTTGTATCCGGTAACGAATCCTCAAAGTTAATTACCCGTTCAGGGGGAACAACTAAGAGTTCATTAGGAAAAACTTCTGGGAATTCTCTCACTACAGGGGCTGTGTCAATTGAAGAAGTTTCACATTCTAGGTCCTTAACTCTTGCCACATGGTATAAATAACCCTTGGCTATCATCTCACAAGCCTTCAAAAAAGAAATAATTATGCCCCTTGGTATAGAATTTCCCCCCTTCCACTCTCGAATAGGTTCATTAGGGAATTGAAATTTCACTACCCTTGTTCTACAATTTATAAAAGAAAAACAATCATCAATACAATTAATACCCAAGATGATATCAAAATCAAACATGTAATTTTCTACCAAATTTTCAATTGTAAATCTATTGGAAAGCATCACAGGACATTTTTAATAGCCACTTTTTGCAACTACAGAGTTTCCCATTGGGGTAAAACTCAGAAAGGGTTCAATCGAAACATAGGGATTTATATCAAACTTCCTAGCTAAAAAAAGTGTAACAAAAGAAAGAGTAGCACATGGGTCAAGCAATTCATATACATTAACAGAGAAAACTTTTAACATTCCCGTCACGACATCCGGAGAGCTTTCTTGTTCACCCCTATCCTTGAGTGCATAGAAACAGATCCTTTTTAGATCATCACGATTAGTAAGGCTTAGCTAAGTTTGGCCATTCCCCTTACCTTGGCTTCTAACATTGGACAATATTTCTCTATATGACAACCTTTGCAACAACCATAGCAATTATTAGTCAAATAAGAAATTCACCCATGTGTTTCTTACCGTACTTACCACAAGTTGGTCTCTCCTTTGGTGGATCAACATTTCTCTCCTTCTTAGATTTAGGATTATAACCTCTATCAGAGCGATTCTTGTAGATATTAGAAGAGACATGGTTTGAAAACTTCTTCTTGAACTTAGGCTTGTCTTGAACATCAAGCCTACTCTTAGACGAACCACTTTCAAAAGACCTTGCTTTCTTAGCTTACCTACTCTTCTTCCTTTAAAAACTATCCTCAACCTCTTGAGCATGAATTATCACCCTTGAAACATCCATATAGTCATTAATAATGTCTGCACTTCTTCAACCTCTTGTGATACGACCATTTTAAAATGGTTCATTTCATCTCTATCATTAGAAACAGAAAGAGGAAGCATATTTGAAAAGCTTAGTGAATTCCAAGGAGTTTTCCTTTACACTCATACCTCCTTTACGAAGGTTGATAAACTCCTCTACTATAGCTTCTCTTTGTTCCCTTGGAAAGAATTTATCAATAAATGCCTTTTTGAAGAGGTTCCAAGTCACGGGACCATCTCCTAAAGCCTGATTATCCTTCACTAGTTTTACCATATCTGAGCCACTTCCTTCAGTTCATAGGAATTAAGTTAAGCCTTATAAGTAGTACTCACCCCTATAAAAAAATCTTGTAGACCTCATCAAGGAAATCTTGGGGTTCTTCATCCACTTTTGATCAAAAGTACATGGGAGAATTCATTCTTGTATAATCATTAAAATGAGTAGCCATAGTACTAGAGTGGTTGTTCTCTCGAGGTGCAAAGTCCCTGTTAGATTGTGATGTAATGTCTTGATTTTGGGTGGTGCTGGTGTGGGCCATTTTGAACAATTCTTCTCTCACCTCACCATCCGTCATAGCTGGAGAATTCACTGAAACTTGATTATATGCAATAGCTTTCAACTGGGGAGCATTTTGATATCCTTGAGGAGTAGATCCCCCTTTCCCAATCTCTTCTCCTACTCTTCCCAAACCTTTCCTCCTTCTGTTCATCGCCTATAACAACAAGAAAGAGATAAGATGCTAAACAACACATAGTGTCAAAAATCTACAGGCACGAGATATGAGTATCAAGAAAAGAAAAGTTTCCTAGTGATTACCTAGCCTCTCATCCACAATTGTGGTAGCTTCATCAAGATGAACAAGACACTAGGTAATGTTGTTTAGTGAGACATTGATCCAAAGAATATTTTACTTCAGGCTCTGATACGAACTTAGTCAAAATCATTGCATACCCAAGATGAGACCTACATTGTCGTTTTCTCAAAGGACTTAGAAAAGCCCTTAGCATTCATCATAACCTGTCATTAGTAAAAATTGTGGATAAATTTAAAACTTTTACAATCTACTTGAAGTATACTTAAACTTCATACTTATCATTCATAAGTTGTATGGTATTCTAAGAAATTGTCCACATATATAAAACTATCCAAAGAATGGAAATATCGACTTAGCTATACATAGTTAATATGCCATAAACACCTTAATACAAAAGAATCCAAAGACCTCAATGGAAATAGCGTGTTCTTAAAACTACTAAAAATCTGTGTAAGCTAGAATATGAAAGGTAGCATCCCCGAAAATGAGGACCTACCAAGACTTGGAGAATGAGTTCGAAGCTTCTTCAAAACGACATCATTAACTTCAACGGCTGGAACCTACAGTTGTAGTCATATAAATTAATGGGGTTAGTATGCCACATGTACTATGTATGGGTATATGGACATAACATTTAAGGACATGCATGAGAAAGGATCATTTTTCATATCTTTAGAAAACATTCTTAGTAATATGAAAGTCTTCAATGCACATACCACATTACATATACAAGATAAGGATCCCAATAAGATAAAGCATGATCGTAATCAAAGACATATTATCAGAGTCATATTAACTTTTCATATTAAATATATCACGTTACATAGCATATATAACACTTACCAATGATCCCATCCCCTACCTACAAGTGCAATAGTCATGTGAAGCCCCATAACCCCACCCAACCAAGTAGAAAAGATAGGAGATCATGAGTAAACCTTTACTTCATATAACTTGTAACATAAGTAGTCATCACTTCATTTTTAATAATATAACCCAATAATATATTCCTAATAAAGACCATCACCATATAAGAGTAATATCATGTATCATAAACATATATCTTTCATTTTATCATAATACATAAGAACAATGTCCTAGGAATTCCATTAGACTCAACATGTGCAATGTCTAAGTAGAGTCCCATACCCCTACCTATACTAAATAGATTCCACAAGTCACCCTAGTCAACGTCCATTTAGTTATCTTTCATTTTACATGAGGGAATATTATCCTTAACTAACATAGACCATGTGATCTAAAAATGGAATCCAATGTCATAAAACCCCACAACGAGAAAAGGTGGTCTACAGGCCAAAGTAGAACCTAACATGACATAGCTTTCTAGGTGGATCAACTATCTAGTATCCTACGGTGGTAACATAGTTAAAGAACTAGGATATGCATTAGAGAACCATACTTCCACATTACATTGCATCACCAACCTCATGTGAGTTATGGTGAACTTACCTTCAAACAAGGGAAGGTACAGCTCTCATAGCTAGATCACTGCTTAGCTTAAGTCCCTTTCTTGAATAACCTTTAAGTTGTATTTTATCATAAACTTATCATAGGTCATAGGAGATTAATTCCTTGTGTAAACATGAGTATGAGTTATTTAGGATTAGGTGAAATTTTCTTTCATCGTAATACTTCGTAGGGGAGATTACCATAATATATTCATCTTCTGTAAAGCATACAAGACAATATTATTGCTTGCATTCTTCGTATCCTTATTATGATCTCACATTTATCATGTTCATAGCCGAACATTTACACATAGAAACACCATTATACGTCCATAACATAGCATCATGATTCATACGCTAATATAAACATAGTAGAGTAATCACAACTTTAGAAGACTTACTTCTTGCTTCCAAGAACCTTATTCAAGAACATACATTCAACTTACAACATTATTAATCATGATATGGTGAAATACTCAATAGCATAATCAGAAATAACTCATCAATTAATAAACAGGATCAATGCATAATGTAGGATAATGGAAAGGGTCATTTAAGTGTTCATTCTAGTCTTAGTTCCAATCTCTACGTTTTCATATTATCAAGTAGTAGAGACAATAATATGAAATCTTCAAGTAGATAAGAACATTCTTCACACGAAATTCAATAGTCACTAACCACACACTCATCAATTTATATATTATATACTATATACTATAAAAAATAGTTACTTTTCATTGAAAGTCATAAACCTAGGGTTAGAATCAAACACACATTATGTGGAGTAAAAACCCTAATGTTTGAAGTTGTTGAAAATTTATGTTGAAAGGACATCTTAAGGAAAGGAATCCCAATACTGAAAAACTCATAACTTATAGAGGAAGAATCCACGAAAACATATTGAAAAACTTGAGTTTTTCGTCTTCTTGTTCTTTTATGGAATTTGGAAAAGATAGTGTTTCTTGAGATAGATGAATGAAATTTCGTTTGATCTGATTTAGGACGTGTAAAAATGGTCTAAAATAAACTTATATAAATATATCGTCTTCAAATGAATTACCCAAAAATAACTTTCACTTAAATAAGTCTTTTTAACAAGTTAAATTACGAAAAAATAAGACTTTAGTGATTCTTGAAAGTAGCGGCGCGTAAGGGGACAAATCCCATTAGTTTTAGTAAATTTGGAGTGGAGGGTGCGAGGTGTGTGTCAGCCTTGCGTATCGAGTCTACCTCTCAAATATTGAGGTAGGACACCTAGTGTCCATTTCATTTAGCCCACTTCAAGTCCCAATCTTGTTCACTGGCAGCCTGCCTACCCATGTTGGGTTTCTCCCCAAGGACCCTTGGGGTGGTCCTTCGGGTTTCGTTACCGGATATTTGGAGCCTTTGTACAACATACTAACAATCCAAGGTAACTTTAAAAGTTTTGAAATTCATTTGACACTTCAAAACATCACCAAACATAGGGACGTCAACTAATTCAAATAAGCTAGTTTCCGGACGTCAAGGTATTTCTTAGTCATTTTAGCTCTAACCTTTTCAAATGAGTTTATTACATTAATATAGGTCTGGAAACATAATTTTAAACATTATTCAGTGGATTAAGATCATGTGATGGCTGCTGATGTGCATAGACCTCAATATCTTTGCTGGACATAGGCTTATTTGGCAGCCTTCTCGCTAAGGTTCGAGTGCTCCTCAAGAACCCTTTGGGTGGTCCTTGGGGAGACGTTAATAAATTTTTAGAACCTTTATACTATATTTTACTTAATGTATTTATAAAAGTTTTAGACTTCATATAATACTCTCAAACTATCACGAAACTGTAACATTACGGAATATTACATGTGTAGTAAAGAGCCCAGTATGTTCGTTAGAATGCGTATTGGGGTACATAGGCATCCCAATGCCCAATATAAAGATATATTGGGCATATCATAGAATATTCGGTAAGGGTTGGTAGACAATTTCTATGGATATACATGTAATTAGATAGAATTATTCTTAAAACCATATATACCTACATAATGTAACAGCATCCCAATGCCCAATATTAAGAAATATTGGGAATTGTATAGAAAATTTACTAAGGGGTGTTAGCCAATTTCGATATATATCCAAATAAGAAAAATATATTCAAAGATTTTTTAATAAATGTACCTAAAAAAAGACCCTATGCTAAAATATTAATTTCTATTTTTGCACAATGAGGTATGAGTCATCCGAGTGCCAAGCCTAGATAACCTCTTAGATAACCATTCCAAATTATCATGTAGAGTAAGAAGTGAAAAAGGACACAGTGAAATTCCTTGGGACAATAAGTAAATATTACAAATGAACCTTCCAAATAGTTAGTTTGTAAAGTACACACAACACATGTGCAAGCACATGTATAACCGTCCAAGGGATCACTCTAACCGATTTGGTGAGAGCGGTAGGGGACATACGCACATGTGGGTCCAACCACGTGGGAACAAGCCTGATAACAAGTACTAGACCCTAATTAACTAACTTTTCTAACTAAATAACCTATAGACAACCAAGAATGACAAGCCAAGGGACCCTACAACCTAGGACCTAGTCGGGTGACACCTAACTAACTTAGGAACAACCTAGTACCTAACCTAGGATTGTCCAAAAGGTTGGTTACATGCCTAACAACTTAGGGATACTTTAGTAATTATCCTAGATTGCATAATTAATTAAATTAGTCACATAATTAAATAATTTAAATGGAAAAATACTAATAACAAAGCAATTTCCAAATTTTGGCTAAGATAGGAAAAAGACAACCTAAAACCAAACATAGGATTGTCCAAAGGATCAATTGTGGAACTAAAACCATAGCGGCACTTTAATAATTACCCTAGGTTAATTAATTAATTATTTTGTCAATTTTTTAATTAATTAAAAGGATAAAACGAAACTACAAAGGAAATTTTTAGATTTCGGTTAAGACATGAAAGGGACAACCTAATACTTAACCTAGAATGGTCCAAACAGTTCGTTATGGTTGTAAAAACATGGGGTAATTCAGTAATTATCCTATGTCACCTAATTAATTAATTTAGAAACTTAAATGATTAGTTTAAAAGGCTTAAAATCGAAACTACTAAGGAAAATTCCAGATTTCGTTTCAGAAAAGATTCTTCTAACCCTATTCATTCTAGGATCGACATTTTTGTAATTATCTAATTTGTTTTACTTAATTAGGTTATATAGTCCAAAAAGGATTAGTTATTCAGTTTATAAAGGTTTAGACATGTTATTTTCTTCACAAAAACGCTACAACAAAAGTCAAGAGAAAAACGTGAAAACAAGAGAAGTCAAAAGTTATACCCTAGAATGTTAGTAAGAGTTCTTCAAGGTTCTTTCGTGCAAAGTTCGTAGTGATCATCGTTCAAGAGGATTTTCAAATGTTATACCTCAATAATATCAAAACTAGGGTTGTTCCCATTAAATCTAATGTTTATACCCCTAGTTATCTTGATTTCTGATTCTTGTAGTTTAGTAGTATGATTCTCGAAGCATTGTTGATAGTTGTGGTGTTAACTAATCTTATATGTACGAAAGAGTGATTTATACCACAAGTGAATATACATGTTAGATCCCCATACTTAGGGTGTTATTTACATGAGTGTTTAATGTTATAATGCCTACTTGTGCTTCGAGAATAGGAATTGTTATGAGTATTCCTTCAATTGTTTATATGTAAATTAAATGTTAAAACTTGACTTGTTTAACATGGTAGATTATTATAATGTATTTCATGAAGTAATTGATTTGTCTAGTGATAATACTATGACAAGTATCTACTGAAATTATGATTAATGCCAACAAATTGGCTAGCAAAACTATTTTTAAAAAATATTATCTTTCAAAATGTGTTAAGTTATACTAATCTTAATAAAAAATATGCAAAGTGATACCCATCTCAATTCAATAAACTCATAACATATGATATTCCAATCAATGGGACAAGTCCAAACATACCCTATCCACACAACTTGTGAACGCCATATAATATTATAAAAAATCAACATCAATCATAAAGAATGATATAAGGTTAGAAAGTGACATAAACAAGATAAGGTGAGTAAAGTTATGACTAAAATTATAGTTATGAAATTGACCTAATATAGAGTGTTACAAAGAGGTGAGATAAGTCTCTAGAACATTTGATCATTACGTCAATAATAATCACATCAAAGGGTGCTAGTGTCCGTGAGACCAGTCTCACTTGCACCATGATGATAAAGTAAAGTCTCAATATCATAATCATCAAGTAAAGTTAGGGATGACCATTAATCGATACAGTAAGTAAATCTCATAACAAGAAGCAAGCTTCCATAATGTTTGAGTAAACTCTAAAAGATGAAAAGATAAAAATCTGATCTTAGCAGCGATAGACTAGCAATGAACTTGTGCCAACATATGTAAGTCTTATGAGATGATATCACCATTCAGGTGAACTAGGTTCTCCGTACGTCTCCTAGTCTTACAATTAAGGTGGAAACATAGAGGCACTTAGCAAGTTGATTCCACCCGCTAAAGAATGCTAGCAAGTTTTGTTTCACCTTGACTTGTATTCCACTCTTTTCGGTATGGGTTAGACATTAGATTTGATGTTTATCTCACATGATCTTTGTCAGTTATAGGTCAGGATAAGTATTCGGTTCACAACAGTTGTGAACCCTCTTTACGATGTGGGGAATACACCGAACGATTCATCTTAGCCGGTGAACCCCACTTTTTAATGTGGGGAAGACAAAGAGTTTGGTTCACTTTAATTGGTTAACCACCCCTTTTCGGTGTGGGGGATTCACTAGATTTCATGTAACTTGCATGATATACTTCTGTTAAAGGAGGAGACATTGGATTTCATAATTGTGACACTTTCACAATAATGAATAAGACACTACTTAGACCGTGTTTAGTGAGACATCTATCCTAAGATTTTTCAACCTCAAGCTCTGATACCATGTTTGTAATGACTCAATGTACACCATAGTAATTAGCGGCATCTGTGTCCTCGATGATGACTAATATAAGCCCTTAGCATACATCATAACACATCCTATGTATAAACGCGAAAAGATTTAAAACATTACGTAGTTTACATTGACTTCTTTTTAAATGGAGTTTACATTGACTTCATTTTTAGCATAACAAATCATATAAAATTCTAAAGTCTCATCTGACATAAACCATCTACTAGAGTACGAATGTTTTAACATAGGCAATACAAAACAATACGCCATTATAGGATTACAAAAATTGTCTCAATCATAAAATAAAGAATCAACTTTCAAAATGTAAACAACATCATAGCTTGAGTGGAAAATGGTAACATCCCCGGACATGAGGACTCACTTATGAATTGGGAAAAGATGCAAGTCTTTCTTGAAATCGACCATGAACTTCTCAACGTCCTGAACCTCAAAAATTTTGGGAGAAAAGAGAAGAAATATGGGTTAGTACAAACCACATGTACTATGAATGGTTCCTATACACAAAGTCATTAATGTATGAGAATAGGACATTTTTGTCAAAATTATGTTTTCCATCAACTTAACTCAACATGAACATATGGTAAGCATAGTAATTCAATTTAACTTAAAATCAACCCAACATGTAAGAAACTCAAGCAACACTTGTGCAATGTCAAGAATAGAACCCCATAATCCTATCTCAAGCTAAGTATCACATTTAGCAACTGACTTTATACTTACAACATATTCTCATACTTTATCATAACATGCTTAATACATGCATTCTACACATAGTATATCAACATAATCATACTCATATTCTTAATCATAATCAGAAAAGAGCACTACTAGAACTATCCCTTAGGATCCCACTAGTGTAATCATACTATGTAGTAGCTTTTACGACAACCCTAACAATAGTTCACATACTAAGTTTCTTCATCTACATTTGATTTAGGGGAATAAGTGCAATAACCAACATGATAACATGTAGATACATGGAATCCGATGTTCTACTCCAAAACCGAATAGAGAGGGTTAACGCTTGTCTAAGGTGTAACCATTCGTACGTACCTATCAATGTGGATTCACTAAGCTTGAGTCCTATTGTGGAATATATTTTAGGGTCAATGATATTTTTTATAGAAATGTTGACTTACTAAACGTTGAGGTTTCCATCTCATGAGACAACACATAATTTTTAAATCTGGACTTACTAACGTGAGGAAACCCATATGAGACGCCGAACTTACTAAACATGAGATCTCAAAGTTATTTACATACCCATTCGGTGCTAAGAAATTACTACCTTTAGTAATCATATTATTTCATCATAAAATTTGTCATTAGTCCCTTGTAGACTCCAATGTAAATATCTTATCATATCTAGCTCATAGGACATCACAAGTGAGAACAATCCTTTAACTATATTAGGGTAATGGATGAGGAATATATAGCATCAACGACAGACGGAAGCATTAGACATAGAATCATTACTATATAAGTAACTCATGCGTCATAATTGAATCAAAGAAGAAATAATAAACATACCTCATTTACCTTTCAAGAACCTTCATACTTCCATAAAAAAAAAGTACATGACCAATTACATAAACACGGTTATTCAAGAAGAAAGTACATAATTAACAAAAATGTAGTCAATCTACATGTTCATGATCTTCATAATTCACCATATGAATTAAAGGCTTTCAAGAAATACAGGAAGGGCATAGGTCTAGAGAAATATCTTAATAAATAATCAATTAACCATCAATATATTATTAAACAACATTAATTTATAATCATTAATCACAATTGATTCATAATATGATTTTTCAATGAAGACCCATGTGAGGAGGAAAATCCTAGTTTTTGGGGATTTAGAAATCATATTTTTGATGGACTTCATTGGGAAAAGTATACCAAGAGCGAAAAAAACCATACCTTAATGATAATAAAGCCATAAAATCTATATGGAAATTTCAGAAGTTGACCTTCCTCTTGGAGCTCTAATGGTCTTCAATGGAGGTTTGAAGGAAGAGAGAATTTGAGAGAGGTGACTGATTTTTGGTTTCAATTTTGGGAATTTCATTTGTGTGTTAAAAGTGACTTCAAACTGACACTAAAACGTTATATAGTCAAACCTTAAATTACCCAGAAAACACCTAAATTAATTGGGTCTTTTGGTGATGTCAAATTGTCTTAAATACGAGGTTAACAGATCTGTGATGTTGTTGTATGCCGCGGGGGAAATTCCACATTTTTTAAAAAAAATCTGGGTTCAGGCAGTGTACCTCGTGGAGGCCCCGGTTCATGAGGAAAATCTTTCCCTTCGTTGTGCTGGCTGCGGATGCGCACGGACCTCAATATCTTTGCTGGACATAGGCTGCTTTTTCAGCCTTCTCGCCAAGATTTGAGTTCTCCTCAAGGACCCTTCTAGTGGTCCTTGGGGGGCCGTTATCAAATTTTTAGACCCTTTATACTATATTTTACCTATTTAAAGTCTATTTTTAAGTTTTAGACCTCATATGACACTGTCAAACCATTACGAAAAAATGTAACATTCCGCAAAATTACATGTCTAGTAAAGAGCCCAGTATGTCCGTTAAAATGAGTATTGGGGCACATACGCATTCCTATGACAAATAATTAGAAAAATTGGGCATATCATAGAATATTGGATAAGGGGTGTTATCCTAGTTCTTTGTATATACAAGAACATAAATAGAATTATTCTTTAAACCATATATAGCTAGATATATTAAAAGCAGAAAGAAATATTAAGAAATATTGGGTGTAGTATAAAAAATAGGCTTAGGGGTGTTAAGCTAATTTCTATATATCCAAATAAGGAAAATATATTCCAAGCTTGTTTGAGAAATGTACATTCAATGAAGACCCTAAGATAAAATATTAATTTATAAGTTGGGCACAATGTTGTATGAGGCATCTATGTGTCAGTCCTAGATACCCTAGTGCATAACCATTTAAAATGATCATGTAGAGTTAGAAGTGCGGAAGGACATAGTGAGGTTACTTGAGAAAATAAGTAACTATTCCAAATGAACCTTCCAAAAAAACAGTTTTTAAAGTTCATGCAACACATTTTAAAACACATGTGCGACCGGCCAATGGACCACTCTAACTGATTTTGTTAGAGGTGTAGGGGACACACGCACATGCGGGTCCAACCACGTGGGAACAAGTCCCCTAACCAGTAATAGACCCTAAATAACTAACTTTACTAACTAAATAAACTATAACCAACCAATAATGACCAGAAAGGGACCCTACAAGCTAGGACCTTTTCGGGTGACAACTAACTAACCTAACTAACTTAGGGACAATCTAATACCTAAACTAGGATGGTCCAAAAGGTTAGTTTTATTCCTAACAACTTAGGGATACTTTAGTACTTACCCTAGATTACATAATTAATTAATTTATCAACATAATTAAATATTTTAAATGGAAAAAACCTAAATCACAATGCAATTTCCAGATTTCGGCTAAGACAAGAAAAAGACAGCCTAAAACCTAACATAGGATTGTCCAAATGGTTGGTTATGGTCCTTAAAACATAAGGGCACTTTAGTAATTAGCATAGGTTACCAAATGAATTAATTTAAAAATTTAATTAATTAAGTCAAAAGTCTAAAAGCGATAACAAAAAAGAAAATTCTAGATTTCGGTTAAGTGAAGAAAGGAAAAACCTAGTACCTAACCTAGGATGGTCCAAAAAAGTTTGTTATGGTCCTAAAAACTTGAGGGTAATTTTTTAATTACCCTACGTTACCTAATAATTAATTTAGAAACTTAATTAATTAGTTTAAAAATCTAAACACCGAAACAACTAAGGAAAAAGCCAGATTTGATTAAGACAAGATTCTTCTAATCCTCGTCAATCTAGGAGAGAGGTTTTTGTTATTAGCTAATTGGATTAAATTAATTAGGTTATATAGTCCAAGTATAATTATTTAAGATTTAGTTTGTAAACGATTATACATGTAACGCTACAACAAAACTCAAGAGAAAAATGTGAAAACAAGAGAAGTCGCAAGTTAAACCCTAGAAAGTTAGCATAAGTTCTTCAAGGTTCTTTCGTGCAAAGTTCGTAGTGATATTCATAGATTTTATTCTATTGAAAAATATGGGTTTTATCTCCTAGAATTCTTCCTTCAAGAGGCTTTTTAAATGTTTTACTTCAATAGTATAAAAACTAGGGTTTTTCCCATTGGATCACATATTCATCTCCCATGTTCTCCCGATTTCCAATTCTTGTAGTTTAGTAGCATGATTATTGATGTATTGTTTATTGTATGTGGTGTTAACTTATCTTATATTTACCATGAAGTGATTCATACGTCAAGTGAAATATACGTGTCAGATTCACATACTTACAATGTTATTTATATGATGATTGAATGTTATAATGCCTACTTGTTTTTCAAGAATATGAATTGTTATGAGTCTTTGGTGAATTATTTATATGTTAATTATAGGTTAAAATTTGACTTGTTTAACATGTTAATTACTATAATGTACTTCATGAAGTAACTGAATTGGTTAGTGATAATACTGTGTCATGAATCTAGTGAAATTATGATTTTTGCCAACAAATTGACTAACAAAACTATGTCTAAAATATTATCTCCCAAAATGTGTGATGTTATACTAATCTTAATTCAAGATACGCAAAGTGATACCATCTCAATTAAATAAACTCATAACATAGGGTATGTCATTCAATGGGAAAAGTCCAAACGTACCCAATCAACACAACTTGTGAATGCATTAAATCTTAGAAAGAATAAATAACCATCATAAAGAATTATATAAGTTTAGTAAGTGACATAAAAGAGTTAAGGTGAGTAAAGATATAACTTAGATTTAAGTTATGAAATTAACCTAACATAAAGTGCTAGAAAGAAGAGAGACGAGTCTAAATAACACTAATCATTAACTCAATAATACTCACAAAAGAGGGTGCTAGATCCAGTGAGACCAGTCTCACTCGCACCATGATGATAAAGTAATGTCTCAAGATCATAATCATCAAGTATATAGAGGGATGGACAGTCATCCATCGAGTAAGTAAATCTCATAACTAGAATCAAGATTCCATAATGTGTGAGTAAACTCTAAAAGATAAGAAGATAAAAATCTGAGCTTAGCAACGATAGACTAGTAATGAGCTTGTGCTGTCGTATGTAAGTCTCATGAGATGAGATCACCACCAAGGTGGAATAGGTTTTACATACGTCTCCTAGTCTTAGAACTATGTGGCAAACTTAGGGGCAGTTAGCTCGTGGATGCCATCCTCTAAAGAACGCTGGCAAGTTAGTTTTCACCTTGGCTGGTGATTCAACCTGTTTTCGGTTTAAAGGAGACATCGGATTTCATGTTTATCTCATATGATTTATGTCAGTTGTAGTTCAGGACAAGTATTCGGTTCAGCCGTAAACCCCCATTTACGATGTGGGGATGACATCGAACGGTTCACCATAGTCGGTGAACCACCCTTTTCGGTGTAGGGAAGACATAGAGCTTGGTTCACTTTAATCGATTAATCACCCCTTTAGATGTGGTGGAGACACTAGATTACTTGTAGCTCACATGATCTACTTCCGTTAATGCAAAGAGATTTCTTTATTAGAGAACAAAATAGTAAAGTAACATGTTCAAAGTGAGCAATCAAGGGAAGAAGTAGAATCATAGGTTCTTAGTGAACTAAGTAAGGTAAGATCTTAAAGATTAGTTAATCACTAGTGTTTGATAGACATAACAAGTTGTGGTAGCCAATAATGGAGAATGGATTATTTCCCAAGAACCATTATTATGTCAATAATCAAATAAGGCTCATTCCTAATAATGATTGGCTTATTAATATAATCATACCAACAAAAAGAAGAATGAGAAATCTCACTCTTAAGCACTGTAGCCAAATCATTTCCTTATGTTTGTGAATTGCTTACTAGATTCATTGTAGTTATGGGACTACAGTTAATCATTTCACTTTTAAGTAAAATATAAGATCAAAGGAAATCATTGAAGTACACAACAAAAGATAGAAAAGACTTTAAAATAATTTAAGAATGTTGATGGCAACTCTCGGCCGAATAGAAAAATTATAAATTTGTGTTTAAGATATTTAAAAATTATGTTCATGATTCCAAGGTCTTATGTTCATATAGACAACGAGTTGTGTGCCTTAGTAGCATCATGACGTGTCATATACATATCATAAATCAAGATTAACAATTTAAGTAAGAAGTAATGTTTTAACCATGATTGACACGTTTACGAAGAGATTTCCTTTTTCATGCATAGTCCATTATGCGTTATGTGCATACACCCATACTTTATACAAGTGATGTACTAACCCCATATATATTTACTATTTATAGACACGGGTTCTCAAAAAGGTTTAAGTTCGACAAAGCGGTTTGGAATAGATATCTCCAAACTTTTGTAGGTCCTCTTGAGTTTCAGGATGCTACGCTTTTTTATTCTTGCTTATTTCACTAGTTTTAGCTATTGACTACTCTCCATAGCGTTTCCTTTCAAGTATTTATTCAAAGCATAGTAAGAAGGGCAATTGGAAGACTATTAGTATTATTATTACAATCATTCATTTCATTTATTTAATCTATTGATATATGGTTGTTGAGTTTGAGCTATTAGAATATCACTCTTATGCAGTATCATATGAAGTCTATGTACACTTCATTAAGTATTAAAAATTTTAAATTTCCACAAATTTAACTGTATGATTGTGATGAAAGCAATGTAGAGGCTTATGTGTGATCTCTGAGATATTAACGACTCTAGTTGCGAATCGGATTCCAGAATATTGGTTGTGACACAAACATAGGGACGTGTACTAGTTCAATTACACTAGTTTCTAGACATCAAGGTCTTTCATTCAAGTAGTGACTCTTACTTTTAATAATTATGTTTTCTACTGTTGTTTTAGGTATAAAACATCATTACTAAACATATGAGGCTCTAGTATAGGAAATGGAAATTAAAGGGTGTTACGGCACTACTCATACAAGTTAACTCGGTGCTAAGATAAATTCTCTTTATTGAAAATCCTTTATTAATGATTACATTATAAAATTATTCTTTAGGTGATTGACTCCCCGTATTATTAACTCATATGTCAATGATGAGAGTATCCTTTTATCAACATAACTCATGTGAGAAAACCTTTCATGTGGACATAGCATATTAAGGGAACATCTAGTTAAGGATACCATTGAGATCACCTTTAAATATCCCCCTCTAATGACTACATCTTCATACATGTATAATGGACATTTTTTCATGTGTGTGTATACATATATGTGAGCAAATCTTTCACACAAATACCCTTAGACCACACATGTTCATACTTTATTTTTTTCATGCATAATTGTATATGTGTAACTATATCACAAACCATTCAAATAAACACACTTAGATACTATGCATATTAATAAAATACTCATGCATTCATACTCAAGTACATAGATTACAATCCTAGGAACTATTCTATCAAGGCGTACATGTGCAATGCATAGAATAGATTTCATACACGTGTCCATACTAGTACACCAATAAACTCAACCTCGTTAAGGGATGAACATATACTCTACATGCATAGTAGTAAAAAAAAGTTCATATGATAATTCCCTTTCATTAAATAATATGAACCTATACTACTTGTACACATGCATTAGGTTTAAGGGTGTGTACATTGGTCAACATGATCACATAATGGCTATTGTAACATCTGGGAATACCCCCTAGACGTAACCGACATCGTCATCCTCTTTAAAGAATAATATTTGTCTTTTAGCTCAGATCCTTACATTCATATGTCAAATTCTGCAGAAATTTAAAATTTTTTACTACTTCTATACTGAGATTTACATAGACCTCTACATATATATATATATATATATATATATATATATATAGTCTGAAAATTATCGTCTCTACTAATAATCATGTAATAAGAGTATGTGACAAACGTTGTATCACAGCTTCATGTTGATGAAAGTTGTTATATGTTCTAAAAGTCTCATACTGCCACATCTAGAAGAGTCTCGATCATCGGTGTGAATCGTGACACATCTATGTGTCTGAGGCTATTAGGAGATATAGTTTTCGTTCTTCATCATTATTATGTCATCCATTAAACTTTACTGTATACAATATCTCTCTTTTTTTTTGGTCCGATGGTCTTTTAGATGTGATTGCTTGAATGAGATTCTATTTATATGATTGAGGGTGAAAAGAGGATTTTTGATATTTATATTGGTTTTATGGTGTCATGAGTATGTGTGAAGGAGATTTTCAATTATATTTTTATATGATGTCCTTTGTTTATATATAGGAGACCTATATGAAATAGCATGTTATGTTGAGAAATGTATGTCATGATATAGATCATGATGTTAGAAGTCATTAGCGTTAAAATGAATTTTTTTTCAAATGGAATGTTACTATATGACTTTGCATGAATGGTTAAACTTGAAATACTTTTGGAATATTTTAAATGGTAAAGATGCATGTTGCCTGAGTATATGTGTTTAAAAGTGTTCAATGTTGCCCTTTGTATATGTGTGCATCTTCCTAGTTGCCTTGTATGAATTGGATTCCTTTGTATAGTCTTGATTCAAGAAGTAAGGGTGACATGATTATCTTTTTAAGGTGATGAGTGGGTTTATTGACCTTGAAGTCACCTTATTGTATGATTGAATGAAAAGGAAGAGCCCCAATGGTTAAGTGTCCTTATGGACTTCCCCTAATGTTGTATGACCTTGGTGTGTATTGTATTGTTGAAAACATTATCTGTTTGAATAGTACGACTTAACTTAAGAATTTTGGAATAAATTTTCCTCTATGATAAGGTTTAGAATGCTTTGGATAATTTACTCTAATTCCATCTAAAGTGGTAATCACTTTTAAGTGATGAAAATAAATGTTGTTAAGTTAAGATCCTCTTACAGATTTGGTTAAGTTGATCTTTATGGGGTTTACCCTAGGATGGGGATGGTGATGAAGTAGTGCATTTGTAGATATTTTTTACCTTGTCTTTCTACTCTTACTTGAACTTGAAACTAATGAATACTTAGTAAACTTGTACATGATAAGAGTTTTGCATTAAATTATGAATCCCATGACCTCTATATATTTGGTATGTCTTGATTGACCCTATATTGAGAGTATCTAAAGTACTTGAAAAGAAATTTTTGTAAAATTCATGAGTTAAGGTAAAAAACATGTTTGAAGTAACTTTTGGTATGTAAGGATTAATATTATAATGAGAAATTGAGCCTCTTTAAAATGAAACATGTTGAGTCTCTTGAAATCTATGTGACTTGTATTGTTTGGAAATCATGATTGTAAGTTCACTATTGAAAATTTTAAGGCATGTTCGCTATTGTAAATATGTGTACCTATAAATTCTAAGACTTTCCTAAATGATGCATGTATATGAAAGCTAATTTCAAGCTAGAAACTGAAATGTTGTGAAAATCCTTTCTATTGCAGTGATCTGTGTGGTGTGAATTATCATATTTGACATCACTAGGAAAAATGTTTGACATTTCCATGATTAGGAGTTAAGAAACTCTAATGTTACTGTAAAGATGACTTTTTGTGCATTTTCTTGGGTGTGAACTCATGAGACATGTAATTGTATTCACGAGAAGGACTTTCCGCCATGGACACAACTAATCATGCTATGGTTGAGTATGACCCACATGGTACTAGACTTAAATAATAAGAATCCATTGTAAACCTATCTTACTCAAGTCTATATGCATTGAAGTATGAGAGCCTACTTGTTCTTGAGTGTTGTTGGGATTTTCCTTAGTGCGACTTAATGATTTTTGCGACATGAACTTTTAATAAAATGAAGTGTCATTACCATATAATTCTTAGGAAAAGGATGTTTTTCCAATTAACATAATAAGATCCTATGTGTTTGATGCATTAAAGAGTGAGTGAATGACATTTTTGCTTTTTTATGTTGCATTGAGTGCTAAGTTGTTAGAAGTTCTGTTCCTTTTATGTATGGTGAATTAACATCTATATAATTATGTTATTCGTGTTATAAGTTTCTCTATGATTCATTAATGTCCTTGTTGTGGTTAAGTGTTTCAAGTGTCAATCGATGACGAATGTTTCCAAGTGGATGATATTGTAAGATCCCAAAAATGAGTTAGGGTTTCTACAACCTAACATGTTTGTCAAAAGGGTTTAAGGTCCTAAAATTGTTTATAATGTGGTATTGAGACAGTGTGTAAAGTGTGAGGTTATTTTAAAGCCAATCGTCAATGGACGACCAATAAGTTCGAAGACTAGTCGCCGAAAAGGCACTTAGATGCTTTTTTTATGTTTTCAAATGTTTCATGCTATTGTATAGTCTTAAAATGAGTTATAATGATGTCTATAGTCAGAATTTGTAGTTTAATTATGTTTGGAGGTCAAACGTCCAAATACATCTATGACGTTTGAAAATTAGCCATTGAGACGTTTTTGGGTATCTTTAGTGTGACTTGCATGTTAGGATGTTTTTTACATGCTCATTTAGGGTTAGACATGCATGAAAGGTCATGAGCATGTTTAGGTGTATATATACGTTGAAAACGTCTGGTGACGACTTTCCAAGGGCCCCACAAAAGGACCTCAAGAAAGACCCAATGGCTGTCGAGACACTGCCTTGGCAATGTGAATCGACTAGCCAAAGCACCCCTTGTCATTGGACTGACGTCTCATCGATGGGGAGGTATTTATTGGAACCTATCCTGCAGAAGGCTTAGTCACACGACAACCTCATACACATATAACTGAAGGCATAGGATGGTTTTTCGATGGACTAATGCACTGTCGTTGGGTCCATCGATGCAGGCCTTCAGTTATTGCCATGCATGTTGCCTATTTATGGGGTGAATGGAAAATTTACCCCACGTTCTAACCTGACGCCACAAGGTTTATTGAGTTATTTTTGGTTGTATTTATGTTATCAAAAACGTGATCAAACTCATTCCCAATTAAATTCACCCAATTAGACATTGCCTCAAAAAACTAATTCTCTCTACAAACCTCCATTGAAGATGAAGATCAAGAACAACTTGGAGATTGGATTCCTTTAGTTTCTTAATCATATTTTAGATGTGTTTGTCTAGATAAAGGTATGGTAATCCTTCAACTCTAGTTATCATTTAATCTATTGAGTTAATCTCAAAGTTTTCAAAGAGATTTCATGATCTAACATTCAATCATTCAATCTAGCCATGGATTGTTTCTTAAAACTAATCTCAATTATGATGAATTGAATATAATGTATTGGTTTTGACGTGGATTTCAATCCAATTACATTGTGAACCCATGTTCCTTCCCAAACTCGGCTTAGCCCTAGCATGGGCATTATGATCGTGGAGTGTTCTTTGTTGAACAGTGATTCTATTATTTTAAATTTCTCATTTCTACTATTTAGGTTTATTGATGGTGAATTATGTGATATTGGATCCATATACTTTGATGTATCGAATACTAGATCTCTTATTTATTGTCAAAGTATGGACTTCACTGTAACATCTAGTCTATAGTACATGTATATAGAATTCATTTATCTAAATTAATTGTAGCCACTACATTATATTTATGTTATTGGTGAATTGTGGGTATGAACCCTTGGTGATCAAATCATAGGAATCTTGGTAAGGATTGATCTATATGTTTTAGTCTGTAGATTGAATATGCTAGCATGCTTATTGTGAGATTCAATTATGTTAATGATATGGATAGCTACTGCCTATGATGTAATGTGATTATGAATTATAGTTAATGTATCTAATTTTTATCAATGCATGATAGTCTTAATAGGATTAACCTATGTAAATTTATCTTCCATGAATTCGTAATATGAAGCATGGTTATAGTGATCTATAGTTTATTGGTAATTGTAGTAGGATCGCGTTAAGGTGATGATTTCTTTATATACTTCCCTACATGTTCATTTTTGAAGAATTTTGATTGATGATTCGATACTATGGAAATCGGTTAATTATCTATGTCTATCTTTTCTCTAGAATAATGGCAATGGTTTGAACTAGTTTTATCATGATCTTATAACGACTTGTACATGGTTTATTTCACGACTAAAGTACATTTAGATATATAAATATACATTTATTATTGATGAAAAGGGTGTATTGATAAATGTTGATCAAAAGGGCTGATTAAGTAAGCTCTATTCTTCTCTTCTACTTCTCTATAGTATTGTTGAAGAAGCCTTATATGACATTGTGTGGTATGGTCCATTTATGGTGGTAGTGTTAATTTTATTGCCAATATATATATATGATGTGATGATTTCCTTGAAGTCAAATTATATTATGAATGTGTGTTGGTTATGAATCACCCTATATGAAACCCATGTCTAGTTGCCTATTCTAGTTGTGATCTAGGTTGTATTTCTTTTGTATAAGCACGTGTATATCTATGTTAGTGTAAAGTGTATTTTCTTCCATGGATGAGTTATAATAGTGTATTATCTCTTACTTATGTACCCCAATGTGAATGTGTGAATAGCTAAGGTTAGGAGTCTTGGAATTAATGTGAACATTGTCTAGTTTTCTACGCTAAATTGAAGTAAATGAATAAGGCCCTAAGTAGGAGGACCTGAGGAGGGTTACTTAGAATAAGTTGAAGTAATAAACCCACCTATACATTGAAGAAGTAAGTCTTTAACGATTTATTGGAAGGTGATCTAAGGTGTATGATTAAGGTTGTCTTTATGCATGGCATGGTAGCATTTGCTACTTATTACGAAGATATGCATGGTATGAGTCTCTATGATGCGTTCTTATTCTTATATGCAGAATGTTAGTCTCAATAACTATATGATATAGGTCTTTGACACGAATGAAATTATATTCACTTACTTGTTGATGTATAAATTGGATGTTAAGGCTTGTAGTCTATTGATAGGTCTACTATGTATGTGGGAGGTTATTGGACTTCACTTGTACATTGCACTAGTAGATTTAGGTTGCGATTATGAGTGATGTCTCATAAATCCATATGTGATGTAAAATAATTATATGCTCATAATGACTAAGAGTTTATGGTAAGGTCCCTAAGGTCTTGGCTTAAATGTGTCTATCATGTGCTATAGTTCTATGATGATATGTGACGACTTGTATTGTCACGACCCAAAAGAACGCCCTTAAAGTTAGATGGAAGCCTCGTTTAATGACCGGGTGTACTAAAACCTTTGGGATCTTTTTCAAGCCCTTCAACTAGCATTCATTACATAAGACATCAAAAGTAGTGCAGAAATAAAACTTTTCAAGAACATTTATATAAAAAGGGATCTTTTATAAATACATAAAAAAATCTCATCGTCACAAGCCAAATATAAAGACACGACATAAAAAACATAGGTACACGTACCTTTACATTGAAAGAAATAAATAATAATTCTTTAAATAAGAAATTATGAAACGGACTATGCCATCGAATATAGGTGGACATACTTAGTCTTGAGAGAAACTTTCCCAAGATTCACCTTCTCGACTTGAACCTTCAAAATGGTTCCAACCTATATTTATTGTTTAGAATATTATTGGGTTAGAAAAAATAATGTATTAAGTATGGCACATGCAAAAACATGTGAAAATGGACATTTTAGTAAAAAAACATTTCATGCAAATTTTGAAAAACATTCAAGAACATAAAAGCAAAACATCATAAGAATCATCGTTTAACACTTAGAGAAGAATTTCCATAATTTTAAACTCAAATGAACACCCTAAAATAAACTTCCTAAACTTAACAATAAACTCAAATTCAACTTCACAATGAAACATTTATAACATTACAATGAATTCATCCTATTCTAAATGAGTGAACTTCCAAAGCCAAGTGAAATAGAAAGTGAAATCATTTTCCGTATGAGTTTCCCTACCTCAAGATTATCCTAAGACTCACCAAGGTAAGACATGAAGGAAGTATGCATATTCATCCTTCAATACACACCAAAGATATTCTCAAGACTACCCCTTTTGGCTTTCTCAACTTTGAATAAACAATCCCCTACATCTTTGGCCAGACATTAAAATACACCCAACAAACCACCAAAGTCTCCCCTTTCGGAATGACTAGTTAGTGCAATGGTAGATGGCGTCCCATATCACCACCTACCCTAAGTAGTACATTCTTTTAGATGGTTTGTTACCAATTATTCCCTTTTGTAAGGTCCTACTTAGTGAAGTAGATAGATAGAATCTCATACCACCACCTACTCTAAGTAGTACGTTCTTCTAGATTACATAGTTCATTCAATTCAAATAAGTCTCATCAAGACTCCCCTCTCATATTGCCTACCTAGTTCAATGGATAAATAGTGTCCCATTCAACTACATAACCTAAGTATAACACTCCTTTAGAAAACTTCGCACGTTCATTTCTTTTGTGGGAGTTAGCTTAACTGACAAAGACCATGAGACCGAGACACGAAATCCCGATATAAATCCCTATCGGATAAGGATTCCTCACACGCCTACCGTAAGGTCATTATTTTTTGATTTTACATGGCTTTATTAATAGCTACACCTAATCGGGGGCATAGTTATGGTATAAGGAAATTTCAACTAACTAGTCATTTAATACTCACGAGCAGTACTCATCTCAAGAGGTACATTGGAATACAACATGTCAACTCACAAAGTGTACTTACCTCTTCTTCATATCCTCTAGGTGCTACACATAACCCCCACAGATTCTAAACACTTTCAAACTATTGGTTAAGGATAACTAGTGAACACCACAGCTCAACTCACGAAGGGAATTCATCCTCTAACCTATCATGGAAAGCTCATGGGTTGTATTGAGGTTTCTACTAAACACTTCATATCTAAATCAAGAAGAGTGTTCACCCCAAAACTCACATTTGTACTTACCATAGCTACATTTATTCATTCATTCAAGTGTGAGTGTGTGTACATGTGAGCACACATAGAACATAGGCTTCATTTCATTTACATTTCATTTTATACATACTCAGACCTTTCTTCAAAACATCATAAATTTTACATACTTTACATAATCATATTAGTCCTTTAGACATAATCCTTAACATACTTTATAACAAGTTTCATAAACAATTAACAGGAATAACTTTATTTAAGCATACACTCTAACATACATGACATAATCACTTCATAAGGCACATTTTAAAAGAATGGCATATTTATCATCTTACTTCACATAAAACGTCCTAATAGTATCATTCAAAAGAAACTAATTACTTCAAATTCATATAAATCAAATTAACACAGCAAACAAGAAGGTGAATCATGTTATTCAAGAGCCATTCAAAATCGAAACTAAACAACATAACCAACTTACTCTTTAACCAAAGCTCTCATAACCTATATTAATTTAATCTATTGTATCATAATAAATCCCATTGCGCAGTAGCTAAACAACAATAAAAACCATTAAAAACCACACCTTAAAGTCTACAAATTCATGCTCATTTTATCCATTTCTTAAGCTAAAAGTTTGAAATATGCATTTACATGAGTTCATTAGGTGTTTAATATTAAAATAATCAATTTATACTAGAACAAAAATGTTTGAATCATTTGGACGCTTTTACAAGAAGACTCATGCTTAAACTCAAAGATAGAACATTTTTGAGTTTGCAAACCCTTTTTTACATATTTTAGAATTGACTCCTTGAATGAAAGTCAAGAATATATTTAATACCTAAAATTGAATAAATAAAAAAGATTTTTGATGAATAAAAAACCACCAAAAGCCCTCGTAGCACTTCTCGACTTCAACCTTCCATAAAGACTTGAGAGAGATTTCTAAGAGAGAGGGGTTTTGGATTTTTGGAAGAGGGGTCTAAAAATTAGGTATTAAGGTTCAGAATACTTTAATATACCTAATAAACACTTAAAATAACATCCTATGGTCATAAAATACTTGGGGTTAATTTACAAAACACCCCAAGTCAAGGCAGCCACTTATCATTTTTGCCCCCCCCCCTCCGTATAGACGAGACCTAATCAACGGACCGTCAGTGCATCTACGGACCGTTGGTGTGTTTTCGTGAATTTACACTTAGATCCAAATGGATAATGTACACCTTGACTTGCAGGGACAATCTACACCCTAGGTTAACGGACTGTTGGTGGACCAACGGATCGTCCTGAGGTTCTTCATTTGGTCACTGCTTTGGCAGTATGGTCCAAGTCTTGGGCCCTTCCTTTAGGGCCCCTTGTGGGTCCTATGTTGGGTACATTCCAGGACGTTAAACCCCTAAAAGAAGTTGTCTAGGTCAAAGTAAAATCTGATGGAAGTATCAAGCAAAACGAACACATAAAACTCACTCAAACACCTTAAGAAACACATGGGCTAGCTAAATCACACCTTCTGAACGTCATGGACGTTCATGGACGTTTAAACTCCAAACTTAACCATACTTCACATACTGCCTAAGAACAATAAATTAACTCATTTAAACTTCAAATTGATTTAAGAAATGCTCATGAGGATGCATTTCACCTTACTTCGTTTAAGGGTGTTACATTGTCCACCACATAGAATAACATTCGTCCTCGAATGACACTTAAATTTCAAGAACAATGAGGACTCACTTAGAATCGCATAAAACGTTAAATCATGATCAAAGAACTAAAAATGAAAGCATTAACTAGCAAGAAATATCATTTCACATTTTCAAACAATTAGCAACATAGGCAACTATTGCCAACTTCAAAACTTCAAAACTCAACCTTAACCTTCTTTTTATGGAGTAACTACCTTCTCCAACATTAAACAGACTCATATATAAGACTTTTCAACACATTGAAACTTCAATCAAAGACAAAATTTTTTTTCTCAAAATTCAAAAATCATAAAGTCAACATTTGTGTAACATCATTAAGCATTCTTAAAACTTCAAATTTTCATTATTTTAGGAGTTTCTCAAACATTCATGATCACATGAAGTATAATACCATATAAACTCATCTCATAACAAATTAAAACATAATTCATGAATAATGCAATTTTCTCAAAAATTTTGACTCTTTACATTGTCAAAACATCACTATGTCATATGCTTAAAAATTTCCATAGTCCATCTTTCAAGCAACTTTAAGAAGATGAAATGACAATATGAGAGACAATACTATGCTAACTTACTCCAAAGAGACTAGGTAAGTTTTACTAAGTGCCATGTGAGAGTAGCATCCCATACTACCACTTCCACTTAGTGACCTTGAGGATTCTCTTGGACTACGACATTACATCCAATTTTTCTCAGCATCCATTCTCCCAGACTTACGGTAAAGTTATCATCAAGGTCTCATACTTCAAAACACCATTATTCCTTTCACAAGGTAGGAACTCACACTACCCTCAACTCATGTACATCAAGATTAAATATCAACCATACAAGTTAAGTATAACATTTTTCTCTTAGGACTGAAGCATAGAAAAAATCTCTTAACCATCATTTCATTCAACACATAGTTACCACTGAGCTCAATCTCATGGAAAAAAACTTCCGCACTAGATATTAGTACAACATTTCCATTTTCCTGTATGCCTACACCACAACATCCATAAATCATAAGAACACTTTGAGACATTAGTCACACAAGGGAGTTGCCTTCATCTTCTATAAAATATCTACATTCTTTCAACATTTCCCAAATTTACACATTAAAGCATTTTTATCATCATTGAACATAATCACAAGATAACTCATTTTGTATCAAAGGCACTTTATTCAATCATTATCAGTCTTACCAAGCTTAGAACTACATCACAACAAAGTTTCTCATCACAACACTTCCAATCTCATATTTCACACCTAGTCATAAATGGAATCACATCACAATTTTCAAAACATAACGTCACCTCTACTAATCTACCACAAAACCATCATAACATAAAAACTCACCTCTTCTCGCCCTCAAACATAGAAACATCTCCCGTCCAATCAATCACACCTAGAATACCACCGGACAAGGGAACACAAGCGAGAGAGACATTATTGAGTTAAGTTCTATGTAAGGATTCAAGATTAATGAAGAAAAAGAAACTATATCGTCCTATAGAATGTTGTCCATGGATGTTTCGTGACTCACACCAATGACCCAGATACTACTGGATGTGGATTATGAGACTTTTAGACCTTAAACTATTTCCCGAAACCTTATGGTCTGATACCAACTCTCTCACAATCGCAAAGTACCCCCTTGAAGTTTTGAGAAACCTTCGTTTTGTGAGCGGGTGTACTTGACCCTTTGGGGTCTTTTACAAACCTTTCAATTAGAATTAATTACATAAGACATGAAAAGTAGTGAAAAATTAAAACTTTTCAAGAACTTATGATATAAAAAGGATTCAATTATAAATTGTTAGAAAAATCTCATCATCACAAGCCAAATATAATGAAACGACATAAATTACATACGGAAATGTCCCTTTACATTGAAAGAAATACATAATAATTCTTTAATTAAGAAATTAAGAAACGGCCTATGCCGTCGAATATGTGGGGACATACTTTGTCTGGAGGGGAAATTTCCAAAGCTTCACTTTCTAGACATCAACCGTCAAAATGCTTTCAACCTATACTTATATTAAACAAAAGTATGGGGTTAGTAAAAATAATGTACTAAGTATGGCATATAAAAAAAAATGCTAAAAGGGATATTGTAGTAAAATATACTTTCACGCAAATTTAGCAAAACATTCAAGATTATAAAAGCAAAACATCATAAGAATAATCATTTAACACTTAGAGAAGAATGTCTATAATTTTAAACTCAAATAAACACATGACGTTAAACTTCCAAAACTTTACAATAAAATCAAATTGAATATCATAATGAAACAATCGTAACATTACAACGAATTAATCCTATTCTTAATGAGTGAATTTCAAAGGCCAAGTGACAGAGAAAGTAAATTCATTTTCCGTCAGAGTTTCCCTACCTCAGGATTCGTAAGACTCACTGATGTAATATATGAAGTGTGTATGCATGGCTTCTTGAATACACACTAAAGCAATCCTCAAGACTACCCCTTTTGGCTTATTCAACTCTGGAGAAACAAGCCCCTCAATCAATGGCATGACATTAAAAGAGACCCAACAAACCACCAAATTCTTCCCTTTTGGAATTCCTACATAGTGCAATTAGTAGATATCGTCCCATACCACCACATACCCTAGGTAGAACATTTTTTTAGAATGTTTGGCACGTCTTCCCTTTGAAAGGTCATAACTAATGAAATGGACAGATAGTGTTCCATATCACCATCTACCTTAAAAAGTATGTTCTGTTAGAAGATTTACATCATTAAATTGAAATAATTCTCAATAAGACTCCCTTTTCGGATTGCCTACCTAGTGCAGTGGATGAATAGCATCCCATCCACTGCGTAACCGAAGTAAAACACTCGTTTAGAAGACATAACATATTCATTTCATTTGTGGGAGTTAGCTTAACCAACATTGACCATGATAGCTACTCATGGAATCCCAATACTAACCCCTATCGAATGTGGGATCTTCACTTTCCTAGAGTAAGGTCCTTATTTTTATCGTTTACATGGCTTTCCCAATTGCTATACCGATGTGGGTGCTTAGTTAAAGGACAAGGAGATCGCTACTAAGTACTTATTATCTAGTCACGAGGGGTACTCAATTCAAGAGGTAAATTGGAATACAACAACTCAACTCTATAAGTGTAACCACCTCTTTTTCATTTCCTCTCGGTGCTAAGCATAACGTGCACGGATTTTATACATTATAAACTAAAGGTTAAGAATAACTTGTGAACACCACATCAAAAGTCACGAAGGGCATTCATCCTATAACCTATTTCAGAAAGCTCTTAGGATGTAGTGAGGTTTCTACTAAACACTTCATCATATCTCAAGAAGAGTTTTCACACCAAAACTGCCCTTTTTACTTAACTTGGGTTCATACATTAATTTGGGTGTGTGTGTAGATTTGAGCACACCTTGCATATAAGAATCATTTAATTCATATTAACTTATACACATGCTTTAGAACTTCATTCATCAAATCACACACTTTACATGCTTCACATAATCATGTAATTCCTTTAGAAATAATCCTTAACATACTTTATAACAAGATTCATAAACAATTAAGAAGAATAATTTCATTTATGTATATAATCTAGCATACTTCACATAATAACTTCATATGGAACATCTAACAAGAGTGGCATATTTTGCATGTTCATCACATAATAAGTCTAAATAGTATCATTCAAAAGAAAGTAATAACTTTGAATTCATATAATTCAAGTAAACACCTCCACGGAGAAGGTGAACCCTATTACTACAGAGCTCTTCGAAGTTGAAAACAAAAATAGCCAAATTACCCCCTCTAATCCAAGATTTAATCACCAATAAAAATTTACTCAATATTTCATTATAATAAAGCCCTTTTGGCAGTAGCTAAATAACAATAACAACCATAAGAAACCACAACTTGAAGACTACTAATTCGTGCTCATTTAACCCATTTCTTAAGCTAAAAGGTCAAAATATGCACTTACATGAGTTCATTAGGTTTTTAAGATTAAAATCATCAATTCAGACAACAATAAACACATTTGAATCATCAGAATACTTTTACTAGAAGTCTCATGCTTAAAATCAAAGATAGAAGAAATTTGAATAGTAAAACACTTTATGAAATCTTTTGGAATTCACTCATTAAATGAAAGAGGGTTAATGTATTGATACCATACCTCACATTGAATATATAACAAACTTTTTTGATGAAGAAATGATAACGACAACCCTCCTAGCATTTATTTACTTCTAGTTTCCATGGACACTTTAGAGAGAAATTAAGAGGGAGGGGTTCTAGATTTTAGCAAGAGAGGTCTAAAATTAGTTGTTAGGGTGTAGGAAACTATAATATAACTAATAAAAACTAAAAATAACTTCCTAGGGTCATAAAATACTTGGGGTTAATTTATCAAACACCCAAAGCCAAGCCAGCCACATAACAATTTTGGACCCCAAAGATGAGACATAACCAACAGACCATTTTTGCATCAATGGACCATAGGTGGTGTATCGTTGGTCAATAATTATATGCTAATTGATCCTAGAAATCTTGACATGCAGGGCCAATAGACGTCCTAGTTTGACAGATGGTTTGTGGGCCAACGGACTGTCCTTATTGTCGTCGTTTGGTCACTACTTGTGCAGGTTTGTTTAAGTTTTGGGCCTTCATATATGTCCCCTTGTGGTTCCAATGTGGATTAGTTTCCGTTTTTAAACGCCTTTACTAAGTATTCTTTGTCTTAGGAACATCTCATGGATGTTTAAAGAAAAACAAACACATAGAACACACTAAAACACCTTAAGAGACACAAACGCTACCTAGGGCACACTTTCCAAACGTCATCGATGTTTGACCTCCAAACATCACACATTGACAAAGAAATCTAAAGTGACTCATTTAAATTTCAAAATAACTCAATATACACTCTTGAGTCTCTAGTTCACCTTATTTCATTTTGGGGCGTTACATGTGTAGAATTTACGTTTGGTTTCCTTATCGATTTAAGGTGATGCATTGCACCAAGAATCACTGAAGGGTTACTTCCAAGTTTAATGAATTAATAAGGAAAGGAATCACTGTAAAGAAGAACATTCTCATTGTAAACTGAGCCCAAATATGGCTTTAAAATTTATGTGTGAACGTATATGATATTTTGCCTTTGAATATGTCTTTATGAAGTATGTGAATGATATAAATTCTATTACATAAAGTTTTTATGAATATTTAATGAAAAATGAATGAAGTATGATTTCAAGAAAATGTCCCTTTCAAATGCATATTTTTGAATGGTTGACATAGTTAGTGCTTCTTGTACTAACTCCATTCTTCTCTACTTTTTACAAAAAGTGTAGGTTATGGATACTTAAAGGAGGTTTTAAATGGTGATGAACTTGATAGATGATTCACAATCTCAAGGAAATGATCCTTAAGTCCATGGATTCCTATGTCACGTCTTTACTAAAAATTATTTTATTATTGTACTTATCTAGTATGCTATAAGAGTTGTGTCACTAAAGTTCTCTTATGATGCCTAGTCTAGGATGGTAAAAGTGACTATAGTCTTTATTTATGTAAGATGATATTTGTTATATATATGATGCAATGTTCTAGCATATTATATTGTCTATGAATGTTGTAAATTTTCCACTTAATTTACCTACGATAATTTGATGAATGATAACTATGGGCTTGTATAAGACCTTCGAGAGGTCAAGTGCACCATTTTAGTTCTAGGGAGGTCTCCAGAGGGGTGACATTTTTTATATGCTACTTTCTAAAGAAATATATAACTATTCTCTTATATGTTTTCTTTGTTAGCATAAGGCTTTCAAAAATAACATGGCATGGTTTTGAAAAAATGTCCCATTTTGCATGATTTCTATGTTTATATGTGCATATGTTTCCATACTTATAAGACAATAATCATATACTCTTTAAGACAATATCATATTCAACACAAGACAATCATAATCAAGTAAAATCAAGTAAACATGTCATAGCATATTAGAACCATAGCCAAAGAAAATCTAACTTCATTTTAATACCAATAAAGCATGTTAAAGAGTTCATAAAATTACAACATAAGAAAAAACCTTACTCATAACCCTTTACCAAGAGTATTAGTGATACTGCAAGTAAAGCTCCATAACCCCACTCAACGAAATAAAACAACTAAAGGATAGTAAATAATGTCTCACATCACATTGCATAGCATAATGATTATTCATCATCATATTTAAAAATATACACTAACAACATGTTCGAGGTAGACCCACTAGATTGTATTTTTATGGGGCCAACATAGTTCAATAGCTAGGAGACATGTTTGAGACCCTCTTTATGACATTATAATTGCAATGTCTATCTCATGTGTTTAACTGTGAACTTACCTTTCCTACATGGGAAGGGACACTCCTCACTACTGTTCACTTGTTTCTAATCTAGATTCCCTTTTGAAATGTCCTTCTTTAATGATCATAACTTAGTTTAGGTTATAGGGGACTAAATCCTTGTATCTCTATAGTCATCATCTCAACATAAATTGCATGAAAATTTCCTTTCATTAGAACCCTCATATGTGACATTACAACATTAACATCATCATTTCATAGTAAGACACAGATGTACTTCATAACCAACCTTATATATTAAATCTTAATCATAATTTAAAAATTAACATAACCAAGAAATTTCAATTTAATAATAATACAAACTCCTAATTAATCTAATCACAAGATATACTTTAATTGAACTTCATCACCAAGTACAGTCCATGATAATTGAAGTAAAGATTTTAAATCACAAGACTTACAAAATCTCCTTCATCATCATCAATGGTCTTACCATTAACCAACCAATAGAATCAAATACTAAGTGTAATAATTTCACTCAATACTAATTAACACAATATCTAAGTCATTTGCATCACTAATATTTAATTCAAGACTAGTTCATAATATAGGGTTAGGGAATTGGGGTCGATTCATCATCTCTTCCACAATACTAGGTTTAGCAATAAAAAAAATATCATAATTGAACAATAATAAATCATTATATAAAAATAATGACCAATAAAAAGCAATAAAAACACAATTGAAAAAATCAATCTTCGATTAGAAAGAAACTCATACGGAACTTCTCTTTTTGAAACAAATTTGGGAAGAACCCTTTGGTGAAAGGAATCCCAGTGGTGAAGATTGACCTTACCATGATATTATTTGAAGATTGATAAGTAAACTTTGAACTCTTTCTTCCGTATTTCTCTTAGCCTTGGTCTTCTAGGGAGTTCTTCATTGGGAGAGAGAGAATGTAGAGAATAGGAATAGTAATTTGTGTTTGGGAATTAGGGATGTCTAGTAAGGTTTCGGATGAAGATAGTTCATATATTCTCTTACGTATCTTAATAAAAAACCCTTTAACCACTAATGAAATCCTTAACTTATTAACTAATTAATTAAATTCACTTAAGTTTTGGCAGAAAAGTTGTTAGGCCTAATCTACACGACCTCGACCTATGGACCGTAGGTCAGTCGGCCACCATGACGCCCACCGTCCTGCACATCTGTATTCTTGGTAATAGATTTTTCAATTTTTGACATTGATAAGTTCTCATTGACGGAGAAATCGACGCTGCATCGTCCAGGCTACGCCCCATCTATGGCAAGCAGGTAACCACCATCTTTGAAAACCTTTTGACAAAAATGGAAGGGTCCTCCTAAAGGGACCTAAGGGGTGTCCTTGGGGTTCTGTACCTGGAATTTTATACCCTAAACATATTATAATATGTGCTTAACACATTTCCACTATATTTCATCGAATTCCAAATTTAAATCCTTATAAGATAGGCTAAGCCACACTACCACCACTTTCACTAGTCCCCGAACGTTCCTTCAAGTCTTAAATCTTTAAATCCTTTAATAACTTCTAAACATTATTATTGACCTTAAAACAGTGTTACAAACCTTAGACACTCATGTGAGGCTGTATATTAGGTTTTTAACTTTTGGAGTGTTACATTATCCCCCCCTCCCCTTAGGAACACTCGCCCCCGAATGACACTAAAATATTTTGAAATGAAAGTATATACTCAATACTAGAATCCCAACAAAAAAACATACATAATAAACATTATTTACACCATTCAACATGTAACAACCCTAAAAATGGATAAGATAAGAATTGCTTAATGTGTCAAGAATGCCTATGATTAGACCAGAGTTTATACAGATTGATGCGCGTAGAACAAGACCTCGGAACCCATGATACAGACAAGAGAACAGACTTGTGGAGTTAGTTGATCTTGGAAAGGCTGCGTCCAACCATGTTGGGTTCACGAATATGAAGATTTACTTGATGGAGTCTTTATCAGACTTAATAAGGTAAAATTCTAGGTTGCAGGTTCTAGCGGTAAAATGGTCTTTTTTAAAGCTAAGGGTAGTATCATAATTACCTAAAATATACACTTAATTATTTATTTAATAAGGTGGAGGGGTATTTTGGGGCCAGAGGGCCGAAATTGGGCTCTTGACTGAAGTCTTGCTCCACCCGAGTTCGAACCTAGGTGGAAGCATTGAATTAAAGTGATTTTTTAATTAAGCTATTGAATCAATCTGATTAATTTATTATTATTTTTCATTATATGATTTAAAATAAAATTTAAAACATATTTTTATTAAATGAACAAAACCTTATTGAATAATTCATTAAACTAGACTCCTAAGCCTGTTACAACTCCCACTCTCTTACGTTTATCTCTCCACTCTCACGCTCAATCTCTCTTATTCTTTCTCACTTTTTTTCTATGCCAAAATAATATCAAAAATCAGAAAAATAAATCAATTTCATCACCATTGAAGAACTCACATGAACACAAATGTTAATTGCACACTAGGCTAAGGGATGTTGTCAATCGAGTGGAGTTGTTATTGAGGAAGTTTAGATGTGTTCTTGGGTGAATATTATGCGCAAAAAGTAAATATTTTAACGTCAATAAGGTGTGGGTCCTCTTTTCTCTTGTTCCCTTTCCCAAGAGACTCTTTATGGTTTAGAATATTCATTTCGAAATCTAGGACTGTTCATCGTTGCATGCCCCTGTCACTAGCTCCCATTGAATCATAGGGTTGTTATGCTTGCTAGAAGAAAACTAGGGATGACACGTTCTTTCTTGATGATTATGTGTTTATATATATGTTTGTAATTATGTGACTTATGTAGATGTTTCAAAAAATTTAACTACGTTTGTATGTGTGTGTTGTTGTGGGTATTCTTCATGGTTTAGGACTTGAAATAGCATGATAGTTCTTTATATTTTATGTTCACATGTTGATGTGAATGTGATGCCCATATGAGTTTAAATGTGCTTGATTTGAGGGATTATATTTTGTCTAAACTAATCCATGAAAACACACTTAAAATGTTCTAAATGCACTACAAAATTCCCTAAGTACTAAGGTGTAACTTGATGAAAGGATGCTGAAAATTTAAAAGAAAATTTTCAACTTCTACTGATGAATTTCGTTCAGCAAAGAGGGTTCAAAATATTAAAAAAAAATAAAAACAATTGAGGTCATGGAGGATTGAACCCATGACCTCCCAATGTTAAAAATAATGAAAATAAATAAGTAAAAACAAATGTGGTAAAGGGGATATGAACCATGCTATTGGCTTGAAAATTTAACCTAAAAGAAAAAAAACGAAATGAGAGGAGTGTGATACGAAACCACCACCTCTCCATCAGATTTAAGGAGGAGAATAAAATAAAAACAAAGGGGAGGCGTGTGGGAATCGAACCCACGACCTCTTAGGCAGATTAAGGAGGAAAATAAAAGAAATCTTGTTCCTGCTCCTTTTTCTTTGCTTTTGTTAAAGGCAGAGGCGTGTGGGAATCTATATCACGACCTCTTTGGCAGATTAAGCAGGCGAATAAAAGAAAAATTAAGGGGGAGGCGTGTGGGAATCGAACCCACGACCTGTTAGGAAGATTTAAGGAGGAGAATAAAAGAAAACTAAAGGAGAAGGAGTGTGGGAATCGTACCCACGACCTCTTAGGCAGATTTAAGAGGAGAATAAAAGAAAAGTAAATAGAGGTTGGGGGGGGGGTTTGATCCCAAAACCACACAGTCAACTCGAAATAGACAAGGAGAAATAAATCAAAATAAAATAAAAGGGGTTTTGGGGGTTTGATCCCACAATCCCTCGGTCATGTAATAGGTAATTCAAAAGAGAAAAATAAAGAGGAAACGTTGATGTTGGATATCGAGGTAGCTGCCCATTGTCACGTGGAAACAAAATATAATAAATAAAAAAGTGTAAGTGTTATCTAAGGAATTTCAAAATTGGGTTCCCTTGACCAAATTTCGTATAGATGCATAAGTCATACGTGAATTATATCTTCAAGAATAATGCTGCCTACTTAGATCGAAATCAAGATCTTTGCATACATACAAGATGCATAAGTCTTGTACTACATAATTGTATGAACATATCAATAACTTAAACGAACCATGAATGAAGCCTCATGGTTTGTATGTATAGACCCATAAGACTAGCATACGTTTAAAAATAAGTTAACCTAACATGTATGTAATGAAATTATGTAACCCTAGAAGGGATATGTACTAGTGTTAAAAACACTAAATGGCCAACTGCATTGGCAAACGATGTAATGATTATCATGTAATGAAATAATGAAACATTAGAAGGGTTAAGTAAGAGTGTGAAACACACAAATGGCCAAGTGCATTGGCATATGATGAAATAAACATTCACGTAAAAAGGGTGAGTAATTGTGAAGAGAAAACGTGTTAATTTTGATGAATGAGGTTACAACATGATATAAGGCTAATATAAAAGATGAGAGCAATATCAAAAGAGCCAAAGTAAATGTTACCAAAACGTATTCACCTATGATAGTGTAAACTAAATCAAAATACCAGTCTCTATGAACACTCTAATGAAAGTATTGAGATTAGCACACTTTATAGTAATGATGAGATGAGAAATAATCTATTGAGCTATGATGTCCTCATTAGCCAACTTTTATGATTTATGAGTTGAATGTAATGGAACATTATACTGAGTACCGATACACTAGGTATGAGCGATGATGCTTTCTTTCAGGAAAGGGCGGAGGTTCACGTTTCTCTCATAAGATGATATTGTCAGGCATACCGGTTATGGGTATCCTTATATCTCCTAGTATTCGAACCTATACTGCCAATATAGGGTTCTTGCGGGGTTCAATTCCAATGTACGCTAGCATGTTTTTAGTCACATTGGCCGATGATTCAACCTCTTTTCAGTGTGGGGTTTCATGAGACTAGATTTCATGATGCTTACATGATCTATGTCGGTTAAAGTTAAAGTTCCCAGTGAAGGAATGAGGCCATCATCAAATGATGCACATAATGAAACAAATGATAGCAAAGGTATTAGGATAGGATAATTAAGAGGTGAGTTGGAGTCAAGTAATGACATAATTTCATTCTTGGTCATTGCACAACGAACCCAATGAAAGTAATACACTACATCTTAGGTATAGCTAGTGTTAACAGTGGCCCATGAATGAAATGAAATGAAGTACGTATTAATAAATGAAGCATACTTTGTGTTTGCTAAATCAAACTCCCTAGGTGAGGACCCATATTATGAGCCCTAATTTTTGGGAAGTCTTAATGTCAACTCCATGATTCAAAAGTCTCATGGCATACTAATGAATGATATGAACAACGTTATGTGTTATATTAATTATGATATGTGCTATGTGTACGATGTTGTGTGTTCTGTGCAAAATTTTAAGTATGACGATACATGTTACTCTCATGTCATAACTTTCTTAATCAAAATTTTGAAAGTTCATAAACTTTCCTAATCCAAATTCGGAAAGCTCACTCACTTACCTAATCTCAATTAGGCAAGTCCACTGACTTGACCTTCTACAATGATGTTGTTTGGAAAGAGCTATTCTTACTAATGCACGTCCTTAATGTATGCTTGCATATACCCATACTTAGTACAAGCGTGTACTAACCCTATTCAACTCTAAAATTCTAGGTGTAGGCACAAGTGTACGTGCAAAATGATAAGTATGATGCTCCAGTTTACTCTCAAGGGATAACTTTCCTATTCCCAATTTTCAAAGCTCATAAACATTCCTAATCAAAATTTGGAAAGCTACTCACTTTCCTAATCTCAATTTCGCAAGTGCACTGACTTGACCTTGTACAATCATGTTATTTGGAAAGATCTATTGATACTAATGCATGTCCATGGTGTGTGCTTGCATATACAAATACTTAGTACAAGTGTGTACTAACCCTATACAACTCTACAATTTTAGGTGTAGGCACAGGTGGACGCGAGATTTACAGGTTTACGCTTAAACTATCGTGACATGGAAAATTTGTCCGGACTTGGTATTCCCTCTCACTTTTGAGGATGCTTGACCATTACATTCTAGATTAGTTATAAGACTGAGCCAGTGGAGTATGTTGCACTAGCGTTTGTTTTCGCTTTTGTCAAGACATTGTATTGGTGCCATTTTTGCAAGTATAAATTTAATGCTATATTAAACAATTTCATTCATTTGATGATCTTAATGTTAGATGGTTGATGGTGAACAATTATTATTCTAATAGAATGATTACTATGTATGTTAAGAAAATGAGAGTTTCAAATTTTCTGCTAAAACTAACCCAGATGAACTAAGAATGACGTAAGTAGTCTTATGTGCGACCTTTGAAAGGTCAACGACGCCGGTCTCATCAAGGGTGTAGTATTTGATAGTGACACAACACATAATCACGACATTTTAAACATAGCTACTTAAAACATCACTTATAACACATAGGAGCTCAAAATCACAACATGATGAACTACCTTCTCAATAATAATATGAGCGCAACGTAACATTAAAGAGTAAATTTTGCAAAGATTTCTTTCAAAACACATAAACACAGTCAATATCATTTCATATAATCAACAACATACTAATACACAAATATGAGAAATTCAAGCAAAAGAGCATTTTTCCATGAAAAATCATTTTAGCTAAACTTTTATTATAATATTCTTATTTTAAAAAACAATAAGAATTCATATTTACTAATTATATTCATTATTACTATGAATAACTAATCTTAGTTAGAAAAGAGATGAGGATAACGGAACTTCATGTCATTCTCGGACTCCCATGTTTCTTCCTAAACTATGTTGTTTCTCCATAAAACTTTTACGAAATACACCTCTTTGTTAATTAATTTCTTCACTTGACGATCAAGGATTTCCAATGTAACTTCTTCATAGGAGAGGTTCTAATCCACACCTAGACCCTCAATAGGAAGGATGGAATCGGGATCACGGATGCACTTCTTGAGCATGTAGACATGAAACACCGGATGAACCAAAGCTAGCTCACTAGGTAATCTTAACTCGTATGAAACCTTGCCAACCCATTGCAATATTCCGTAGGTACCAGAATAGCAATTACTGAACATCCCTTTGTTGCAAAAATCTTATCACCCCTTACATGGGTGAAATTCTAAAATACACCTTATAACTTTCTTCAAATTCAAGCACTTTTATCCTATAATCAGCATAAGACTTTTTCCGACTATAGTCCACATTCAACCTATCCCTTATGATACTGACATCAAGCCATCCAACCGGAAATCTACATTTCCTACCATGTAAAGCTTCAAAAGGACCCATGGATATCGTTTAAAGGTATCAATTATAATAAGAGAACTCAATTAAAGGAAAAACATCATCCCAAGTGCTCTTGATGTCGATAACACAAGATCTAATAATATCGTCGAAGGTTTCAATAGTACGCTACGCTTGGACATCCGTTTGGGAATGAAAATATGTGCTTAACTTAACCTTTGTACCTAACCTTTTTTGAATTTACATCCAAAACCTATATGTGAATTGTGTACCTCCATTAGATATGATGGGTAAAAGAATACCTTGAAGACACACAATCTCATCTTTTAAGATACTTGCATAATCTCAGCTTAGTAAGTTGACTTGATGACAATAAAATTAGCAGATATTTTAAATCAATCAACCACCACCCATGTAGGGTCATTTTTCTTTCTTGTTCGAGAAAAAGTGTAACACCCTATAATGAACTAAGTTTAACTAAAGCGTCATGAGTTTTTCTTGAGTTAATATTAAAATAATGTGAGTTATATAAGTGTTCTTAGGCATTGTGTGAATTTTGGCTATGTTTGGAGGTCAAACGTCCAAGAATGTCCATGACATTAAAAAGGTGTGCCTTAGATAGCATTTGTGTGTCTTAATGTATTTGAGTGAGTTTTACGAGTTTGGTTTGCTTAAATTTTGTGTGATATATTCCAAATATCTAGAAGATTTTTATTAGAGGTTTATGTTTTTGGTACGATCCCACCTAGGAATCATGAGGGGCCTTAGAAGAGGACCCCATCTCTTGGCAAAAAGCTGCAAAAACAATTACAAAACTACGACCCAAAGGTGCATTGGTCAACCAACCGTCCGTCGACCATGAGAGTGGATTTGAAATGCAAGATCAGATGTCAAGGCTCCAAATGAACCTACGTCTGAAGCCACGAGACCCGCCAACAGACCGTTGATGGACAGAAGGTCCGTTGGTTAGCAACCGTCGATTTAAGTTGTTCAAAAAGCTGTCTTTTCCTGTGAAGTCTTGTTGTTGTTAAGTAAACTCACCCAAAGTATTTTATTGCCCTAGGAAGTTATTTGTAGGGTTTATCTAGTTTATTAATGTGTTTCAAAAATCCCCCCCCCCTAGAAATCTCTCTCAAGTCTCTTTGTAATCTTGAATTCAAGGAAATCTAGTAAGGCTGGTTTGGTCGTGTTTCTTAACCAAAATTAGTGGATTGTCTTTCATTTGAGGTATGGAATCCATCCTTGAATTCTCTTTCATTGAAGAAATCATTTCCAGAAGATTTCAAAAAGGGTTTTTAAACTCTACTTTCTTCTATCTTTGATTTTAAGCATGGGTCTTCTTGTAAAAGTGTTTAAATGATTCAAATGTGTTTATTCTAGTATTAATTGATTATTTTAATGTTAACAGCCTAATGAACGCATGTTTATGCATATTTCAAACATATAGCTTAAGAAATGGGTTAAATGAGCATGTTTGTGTAGGGTATGGACTTATGTTTTCGTTTGTTGTTATTATGATTTAGATAATGCCCTAAGGTGTTTACTTGATGAACTTTATATTATTTAGTATACATTGTGAGTGTGTCTTTTAAGGCTTAATATGTTAAATTAAGTGATATTACATATTTAAAATTTTTAGCTTAAGAAATAGGTTAAATGAGCTTTTTTGTGTAGGTATGAATTATGTTTTCTTTTGTTGTTATAATGATTTAGATACTTCCCTTTGGTGTTTAATTGACGAACTTGATATTATTTTGAATACATTGTGTTATTGTGGCTTTGAAGGACTAATATGTTAAATAAGGTGATATTTAAGACAGGTCTTGTATTGTGTTTTGTGATGTTTGAATTGCATGTTTGGCTTAGATTATGCATAAATGAAGTATATACTTATATTAAGCATGTAAAGTGTGTGAATTGATGATTGTAGATTTAGAGAATGTGTAGAAGTTAATGTAAATTAAATGTTGATGAAATGCAAATTGTGCTCACAAGTACACACACACTTAAATGAATGTGTGAAGCTATGTTGAGTAAATACAGGAGCTTTGAGGTGGACCCTCTTCGTTAGTTGAGGTTAAGTGTTTAGTAGAAACCTCAACTACATCCTATGAGCTTTCTAAGATAGTTTGGAGAATGAATTCCCTTCGTGAGTTGAGATGTGGGGTTCACTACTTATCCTTAACCTATAATATTCAATGTTTATAATTTGTGGGGGTTATCTCTTCCATCGAAAGGATATGAAGAAGAGGTGGTTACACTTTGTGAGTTGAGATATAGTTTTCTAATGTACTCATGGAGATTAGTACTCGTTGTTAGTAGAGATTAGTTACTTATTAGCAATTTCCATATCCCTTAACTATAAGCCCACCAAGTTGTAGGTATTGGCCAAGCAATGTAATAGCTAAGAGAATGACCTTACTCTAGGCAAGTGATAATCCATCATCCGATAGGAGTTAATGTCGGGACTCCATGTCTAGCGCTCACGTTCCATGTCGGTTAAGCTAACTTCCACAAAAGTGATGAATGTGCTATGTCTTCCAAAATAGTTTTTTACTTAGGATAGGTCGTGAAATGGGATGCTTTTTAAGCATTGCACTAGGTATGATTTGAAAGGGGAGTCTTCGTGAGTCTTCTTTGAATTGAATGAACTAAGTCTCTTAAAAAAATGTATTGCTTATGCTATGTGATGGTATGGGATGTTATCTATCCATTGCACAAGGTAGGACTTTCCGAAAAGAGAGTCTTGGTGCAAAGACATCTAAAAGAGTGTACTACTTAGGGTAGGTGGTGGTATAGTACGCCCTCTACTCATTTTACTAAGTAGGCATTTCGTAAGGGAATTCTTTGTGTATTTTTTGGTGTTCTTCTATTGTATTGCAATTGAGTAGGTTCTTGTTCTCCCAAGGTGTGTGTGCAGAAAAGGAAGTAGTCTTGAGGGGTGCTTTGGTGTGTATTGAAGGAGGCACTTGTGTACTTCCTTCATGACTTAACTTAGTGAGTCGTAGGATGACCTTATATAGGGAAACTCCGATGTAAATGAGCCTACTTCTTAATTTGCAATACATTGGAAGTTCACTACTTTGGAGTCTTTTTAGGTTACTGTAAGGGTTATAATGAGTTGCTGTAATTTTAGGTTACATTACTGTTAAAAGTTTTCTTTTGCTAAAATTATAGGAATTCTTGTCTAAGTGTTAAATGATAATTTTTATTTTTTTTACATCTATATTCGGTAATGTTTTACTTAATTAACATGAGAATGTGTTTTTACTAAAATATACCTTCTTGCATGTTTTTGCATATGTCATACTTAGTACATTGTTTTGTACTGACCTCATACTTTTTATAGTATCTATGTATAGGTTTTGGAAGCAAGGTTGAAGACTAGAAGGTGAAGCTTTGGAGAGTTTCTCTCAAGGCAATGTATGTCATCATATATTCGGGGGTATAGTCTTTTTCTTAAGTTATTATTTAACAAAATATTATTTATTTCCTTTCAATGTAAAGGAACGTTACCCTAAGATATTATGTCATGTCTTTAAGTTTGCTTATTACGATGTGAATCTCTAAATTTTTATGAAAGACTAGTTTTTCTTTAATGTCTTGAAAAGTTTTAATTTCGCATTACTTTTCATGTCTTTTGTAATTAATGATAGTTAAATGGATTGTACAAGATCCCAACAGCTCAAGTTATCCTTGCCACGAACTGTGGTGTTCTCCCTAAGTTCTAGGGGGTACTTTCAGGTCTGGACAGACTTGGTATCAGAGTTTTAGGTTATGTTAAATAGTTTAGGGTCTAAAAGTCTCGCAAGCCACATCTAGTAGTATCTTGGTAATTGGTATGAGTCGCGACACATACATCGACAAGAGGGTATAGGATGATAAAGTTTCACTTTCTACTCTATTCTTATGTCGTAGAGTCACATAATGTGTCTTTTCTCAACCTTTTGTCATTGTATTTTTTGGGCATGAATACGTGGAGATCAACCTCTAGAAGGGAGGGGGGATGGGAGGTAGGAAGGATAACTAATCATATGTTGGTAGTCCCGATAAGTCTTAACTCTTTATGATTTTTTTTATATTATGAAATTGGTTCATATAGTTTTTTACTTAATATTATCATCTAATCTTTATTAATTGCTCAAAGAATGGATTTTTGAAAAAATTGACATGCTTAACAGTAAATACATTGAATGCTCACTATAGAAATTCTCTTTTTTAGGAAAACGGTTTTATCTTGAATTGAATTTTCAATGTGTGTAAAAATGTGTTATATGAGTATGTTTAATGTTTAATAAGGTAGTTTATCCATAGATGAAAGAAAAGGGTGAATTTTGACTTGTGAACTTTTGCGAAAGTGCTAATGTGGCAAAGTGTTTGAAAGTTTAAAATTGTGCCCCTTGTTAGTTGATGCATCGATTTTTAATATTTGAGCATTGATTGTATTGTGTAATGTGATACTAAGTGAGTAGTTGTTGTTGTTGAAATTTTAGTGTCATTTGACGACGAATATTATTCTAAGTGGGGGACAATGTAACACCCTAAAACGAACGAAGGTGAACTAGATTACCATGAGTGTTTATTGATTTTTTTAAATTTAAAATGATTTATATTAGTTTTCTTAGTCTGTGTGTGAATTTTTTCTAAGTTTGGAGGTCAAAATCCATGGCGTTCGGAAGATGTGCCTAATATAGCGCCTGTGTGTCTTGATGTGTTTCAGTGAGTTTTACGTGTTCGTTTAGCTTGAATTTGGTATGATATGTTTCTAAGACCTATAAAATTATGTTTATTGGGTTTATATTTTGGGTACGACAAAACCTAGGACCAACAATGGTCCCTAGAAGAGGAAGCGACCTCTTGGAAACAAGCTGCAAAAACAGTGAACAAATGACGACCCAATGGACAGTCCATTGGTCAAACAACGGTCTGTGCATAATGGACGTCGATTGAAACTTCAAGGTAAGTTTTCCAGTCTCCAAATGGAGCTAAGTCTCAAGCCACGAGACCCACCAATGGACCGTTGATGGACTGACGACCCGTTGGTTAGCAACAGTTGAATGAAGCTGTCCAAAACACTTTCTTTTCCTGTGAAATCTTGGGTCTTTTTGTAAATTCACCATGTCTTTTATGAATCTAGGAAGTTATTTTTAGGGTTTATATGGAATATTAAAGTATTTAAACCCTGAGACCCAATTTTAGACTTCATTTCCTAAAACTCAAACACCCCTCTCCCTTAGAATTCTCTCTCAAGTCTCATTGAAAGCTAGAAGTTGCGAAGAGCTAGGAGGGATGGTTTGATCGTGTTTATTCACTAAAATTAGTGGGTTGTCTTTCTTTTGAGGTATAGTATCAATAATTGAACCCTCTTTCATTCAAGGATTCATTTTCAAAAGATTTCAAATAAGGTTATCACACTCTACGTTCTTCTATCGTTTATTTTACGCATAGGTCTTCTTGTAAAAGTGTTTAAATGATTAAATTTTTTTATTCTAGTACACTACTACAAATTTGGTCTACTGCCACGGTTCACCTATCGTTGCAATTGACGTTACTACCGTAGCCATAGGTCTAAGGCTACGGTTACACCAACCGCTACAACAGATCGCGTAGCAATAGAGCTGTTGCTACGGTTCTGTGCGACAGTTCATATAACCGTAGCCATACATTGACCTATTGCCACGGTTATCATTTGAATTAATTGCCAACGGTTATGTATGTATTTGTACAGTTTTTAACCGTCGTAATAGAGGTTTATGCATCAGTTCTGTTAAGGCTATGGCTACAATTTTTTTCGATTAAACACACCATTTCACTCAATTGCGACGGTTGTTATAGGGATATTGCGACACTTTTAAACAATTGTAGAACTGTTGCTTAATGCCTACTGCAACGGTTATTACCTGCTATTTGCAACAATTCTAATGCAATATTGGTAAGCTATATATACCTGCAATATACTAAATCATCCATGAGAATAAATTTTATGACATAAAAATACACATAAATCGTTAACGAGAATAAATTTCCATTACCTTAATTAGAATTAAAGATCCGTGATTCTAATATCAATTAAAGCAAAATGTACAAATCATTGTATAGCATTCAAAAAAGGTGAAACACATGCCATAGAATTTTCAATCTTCAAAAATATATGATTTCTAGAACATCAATAAAGTTTACATCAATATATACTTCAGCTCCTATGTCAAGTCTTCACTATTGCTTTCATTGCCTTCTTCGATTTCGTCACCTACATACAATCAGAAAAAAATATAAATAATTTAGGAAACCTCAAATCTTGGAAATTAACAAGTATACATGTAATTACAACCTGCAGGCATTAGCTTTTAAAATTGTTCAACCCTAAAACTTGGAAATCAAGTACATGCCAATGGAGTTTCCAAAACTAAAAACATAAAAGGTGGAAGAGAGAATAGATTACTTCCAATCTGAATCCTCCAATGAATCATCATTTTCAAGTATCAGATAAATGATCTTTTATCTCTTCTGAATGGATGATCAGGAGGTAAAAACGTCCGATGACCCAAGTAACACATCTTGCGACTATGTTTGAGATATTGGGAACAAGTATTATGGTTACAAGTGGGGCATGCCCATCTCCCCATGGTGCTCCATCCAGAAAGCATTGCTAGAGCTGGAAAATCACTAATTGTCCACCATAAAGCTGCATGCATTAGAAATGTTTTATTAGTTACAACATCATATGTTTCAACTCCCACTTCCCATAGTTCCTTCAACTCCGCAATCAGTGGTTGCAAGTATACATCTATATTATTTCCCGAAGACGATGGACCTGGAATAATCATTGATAACATAATATTCTCCGACTTCATGCAAGTCCATGGAGATAAATTATAGTTCATCAACATAACTGGCCATGTGCTATGGGAAATTCTCATAGTTCTGAATGGATTGAAACCATCACTTGAAAGACCCAATCTAACATTACGAGCATCGTTAGCAAAGTTGGATGCAATGAATCAAAATCCTTCCAAGATAAGTAGCTTAGCTTAGAAAACTCCATCAAAAAAATCCTTTTTTTTAATCACACATACAAAAAAAAAGTGGAATAATGACTCTATTGTTACTAACAAATATTTTATGACAGAAACAGGATGTAATATCACTGGCCTCTTGCTTTGACTAACTATACGACATGCAATTATGTATTTGTGTAATTGCGTTTGTACATTTGTTTGCTTGTTATTGGGTGCTTGTTATAAGACAATGAATGAGTCTGTTTTGCTTTTAAAGTCAGGCCACCCAACTTAATTAAAAGGTGGTCAAGATAAGTAAAAAAGATATTTATATATGTGACAAGGTTTAATTTCTTGCTGAATAACTTGTTGGTTTGAACTATCTATCTCTATATTCCATGTATATAACAGTGGCACAATGGATACAATATTTTATGAAGCACAAAGACAAGGACTATATTCTTTCTATGTTACACTGTTGAATCAAACAAATATCGTCTAGCTAAGTAAATCAAATGGTGGAGAAGAGAAAGAGACTCTGTAACCAGATTTAGGGAATGGATTGAAAAAGAAGACTGTTTGAGCTCTCAGTTTGAGTCAGAATTTCGCAGTAATATCAGCAAGGAGTTATTGCAGGACATTCAAGTTGCAAAAAAATAAGAGAAGCCCCCAAATTGCAGCATATCATGAAGCTCATACAAGCCATAGTTATATGGAAACTTTGAAAGAGAAGGAATGCTTAAAGACATGTTAAAAAGGTCTCTTTTTAATAAAATGTACATTCACTATCAATATAATATGAATTGTGCAAGCAGTTAAAAACTTGAAAAACAAATTCAAGTTCCACACATTTCTATTAATGACACACAAATTCCTAAGACTAACACAATTATATCCCGTTTAAATTATAAACACTGCATCCAAATGAAACACAACGAACATGTAAAGTGAGAAGTAAATCATACCAAGCAAATCAATTTGTGCTTCGTGAATGAACAAAACAATATAGCAAAATGCACAAATCCACACAATGTCATTAACTTTAACGAATAAATAGGGCATTATGTGTCACAGTTTATGCTTGCAGTGACTCATAAGGGAATATAACATTCAATCGAACAAGCAAAAGACATAGACAATATCAGAATCCGAATGTATTTCAAAGTAAAACGAAAGTGATACTTAAGTTTAAACATCTCTTAATAATCAAACACAAAATTGAAGATAACCTTTGCGACTTGTGTTGTAACTTTCTCTAGATTAGCCTATCATGTACTTTCAGGACTCCACCTTAAGGAAAAATAAGGTGTAACAGAAAAGCAATTACATTGCTGATTTTCGTTTGCTTGTGATGTCTAGCTATAGTGCAGTCTCTTGTCTCTCTTTACTTTCTCTCGTCTCATTGTCTGTGGTTCCTATGAATGAGTATAACAATATATTCTTTCAAATTATACAGACTTCACCCATGATTCATGTCTTCCCTTTTTAAAATGAGAGGAATATGAACTTCATATACTGATTAGCGAGATTGAATCAAAAAACTATATAGTTTTGTCATCTTTGTCCTTGTGAAACTGATCCGCCATACTTTAACTGCGTGAATTCTAGTAGCACTAACTTGCATCACCCAGTTGCACTCCAATATATTGCTATTCATTAACCTGGTTTATCGTTATATTTGTCTCATAAGCATCAAAACTGAAATACTTGATATTATGAACAAATCTGAGTTCATATTTGTCAATCCAAATGCAACTGGACAATGTGGTTGTGGGGAATCTTTCATGACAACAACTAGCTCAGAAGCTGCTAAGTTGCACGGCAAGTCTAGCTGACATCTTATTATATACTCATATTATGTACGTTAGTCGTTATATATATACATTTACAACTATGAGTATATACTATATAGTCTATCTGTAGTAATAAATCAACAATGTTAGTAGTCAGAAACAGAAGGTTTTGTTATTTTTTTCTCCTTTTTGCCCAAATCTTATGTACATCAGTTGTTGTAAAGAATAAGATTTTCTTTGCCATGGAAAGGTGAAAGTAGAAGAATATTAAATACAGAAAATCAAATGAAAAGCATACTCTGCTGTCTGCATATGCTCAAAATTTTGAACATTACTTTCTTCATTTTTGCTCTCATATTAAGCCATATCAGTCAACAAAAAGTGAAACAAATACCAGTAGGAAGTAATTTGGGAGTAATTTTTGTCCACATTCACATCAAATGGGGAATATTAAGAAAGAATTCAGCTGGAAGAAAAAAATATGCAGAAAGAAATACTTACAGATCCACAGACTTGGAGCACTAGATTTTGACTCTCTTATATATCACAGAATCAAACAGGGGAAGTTTATACACTAACTATATTGGAGCAAATAACATAGGTTTAAGACTAGCCCATATATTATTCTTTAACATGTTTCAAAATTAATTCAATGGGGACTTAGAAATCATGAACTAGCATAGAAAACTTAAACATTATTAACCTTTAACATGAATTCGTAGTCGAACCTCAAAAACACCACCAAAAAGAACGAGCTGGTTGTTTTCCCCGACGAGCTTCAGGAACAGCTTCACAATTGAGCTTCAACAACGAGCTTCAGCAACAACTTCACCTACGAGCTTCACCAACAACTTCACCGACAGCTCTTCACCAACGAGCTTCACCAACAGCTTCATCAACAAGCTTCACCAACGAGCTTCACCAACAGCTTCACCACAAATTTCGTTTTTCTCACCAAAATCTTCAGAAATTCCTTTCACATGCAGCTGCACCCACAAAAATCTCTCTCACATTGCTTTGATGAAATTTCTGAAAAATAAGGGTTTCTAATCAATTTCATTCTTTTTCTTTACATTTTCTAAAAAGTTAATAAATAAGAATGAATTTTTTAGGAGGGACTAATTATATTGGAGGCAAATATATTTTTTTAGGAGGGAAAAATATTTAGGGCTAAAAAATCAGAATTATTTTTCTAAAAAACCGTTGCCACAGAGTTGTCTATAGCAACGGTTTTAAAACTTGTTGCTATACCTTCTCTATAGGGACGGTTATCGAGATTATGCAACAGTTTATTTTAAGAATTGTTCTATTAGATTCAAGGATATTTGGACACGGTTATAACCGTTGTAATAGGTTAGCTATTGCTACGATGGTGTAACCGTCGCTAAATAAGCGTTGCAGTAAGTCAAATTTCTAGTAGTGGTATGAATTGATAATTTTCATGTCAAATCCATAATGAACTAATGTTTATGCATATTTCAAACATTTAGCTGAAGAAATTTGTTAAATGAGCATGTTTTTAGAGGATATAAATTATGGTTTTCATTTGTTGTTATTTGGATTTAGATACTGCCCTAAATGCCTTATTATTATAAAAATTTTAGAAATTCGTTATAGTTGATGATGGATTGATTTTATGATGATTTGTTATATTTTATGATTCTTATTATAAATTTTTCTTGAGTGGTATTGTCCACATTCTTGGTGGCGGTGATTACATGATGAACTTGATATTATTTAGTATGTATGTGAGTGTGGCTTTGAGGCCTAATATGTTAAATTAAGTGATATTGAATATGTGTATCATATTATGTTTTGTGATGCTGAATTGCATGTTTGGGTTAGATTATGCCTAACTGAAGTGTCCGGTTATGTGAAATATTTAATGTGAGTGAATTAATGAATGTAGGCTTAAACATGTATAGAAGGTAATGCAAATGTAATGATTATTTTATGCAAGATGTGCTCAGAAGCACACACACACACTTAAATGAATGTATGACGCTAAGTTTAATAAATAGAGGAGTTTTGAGGTTGACACTCTTCGTGAGTTGAGATGTAGTATATAATAGCAACCTCACAAACCATGGTCATATGACTTAGAGCATCCCAACAACTTTGATCTTGTGGGGTGTTGAAGAATACTCATGTCGTAATCTTTCAACAATTTTGACCATCTTATTTGTCGGATATTTAACTACTTTCAATAAACACATATTGAAGACTCTTATGGTCAGTATAAACATGCACATTACCACCGTACAAGTAAAGCCTCCATATTTTTTAAACAAATACCAGAGACGCTTACTCAGTTGGATAATTCTTTTAATGCAACTTAAGATGTGTAGAGGCAGAGGCTAGTACTTTTACATGTTGCATAAAAACAAATGCAAACCCCATATGGGATGCATCACAATCTAATACAAAGCCCTTGGTACCCTCTAATAAAGTCCATACCTGAGCACAAGTAAGCCTATGTTTTGAAATTTGGAAGATTCGTTCACATGGCTTTTACCACTAAAATTTCACCCTTTTGGGTCATTGTAATCAAAGTGGAATCAATCGATGCCAAGTAATCCACAAACCTCCTATACTACCCCACTATACCCAAGAAATTCCTAATGTCGGTTGGATTCAATGGTCTAGGCCAATTTTTTACTACCTTGGTTTTTCTTTGATTAAACTTAACTCCCTCCTAATAGATTATGTGAACATAAAATGCCACCGAACTCAGCCAAACTCCCTTCTCTATACTTGACAAATAGTTGGTTTCCTTAAGCACTTGCAATACCACTCTCAAATGGTCCATGTGTTCACCCTCACATTTTGAATATACCAAAATGTCTTCAATGAAAACAATGAAAAATTAATCTAGGTAACTTTGAAACACGCTATTCATACGGTCCATAATAGCCGCCGAGGCATTAATGAAACCAAAGAACATTAATAGGAACTCATGTTAACCATATATAGTTCAAAATACCATTTTTGTTATATCTTCACATATCACACTAAGTTGGTGATACCCCAATATTATGTAAATCATAGAAAATTATCTTGCCCCTTGGAGTTGATCAAACAAGTCATTTATCCGAGGGAGAGGATAATTTTTCATAGTTGTGACTTCATTGAGTTGGCAATAATAAATGCACATTCTAAGGGAACGATCATTCTTTTTCACAAAAAATATTTGTACACCCCATGGAGAAATATTAGGCCTAATAATGCCTTTATCTAGCAAGTCTCTGCGTTAAGTCTTCAACTCTTTTGATTCGGTCGGATCAATCCGATAAAAATGAATTAAAATGGGGTTGGTATCCAGTAGCATGTCAGTATGAAAATTAGTTTCCCTTTTAGGAGGTATTCGGGGAAAATCAATAGGAAAGATATCAAGAAATTTCCTCACTACGGGTACTAACTCAATGGGAGAATTTTTCGGAGTATAAATGTTTGACTCTTAGAATATGGTATACGACCTCTTGGAATAGATTACCACCCTTTCTCTCTAAGAGTGGTTCATGAGGAAAATTGAACTAAAAAATTCTTGTTCTAAAATCAATGGAAGCAAAAGAGTCATGCAACCAATCCATCCCAAAATGAGATAAAACTTGACCATATCAAGTTCTACAAATTCAACATGAGTAACTCTATTAGGAAAAATTATAGGAAAATTTTTATATACCCTCTTTGCAACCACTGAATCACCTATCATGGTAGTTACTATAATAGGTTCATTTAGGACATCCGCAAAATATCAAACTTTTTAGCTACCAAAAGAGTAACTATAGATAATGTAGCACTCGAATCAAGTAAAGATAATTATCAATGGAGAAGACTTATAACATACCGGTCACCACATCGGGAGAACTCTCTTGTTTACCCATAGAGCAAAGACTATTAAAGCGATTCTTTCTTTTGCATCCACATTAGAACCATTAGCTTGACCTTCCCCATTTCCCTTATCTTGGCCTTTCCAAATAGTGAAATCTCTAACCTTGAGGCCACTCTTGCCACATCCAAAGAAATTGTTTGTCCCAACAAGGCAGTCACAATAAGATTTCTTACAACACTTTCTACTAGTTGGATTCTTATTCGATTAACCAGTACCTCTTCACTTTTGAGACTTAGGGTTAGACACCCAATAATCATGCGCCTTGGGAAATTTTTAAGGCACTTGATTTGAGAACATATTATTGAATCTAGGATTGTCTTCAATTTCAAACCACCACTATGAAGATCCATGTTTATAAGACTTGGCCCTCGTGGCCTCTCTTGTAATAACTCAAGTACACCCTAGTCGTTACCGACGGCGTCCTCCTCGAAAAGGACTATCACAGGTAACTTATTATTCGTAATCAGATCATTAGGTTAAAATTTGTAGAGAAATTAAAACTTTACTTATATAGTAATGAGGTGTACATAGACCTCCACATAGGAAGCATACATCTGTTTCTCGCTTTGACAATATAATAATACATAATAAAGTCTAAATATTTGTTTCATATTAAACAATTAAAGAATTAATCAAACTTTTTGGGAATAGCCCTTAGTCGATTACAATATGCCCATATAGGCTACAATGAAGTCTCAACATAAAAATGGAATAATAATCTTTAAAACATAGATAGAACTAATAATTCTTGATAAGTGGTTCTATCCTCGGAACTCATGAGGACTCACAAATTGACATAGGAAAGAGCCATGTCTTCTTTTTTGGTGACAACAAATCTTCTCAATGGTCTATAACTAAAATGTTTCGGAAAAAGGGAGAAATATAGGTTAGTAGAAACCACATGTACTAAGTATGACTCCTATGAACAAAAATCATCAATGCATGAAAAAATAAATATTTAGTGAAAACCATTCTTTTTATAAAGTTACCTCAACATGCATATAAAAGAAGCATAATAATTCAATTCAACATAACAGCAACCAAACATGTAGATCACTCAAACAATACTTGTGCAATGCCAAAGATAGAACTCCATCATCCCATCCAATGCTAAGTATCACATTAAGCAACCCCCTTCACACTTACAACATATTTTCATAACATGCTTATACATAAATACATACTCATAGATTATTGACATAACCATAATCATAATAATAATCATAAAAGAACATCACTAGGACTATATCTTAGGATCCCACATGTGCACTCTGTAAGAGAAGTCTCATACCCTCACTCACACCAAGTTACCTTTAAGACAAACCTAATAAGTTTTCACATACATAAATTGTTCATTTACATTTACGTTAGGTAAATAAGTGAAATAACCGATATGTAACCATGTAAGTTACATGGAATCTAGTGTTCTACTCCCAAACAAAAATGAGAGGGTTTACACATGCATAAGGTGTAACTATTTGAATGTAGATTTCTTGATGGATCCACTAAGCTAGAGTCTATGTGGGCATATAGTTAAGGGTCAATGAGATTGTTGCTAGAAACCTTGAATTACTAAAGTGGAGGTTTCTATGTCATGATTTAACACATAATTATGGGATCAAGACTTACTAACGTAAGGAAACCAATGTGGCCGGTCAGACATACTAATGTGAGACCTCAATCTCATTTCAACACTTTTTTTATGCAAAGAAATTATTCCCTTAAGCAATCAATATATACTTAAGAAATAATAATTCATCATAATTCATCACAATTTAATCATAATTTTGTTTTTCAAAGAAGTCCGATGTGTAGTAGAAAAACCTAAATTTGGGGGATTTAGAAAAAACCTTTTGAAGGGACCTCATGGGGAAATTTATGCCAAAAGTGAAATAAACCATACCTTGAAGATGATAAAACCACAAAATTGGGTGGGAAACTTGAAAGATCAATATTGTTCATTGGGCTGTATTGGTCTTCAATGGAGGTTTGAAGGAAGAGATAATTTGGGAGAGATGAGGGTGATTTTTTACTTCAACTTTGGGATTTGATTTAGAGTGTTAAAAGTAACCTAAAATTACCCTAATACCTTATTTAGTCACCCATTAAATCTACCACCTTGAAAATTCATGAATCATTGCAAAGCCTAACATAGGTGTCATAAAGCCTAAACACTGTTTATAAATATATTTTAATGAATATAGGTCATTCAGGATGTCTTAGAACAAAAATGTCCAAAACATCCGAAAATTTAGTTACAAGGGATGTTGGTGTGTCTTAAAGTTTTTGAGTAAGTTTTAGGAGTCAGAAATGTACGAAAATGGGTTGAAAGTAGCTAATGGGTGTTTGAGTTATTCCATGGTTGAAACATCTAGGTAAAACTCACCAACGAAAAACCAAGGGCATTTAAGGAGGACCACTGTAGTTTGATACAACACTGCATGGCAGTGTGCATTACTGGGACAGAAGACGACCCGTGTGTGGATCGAAAGGGCGTCAATTCCACCGTCGTCCTACCCTTAGGATGGTGGAGAAGGTCCTTCCACCTACATAGTCTCTTCACTCATCAACGGAGTGCAGAGGTGTAGGCTATGGCCCGTGTGTGGATTGACGGGACGTGGAGGCTACCTTGGTGTCACGCATAGAGAAATGAAGAAAAGCCCCGCCTACGCCAGTCTCTGACTGAACATACGGATGTACATCACAGACTATCGGTGGATCAACGATCCATCAATAGAGGTCTCATAGATGGGGTTTGTGATTTCCTCCACGTTTTAAATTAAATTTATTTGATACATTAAGTGGTTAAGGGGTAATTGGGGATTAAAGAAAGTCTAATTAATTTATTTTAGTCCCACTATAAATACCCTCAACCATAATTAACCTAAAGATAACTCTGATAATAAACTCTGTTTATTCATTCTTATTTCTCTCTCGACATGAACACACAATTGAAGGATTGCAAGAACTAGGGTTTAAGGGCTTGAAATGGATGAATTTACCTTCAAATTGTTGACAAATCATTAAGTTATAGGTGCTATTAACCTTTGAGATCCTTTCCTAAAAGGTTTCCTTTAATATAGATTTAAAAAATTGAAGTTTTCTTATGGGTTTCATTCAATTACGAAATTGAAGTTATGGTTTGAGTTGTTAATGAATTCTTAGGGTTATATTGAGTATATTAACATGTAATTCAACATTTGTATGTTAATTGTTGATGGTTTGGTCTAACTTGAAGAATATGATCCTCTATCCCTAACCCTATGTAGTCATCTTGACATATATTGTATTGTATCATGCAATTGAGTTTGTTGTTGATTTGATTACTATCCTATGGTGCTACTATAATTTAATTAAGATGAATTATATTCCTATCATGCTAGTTCTTGAGATATTATTTAGGTTATGAATTATAATGTAAAATTAGCCTATGTAGTTTGGCTGAAGCTGTGATCTAAAGATGAATTGTGTTATAGAGCTGTGATCGGTCTTGTTAGTCTATTGGTTATTATTGTTTGATTATGTTACTCCACAAGTTAGGTTGAATCTATGGGTTGATTGTAAGACCTTGATGATACACTATGAAGAGAACTTGGTAAGTCTTAGAATCTCTACCTTTACTCCCAATTGTGATTAATTATTGTTAAGTCATAATATTAGATTTGGAGTATGCTTTATATTTGAATTATAGTGAGGTATGATCTTTAATTAAAATGTCTTGACTAGTTCCTATGTTTCATGTTTTGGTAGTACCGTGGCAAGTAGTTTACCTTCTTTTAGCGTAGGGTTTTATGACACCGGATTCTACACTAGCTTATGTGGTCTATGTCGGTAAGGGAAAAATGTTCCCAAAAGTAAAACAAATTAAAGTACTTGAACTCTAACTTGGATAACCAAAGGGGTCTTGCTTAGTCTAGTTAGGGGTATGGGACTTTACCTTGATATTGCACTAGCTATTCTTGAGGGAGTCTTAGGATGAGGTTCTTATATATGATGTATATATATCGACCATGGCACCTTGTGATATTATATGTTTATTCGTCCATATAAAAATATGACTTTGATTATAATGATAATATGTGATGAAATGCAACTCTATATGCCTTTATATGTAAAGTTGGACATTGTTCATGTTTTCTTGTTGAGGATACTTGATTGAGTAAGGTTATGGGGCTTTGCTTGGTCATTACACTTGTTGACTTGATAAGGACTTGTGAGTAGTTGTCTTACTTATTATGATATGTTAACTCTTATTCAATCTTCTTATATTATTCCTTTATGTTAGGGTTCTAGTGAATCTTTGTAGTATGTATGTTGGGATAAGCATTACCTGTATGATAGCAAGCATGTTGATTGATTGATATTACTTACATGACTTTGCATTAAGTCCTTAAATGGATAAAATGACATATTTTGATAAGAACTTCTTAACATGTTATGCTTGTGTATGTGCATAAGGTCTCATACTTAGTACATATGGAGTACTAACCCAATTTTTTTCCCTTTATTACAAACATATAAGGTTCTTGTCGTTGAAGAGTTTTCGGAGGCTTCATTGTTAAAGTCTTGGATTCTTCAATTTATCCAAGTAGGGTAGGTCCTCAACTCTTGATGGCAATGCCATCTTCAATCTTTGGTTTTGTTATGATCTTATTGACTCTCTCATTCCTTTCCTTGTAATTTGAATATTCTACCTTTGTACGACCTATACATGGTCTTGTTGAATTCATGTAAAGTCTTTCCCCATATTGTAATATTTGTTTAGATGGTATAAGGTGACATAATAATTGAGTTTTTTTTCTATATTCTTATATATGTATGTGTAATAAAAGTATAAAACTATGTAATATTCCTATATGAAGTGTCTACATATACTCGATATGAATATATATTATGTGTATATAGAGGTCTATGTAAACTTCCTAGTATTTATAATGAATGTTTTAATTTTTTTTCATTTGTCAATCTATGAATGTAATGACATGAAACTAAGAGGCTAGTCTTAGTCATTAAAAAGGACGATGACGCCAGTTACGTCTACGGGGTAAACCTGGATGTTATTAATTTGGTATCAGAGCATGAGGTTGAATATCGTTGTGTATGTCTATATTTCTATCACTTGTATGTAGGTTTGTATTCATAGTTTTAAAGGGCGCGACACTGATGATTAGGAACCTATATGATGCTTAGGAATCACTCTCTTTCTTGGAAATCTTATATCGTGCCAATATAATGTACTTATAGTGTTCTTTTGCATCCAATCCTATTATTGTGATTATACAAAGCATTACCACTCGAAGGAATGTGACCCAAAGACTTGAGGAGGAGGTTGCTAATGCAGAGCTCCTTCCCAATAATGAACAAGTTCCTCCACTTGAGGAAAATGTTAATGGTAATCAAGCCCCGGCCAATCCTTCACCTATGACAGAGGCGGTGATGAGGTCTATTCTTGCTCAAATAGCGCAAGCCATTAATACTGAATCACAAGCCACGTCGGTTCAAGCCCAATTTATGACGGCTAAAGCCAATCGGGATATTGCTCCTCCTCCTCATCAACAAGTCACTACTAGGGCTTCAAATCTAAGTGAATCCTCTAGAATGAATCCTTCTACTTTCTATGGGTCTAAGGTTTATAAGGACCCCCAAGAATTCATTGTGAGATATACAAGGTACTATATAATATGGTGGTGTCGTTAAGTGAGAAGACCGAGTTGGCCACATATCAACACAAGGATATGCCTCAAACTTGGTATGTGCAATGGAGGGATAATAGGACTTTGAGGGTTGGTCCAGTAACTTGGGAGATCTTTAAGGCAGATTTTCTAGATAGGTTCTTACAAGGAGAGATGAGGGAGGGAAAAAGTGACGCAGTTCATGAATCTTCGCTAAGGAGGGAAGAGTGTCCATGAGTACTCTTTTGAATTAATTAAGTTGTCCAAATATGCTTCTTGTTTGGTATCCAATCCTAGATACCAAATGAGTCGTTTAGTGATTGGGGTTTTTAAGGAATTACAAGAAGAGTGTCAAACCACCATACTAAATGACAACATGAACATTTCCCATCTTATGGTTTATGCAAGAAGGGGTGAATAGGCAAGGGCTAAGCCCAAAAGTAGAGATACTTCAGATTCAAGACAAGATAAAATTAAAGAATTGGTTTCTAATCAAGTTCCTTCCAAATTCCCAAGATCTAGTTGTGATAGGGTGTCTAACCCTAAATTCAAGTATGGAAAAGTACTAATTCAAAAAATCAAAAGCCAACTTGTGGAAAGTGTGGAAAAAGCACTATACTGATTGCCTTTAGGGAATGGATAATTGCTTTAGTTCTCGCAAGAGTGGTCACAAGATGAGAGATTGTCCACACATGAAGAGTCAAGACAAGGGTATTCGAAAAGATCAAGCAAGCGGTTCTCGTGATTCTCCAAAAAAGAACCGCTTCTATTCTCTCCGCTCTAAGGGTGAGCAAGAGACCTCTCCCCGTGTGGTGACCGTTATGTTAATAGTTTTCAATCTTGATTTATATTCCTTACTTTATCTCGATACTACGTTATCATTCGTTACACCTCTACTAGCCAACAAGTTTGAAATTTTAGCCGATATTTTGTATGAACCTTTTATAGTGTCTACTTTGTTGGGTGAGATTGTTGACGAAAAAAGGGTATATAGAAGTTGTCCTATTATGTTTCCCAACAGAGTTTCTTATGTTTATCTAGAATAACTATATATGCTTGATATTGATATTATATTGGGTACGTATTGGTTGTATGCATGTTTCGCATCCATTGATTGTGGGACAAGAGTGGTGAGGTTCAACTTTCAAAATGATCCTGTTGTTTAGTGTAAGGGGGGAGATTCTATTCCTATAAGATCCTCCCATTCAGTCGGTACCCGTAGTAAGTATTTTTTCGTAAGTCTTCCCTAATTTCATTCCTGGTATTCATCCTTAAGGGGATATTGAATTTGGCATTGATTTTCTACAAGATACAAATTCGATATCAATTCCTCCTTATCGGATAGCACCGTCATTGTTTAAAGAGTTGAAGGCTCAACTCATGGATTTGCATGACAAAGGCTTTATAAGTCCTATTATATCCATGGGGTGCTCCGGTGTTATTTGTTAAAAACAAAAATTGGTCTTTCAGAATGGTTATAGACTACCGTAACATCAACAAGAACATCCCAACATTGTTTCAAGTAAAACGAACACATAAAACTCATTGAAACACGTGAAGACACAGAAGTAAAATATTTGGCATACCTTCTAAACGTCATGGACATTCTTGGGCGATTGAACTCCAAACTTCACACACTGCCTAAGAAAACAAATTAAACTAATTTTGTACTAAATTCAACTCAATAAACAATTACGAGGATCTAGTTCACCTTAGTTCGTTTTGGGACGTTACAATTATACAACTCGATCATGGTGAATTGCATTAGCTACTTCCTATATGTGTAATGTGATGATAATTAGGTACAACTAATCGATTATGAACAAATAATAAATGAATTGGATAATATTTAACGATGTTCTTCTAGCCTATAGACTTGATAGAGTAATGTATATGTTGTGATCTATACTCTACGGTGGATAAAAATTGATTTAGCTATGATGTTTTATATGTTTAGATACTGCCTAAATGTATATTATTGATAAAATATATTTGATTAACAATACTAGGGAAATAGGCTGATGGTCTATAACATTCTACTTTCTAGTATATATGTGATGTATTTCATTAGATTGTAGTATAATATTGTATTGACTTGTACATATTTTATTTCATGATAAAATTTATATTTAGATAACTACCAATAATATATTGATGATGATAAAGGTGTATGAATTAAAGGTGTATTGATCAATTATTATCGAAGGATGATGAATTCGTAAGAATGACTTTTCCTCTCTACTATTCTATATTATTGTAGTTGATGAAGCACTGTATGGAATTGTGTGGCATGGTCCACATGTGGTGGCGGTGTTTACTTTTTTTTTCATATTATATGTTTTGACTATGTCCTTGAAGAAAAACTTATGAATATATAAGTGTGTCGTTATGATGATCACACTTTGTGAAGCTTATGCCTACTTTCCTATTTTATTTGTGATCTAGATTGTATAGATATTGTATAAGCACGGTGTATATCTAAGTTGGATCATGTATACATTCTGGCATAAATGAGTTTTAAGGATTAATTACCTCAACCCATATACCCCTATGTAAATGTGTGAATAGTTAATGTTAGAAGTTTTAAAGTGTAATATGAAGTTAGCTTTCCTCCTATGCTAAATTGTGTAGTGTGGTTTATGCTTGGTTGTCTTTTCTGGTCTTAAGAGTTTGCTTCTCCAATGTATTATTCATAGCCATTACGTGATCATATTTACCAATGTACACACACATTCACATATTATGCATACTTAAAATGTAGTAAAGGGTTAGGGTGTCTAATGAAAGGTTTATCTCATATTCACTAGATGTCTACTACTATGCATGTAGTTAAATGTATGTGAATTATGTTATGCATTACTTAACTAGTATGACATGATAGGTGTACTATTATTGTCAAGGGTATGGGACCTTGTTTTTGCATTGCACATGTGTACGTTGATAATATAGTTCCTAGGTTTGGTTTCTATGTACTTGAAAATGAATGTATGAACATGTTATGAGTATGACTTATATGTTATGAAGTTAATAATATGATATGATTATGTATGAATGTGCATAGTGTCTTGGTGTATTTATATGAAAGGATTTCTCATATAGTTATACTTATGGACTTGTGCATTGATATATGAACATATGTGACATTTATGTGTTATTTGAAAGGTTTGCTCAAATATATGTACAAACACACATGTATGATGATCTAGTCAATAGCGAGTCACCTGAAAGGTGTTTTAAGAGTATCTTAAACCAGATAGGTTCTTGAATGTGCTATGTCCATGTGAAAGGTTTTATCACATGATATAGGTTGATGGAAGAACTTCTCATGTATAACATATGAGCTAAGCATATGGGGAGTGAAACTCCTAAATGCTTTGTTTTATAAGGTAATGTAATAAAGTCTTTTCAATAAAGGTAAATTAGCTTAGAACCAAATTAACTCGAAGTGAGGAGTGTCCCTTCTAATTGTAGGAAGGTAGGTCACCATAAACCTCACGACGTGGATAACTATAATGCCTCAAAAGGCATACAGAGTGTTTCCATAAGAGAATAAATATAAAGCCCTATTTTGAATAAAGAGGGTTTTCACATCTACCTGCAAGTTCCATAACTATGCTTGTCACATAGGATCTACCAAGTGAATTCACTAGTTTTCTTGCATGTGTTAATCTTCTACCTTTTCTAGGTAGGAACACCTTCCATTGGTGTAAGGCGCTACAATACCAAAATCCATGTTTAGCACCCATGGTCTTTGTGTTAGTTAAGGCTATAGTTTCCCTAAAATAAAAATGGACAATGGAAGTAAATGACTAATACTCTAACTAGAATGACCAGATAGGTTGAAGTAATGAACCTACCTGGACATCAAGTGGCTCCATAGAGAGTTCTAGGAATGTGATTTATGGTTTAAGATTATGGTTATGTTATTCTGCATGGCATTGTAGTATTTGTCTACTTGTTATGAAGATGTGCATGGTATGAGTCTTTATGAAGTCTTATTCTTATATGCACTATGTTAGTTTTAATTACTACATGATGAAGGTTTTTTACATGATTGAAGTTGTCTTCACTTTCTTGGTTATGTATTAATTGGACAGAAAGGCTTGTGGTCTCATAATAGGTCTACTAAGTATGTGGGAGATTATGGGGCTTCACATGCACATCGCCCTATTAGATTTAGATTGAGATTATGAGTGATGTTTCATAAGGTCCTCTGAGAAGTGAAATAAGTATATATGCATAATGACAAAGAGTTCACTGTAAGGTTCTCAAGGTCTACGCTTAAATTTGTCTATCATGTGTTATACCATGATGATGAGATGTGATGAGATGTTTCAGTTATATGTATGGTTTTCCTTGTGGACATAAGGTGATCCATTGGAACAAGTATCACTAAAGGTTTCTTGTATGGTTAAGGAATTCAGAAGTAAATGTTTCTTTGTAAAGAAGAATATGCTCACTGTAAAGTAGAACTAACAAACACTAAACTGACCCCAAATATGCATTAAATTCTATGTATGATCTTATATGATATTTGGCCTTTGAATATGTCTAGATGAAACATGTGAATGATATATATGAAATTACATAAAGGTTTTATGAATATTTACTCAAAAAGACATGAAGTATGATATCAATAAAATATCACTTTTAAATGAATGCTTTTCCATGGTTACGCAACTTAATGAATTGTTTTACTAACTCCATTCTTCGCTAATTTTTTACACAAATTATAGGTTATGGATGCTTAAAGGATGTCTTTATGATTGAGGATCTTGATATGTGATTCCCAAGAACAAGGAAAGGGGTCCTTAAGTTCAAAGTATTCCCATACATATAGTCTATTGTAAAGTTCTATAATATTGTATTTAGGTATTATGTTATAAGGGTCGTGTCCCTAAGTACTCTTATCATTTTGAGTTTAGCATGGAAAAAAGACACTACAACTTTTTGACTATGTATGATGATATTTTTTATATATATGAAGTAATGTTCTAGCATATGATGTGCTGAGAATGTTTTAAATTTTTTCGTTAAATTTACCTATGACATTGCGATGAATGATAACTATGGGCATGTAGAAGACCTGCGACAGGTGATGTACGCCATGTTACTTAAAGTTGGTGCTCCCGTATGAGAAATACTCAACCTAAGATCACAACCTATGGGCCATGGATCAGCCTACTTGGCATTGATTGCCATCCGTAGTAAGGCTAGTTCGATAGGTTTGGGTCACACGGTGGCTCCTCCTCAAAGACACCTTGATTGGTCCTTGATGAGTTTTTACTGGACATTTCCTATTCAAATATATTGGTATACATGTTAAGGATCTCTCACATTAATTTCATCGAAATCAAACTTGTAAAACTTGATGAGACATATTAAGACAAAGAAGGACGTTTCAAGGAAAACCTTTTCGCATGTTATGTACGTTCTTGAATGTTTGATCTCCAAACTTCATGAAACATTAAACACTTCCTCATAACATCATTTTAAACCTTTATAGGACTTCAAAAAATACGACACAAGTGTTAGACTTTAGATTCACCTAAGTCATTTTAGAGGTGTTACATTCTCCCTCACATGGAAACATTTATCCTTGAACGACAGTTGATTCATTTTAGGCACTTTCAGAAGAGGATTAACAAATGACTATCTTCACATAACAGTACCACACCATAAAAAATACACAATTTAGTGGAACACAAATTTCACATACTTTAACAGACTCCAATCACAACAAGAATCTACAAACTAATCCACGACTCTCGATTTCATAAGACTCACATTCTTCATTTATTCTTGGAGAAACTTCATTCTCAAAAGATCATCATAATCACATATATCAATTCTAAACACACTCAAATGATTCCTCAAAATAGCAATTTATTAATTTTTACAATTCACAGTGAGTACAAATTCCTTAAAGTGAACATGTTCAAATTTCTTAAAAAATTAACATATAGGAAATTGATGATAAAATCATGATAATTGGATATAAAAAACCATATAAACTCAATTTACGACATAATCATAACTTTATAAAATTCATGATGCAAGGAAACAATGAAATTCAATTCCAACAAGAATTTTAAACACAATGAAACATGCAACATGCAACTATGACTTTCTACCTCTCAATCTTGAATTGAATATAAGTGAAGAGACAACAAATTATAACTCTACTAGTCACTATGCTCCCCACTTGGAAGGTATATAAAAATTAAAGAACGAAGATATAACTTACCGGCATCATCATCATAATCTGGCTTTGGCCCCTTAGCCCGGACTGCGTAGAATTATTCTTCCTTGGAACATTATCACACTGAACACTTGAAGGAACTTGCTTATCCACTCTTCCTCTAGCCTCCATAGAAGGACAATCCCTCCCTTATGTCCTTCCTTACCAAAACAAAAACAATTCCTAGTACCAGCTAGACATTTACCAAATTGCTTCTGCCCAAAAGTAGCACAAGTAGACTTACCACCTTGAGAAGCACTACCCTTTTCAACTTTTACCTTAGGATTTGTAGGTTCATCTTGAATTGGAACCTTCATCTTAAATCTAGGTTGGTTTTCTCACTTGCTTCACTCCTTTTTCAGATTTCTATATATCCTACAAAGCTTTGATTCCTAAATGGATTTACCATACATCATAATCCTAGAAAAGTTCATCTAATTGTGTTACATGGTCGTACGTGACTCCTCTTTCACAAGGTCAGCAGCAGTGGTCACAAACCTACTCATCTCGTTCCTTTGATCAGACACCAAGGATGGACCATACCTAGACAACATAGTGAATAACAAAGTATACTCCTCAACAGTCATATTGCCTTGCTTGAGAATAACTAACTCTTCAACCTTCACCTCCCTCCTCTCACATGGAAAGTACTTTTCTAAAGAAGCCTACTTAAACTCTTACCACTCTATGGGACCCAACTCAACTACCGTATTATGTTTCCATCGAGTGTACCACACTTGAGAAACATCTCTTAATTTGCAGGAAGATAACTCCGCCATCTCCCCAGAAGTCACCACCATGGAACTGAACACCTTGTACAGACCAACAAGAAACTCTTGCGGATCTTCTTTCTTCTTAGTGTCTCGAAAGATTTGAGGATCATCCTCACAAAGTCTCTTAATCTAGATTTCATAGTGCTCTCCAAATTATTCACCTTAGTCCCCACATCCCTAGTCACATGAATAGACATGACTCGGGATAGGGCAAGTAGAGCGTCTCTATTCTCTCCACTTCTCAAGTCCGTTGGAACCACCGGAACCTCATTACGTTTACCTCCAATAGGAACATGAGCACCTTTAAGAACCTTATCACCTTTAGAAGGCGCTTCGTCTTTCACCCTCTCTTCTTAATTCCTTCTTTGATCCTTCTAGTTTTCATGTTCCTAAAACACAAAGAAAATCATTACGAAGGACTCTTATAATATTTTACTCCACCACACGACACAAGAGTAGATAAAGAAGGGAAACCCTATCGTCCTGTAGTGACTCACAATGATGAACAAAACTCTTCTAGACGTGGATTTATGAAACGTTTTGATTACTAAGTACTACTTCATAACCGATGCTCCTATATCAAGATTTTCATGTCCCGCAGGTACACCTTAGAAGTTAAGGAATTCTTAGGTCGTAACAAGGTGTACTTGACCTCTTCGAGGTCTTGTACATTACCTTAGACATTATTCATTACATATATGTATGAAAATTAATGCGGAATTAAATCTTTTCACATAAATAATATCTTAAAATATCTCTTATATAAAAAAGATAGTAATTAATATGTCTTAACATACGACATTCTTAGACTCAAGAATACATGGGACATGGCCAATACAAATGATATATGGAACTACTTAGTCTATTACAATAATTTTAATAAAAGAAGTGTAATTTAGCAATGTCCTTAAATAAAGTGAGGACATACCCCAACTTCACTTGAAAGAGTCCTAGTTTGAAAAAATTGCATCAAGATGACTCTCATTAGTTCACTTAAGAGACATTAAACATTGAAGTACATTCAAATAATGGTCTTGGAAAAGAAATAGGGACTCACGCACTAATATCTTCAAATATTAATTGTGCAATGTCTAGATGGATCCCATACCACTACCAAAATTCATAGAATTTCTCCTACACTAGTAGGTATCAAATATGATGAGAATAGGCAATAACAAACATAGACCATACTAGTTATGAATCTAATCAAGAGTCATAAACCTACTCTGATTGAGGGTGTTCTACTTGTCACCAGTAGAACTAGGACACATCGTATGTAGGCACATGGTTAAGGACTATTGAGGGTTTCTTCGTTCTCTATGTTCATATTTTTTTGAGAAACTTTCAAAGCATACTCACTCAGTTCTAGCCTTTGTTCTCATAAAGTATTCCAAAAATGGAGCATATGAAGAGATTTCATATTAAGTTCATCACCCAATCACATTACACCTTACAAAAGAAGATCCACTAAGGATACTGACAATGTTAAATAGTGCAGCTCAATGACTTTCCTAATGATAACTTCTTGACATTCCAACCAAACAACCTTAATTCCACCATTCACACAAAAAGGATACCATTACGACATTCAACTTCAAAGATATTACAACATTCCATCAAGGATGAAGGTTCCATATAAATTACCTTCTTAACTATGTTCAAGGTCACAAATCAATCAGTCATAAAAGATTAAGGAGCTTTGGCATACGAAGACAAGAAGTCATATTCCCACTCCACATGTATCAAGTAAGGGACACAAGTTTACCAAAACCAGACAAACTCATATTCCACTATACATCATATATCATATCATTCAAGAAGCACATAGGGACAACCAGTGTCACCTATAGGTCACCCTATTCACTACTAATATAATCAATCTATGTTATAACATATCTCATATAATGCATCAAGAAGCATCATACTTCAACATCTAGTAATACAAATGCCAACTTCACTATAACTTAATAGAGACACATATCATTAACTAGGAGAACTCATAATTTTACTCAACATATGCACATAACTCTTCAAGACTTTTTAATTACTCACATATTAAAATTATAACATGATAAAACCACATTTCAAAAAATAATGCCAATGAGGCCACATAATTCACAAGTATAACACATAATCATTGCCACCATAAGTGGACTATAACAACATCATTATCATCTAAGACCTATACAACACACTATAGAGAGAATTAGATCAAAATACGATAAATCCAACATCACAACTCAAATACATAGCCAATTAAGCAAACTCAATACACAAAGGCTCTTAAGAATGGCCATAGTAACCAATTCAATCCATTAATTAGAATAGACACTAAACTAAAGATGATATATTAGGAATTTATAAATATAGGACAACCTACATACAATTTTGGAATGTTTTTTCATAATTCAACGGCACTAATAAAACTAAACAAGAATTTTATAGCATTGAGTCATAATCAAAACTCATATAAAGTAGTGAAAACTAGGATTTAATAATTCGCATTGGTTAATAGAGTTCTTAAGTTCAAATCATAACATTAACATTAAATCAATTAATATAAAATAATAAGAATGTTTTATGCAAGAACCCATGGCTAGATTACAATTTAGAAGTTCATCATTTTAGAACACTTTAGAAAATTACTTTGAAGATTAGGTCCATGAAGAAAATAAATTCAAGGACTAGGTCATACATTAATTTATTCCAATTAACAAAAACTTATACAAATATAAGGAGAAATCACCCACCAAGCTTCAATATCCTTTTAAGCTTCAATAGTGGTCTAGAGAGTTCTTTATGGGTCTTGGGTTTTGGTTTTAGAATAATCAATTTCACTAAGTGTTTTAGACTTACAAAACTATTTATTATACCCAAAATAAAACTAAGAAACTGTCCAACTAGTTTAAGGAAGGCAAGGTGAAAACCCATCATACCCTTCCCTTGACTGACACACCTACAAAATTGTAGGTGTTAATCGACGACTGCCACCTATGTCATGTAGCACAATAAACGGACCATCCTGTTGGTCTATGGTTTGGGTCAGAGGCTGAAGAGATGGGAGAACATGATCCCAATCCTAAGTGTCGACCTACGCCCACCACCTAAGGGGCGTCTATTACTATCCGTATGTGAGGCTAGTTTGACAGCTTTTGGCTCACATAGTGTGTCCTCCTGAAGGACTTCTTCGTTGGTTCTTGGGGAGGTTTTCCTAGAATTTTCAAACCCCAACATAGTCATATACAATATATGGACCCCTCACATATATTTCATCTAAAACGAACACGTAAAATGTTATCATACACAATAAGACACAAAAGGATTTTTCAAGGAAAAATTTTAAAATTTTATGGACGTTCTTGATGTTTAACCTCCATATTTAATGAAATTTTACAACTACCTCCTAAAATAAATTTAACCAATTTGAGGACTGAAAAACATCATGACACAAGTGTGAGGCTCTAGCTTCACCCAAGTCATTTCAGATTTGTTACATTTTATCTCACAATTCACATAATCAAGACATTTCAATTACATTATAAAACCTACACCTACTTAATACAATCACAATGTATAATTCAATTTATCATCATCACAAAGTACAAGACATGAAAATTAATGTAAAGGTTTAATATTACAATATGTACCAAATCTCTTTCAAAATACATCATCCATTCTTACCATCAACCAACAAATTTCATCAAATTACAAGTGTACTATCATCAATCAATATTAAATGACACAATAACTAAGGTTAGGGAATCGGGGTCAATTCATCACCTCTTCCACAACTAGATTCAGCATCAAGAACTACAATAATTGAACAATAATACATCACAATTAAACAATATTAAAGAATAGAAATAAATAACAACACAATTGTAAACATCAATCTCGAATTCGAAAGAAACCCATATGAAACCCATCTTTTTGAAACCATTTTTTTAAGAACCATTTGGAGGGGGGGGGGGAAAGAATCAAAAAGCGAAGATGTCCCATACTTTGATATTACAAGAACATTAATAGAGAAAATTTAACCTTTTACTTCCCAATATCCCATAGCCTCGGTCTTCTAATGGAGTTCTTCTTTGAGAGAGAGAGAATGTAGAGATAAGGAAGAGTAATATGTGTTTATGAATTGGGTGTGTCTAGTAGGGTTTAGGCTTAGGGCATTTTATATAATCACCTAAATAACTTAATTAACCACAGCTTAAATTCTTATTAAACACCTAATTAAATAACTAACTATTTTAATTAACTTATGTCTGGGCAGAAAAGTTGTAGGCCAAAACTTCAATACCTTGTACTACGGCCGTAGGTAAGTCGATGGACATGACCTCTACCGTCCTTCACGTCCATAGTCTTGTTCAAAGACTGTTCATTTTGGAATTTTGGAAAAATGTCTATGTCTTCAAAGACGGATACATCAATGCCCTTACATCCATGCTATGACCCGTCGATGGCAAGCGTAGGTAGCCACTCTCTTTTTGACAAATTTTTGTCCAAATGGAAGGGGTCCTCTTCAAGGGCCCTTAAAGTGGTGCTTAGGGTGTCGTACCTATAAGTTTATACCTAAACATATTCTTATACGTGTTTAAAACCTTCCCATCAAATTTCATCAAAGTTTGACTCATAAAACCTAGTTAAATAAGCTTAGTCACACTAGCACCTCTTTTACTAGTCTCTGGACGTAATGGACGTTCATTGACTCTAAAACTCCTTATATAACTTATCGACATTATTTTTTACCTTAAAAAATTGTTGAAAACCTTAGAAACTCATGTGAGTCTCTAGATAGGGTTTTGAACTTTCAGCCTCTTACATTTAATTATGGTTAATGGATGCTTAATTATGCTAGTTAAGTGATTATTTAAACTACCCTATGCCTAAACAGAACTTAACACCCAAAAATTCTCAATCTCAAAATCCTTCTCTGTAATATCTCACTCACTCCCAAAAAAGAAATCCATAGAAGACCAAGGCTAAGGGCTATAGGGTTGCAAGAGGTTGAATTTTCTCCATAAATCTTCAATTAATATCAAGTTATGGAAACTCTTCATCATTGGGATTCATTTCCTCAAAGGATTCGTTCAAAATTGGTTTCACAAATATGAGTTTCATATGTGTTTGTTTCTACTCAGAGATTTAGATTATCAATTTTGTTGTTATTTATTTCTATTAGTTATTATGGTTATATTATGATTTATTATTGATCAATTATGGTAGTTCTATATGATAAACCTAGTATTATGTAAGAGGTGATAAATTGACCCCTATACCCTAACCTTAGGTGATCAACTAGTGTTGATGCAATTTACTTATTTATTTTGTTAATTACGATTGTGTGATATAATTACACCTATTATTGTATAAAATTGGCTGGTTGATGGTAAAATCATGGATGATGGCTTTGAAGGAGATTTGGTAAGTCTTTGTAGTCTAAAAACTTTACTTCAATAAAGATGACTTGTACTTGGTGATGAAGTTCAATTAAGGTATGTTTTGTGATTGGATTAAGAAGGTATTGGTATGATGATTTAATTGAAATGTCTTAATTACGTGGATTGTGATATTGTTATTATGATCTGATGTTTGTTATGAAGTTCCTATGTTGCTTACTATGATAAAATGATGTTAATGTGTTAATCTCACATATGAGAGTCGTACTAAAAGAATGTTCTCATGAAATTACTATTAATATATTGATTATTAATATACAAAGATTTAGTCTCCCATGACCTAAACTAAGCAATGATTGTTAAAGAAATACATTTAAAAAAGGACTCTAGCATAACACCGAGTGAACTAGTAGTGAGGGGTGTTCCTTTCAATTAGGGAAGGTAGGTTCAATTTTGTACTAATGAGATAGAGATTACAACGCCAATAGAATTAATAGGGTCTCAATCATGTCTCCTAGTTCTACAACTTTGTTGCCCCCACAGGAATACTAGCTAATGGATCCACTTGCATGCTACGTTCATGTTTTTGTACTACCTTGGCAAGTACTCCACCTTCTTTCATTGAAGGATTTCATGATACCAGATTCCATATTAGATCATATGGTCTATGTCGGTTAAGGCAAGTGTACTCAATAATAAAAATAAATATTAAGATGAAGTCTAACTAGGGTGACTTAGGTAGTGTGACTTAGTCTAGGTAGGGGTATGTGACTCTACCTACAAATTGCACTAGTTGTCCTTGAGGGAACTCCTAAGAGGATGTTGTTATATTTGTATGATCTTATAGAATGAATGATACACATATGTTGAGCTTATATGTTGATGTCACTACATGATGTTGGTTTCAGTTATGAACATGTTATTGGTCTATATTGCAAAATATGATGATGAATACCCATGATGCTATGTTATGTGAAGTTATACATTATGATCCTTTGTTTGGTTTACTCGGTTGAGTAGGGTTATGATGCTTGACATGGCTACTGCACTAGTTACTTGTTAAGGGGTCATACGTATAGGCTTTACTTATGTTGTAATATTAGGAACTCTTGAACATATTTTGTTGTTATAACATGATGTCAGAGTAAATATGGCTATGGTTCTAATATGCTATACACATGTTGACTTGACATAACTTAATGAGGTTGGTCTTGTGTTAAGTATGCTTTTGTCATAAGGAATATATGATTATTGTCTTTAATGTGTTCTTGATTGTTCATAAGGGTTTTCAAATAACTTGACATGGTTTTAAATTAATTTCTCGCTTAGCATGATTTCTAGGTTGTGTGTGCGTATGTTTCCATACTTAGTGCAAGTGATATATTAACCCCTATTTCTCCCTTTTACCAAAAAATTTTATGTTCCGATCGTTGAAGAGTTCGTGGACAATTCACAAGAAGGGTTGGATCATTTCTCCAAGTGTGGGTATGCCCTCAAGATCCAAGGATGATGGATTTTCTCATTCTACCTATGTGACTTGCAATAGTCTAATGCACATACTTTTCACTCTTATTCTTCATGACATTGTTATCAGCCCTATGTAGCAATTATAGATTTGTGTAAAGGTTATGCCCGAATTTTTCTATTCCAACATAGATTATTTTATATGAGACATATCTATTAGACTCTATATTTTGTATATGGTATGTGTGACATAATAATATAATTGGATGTAAGATTCTATGCGAGAAGTCTAAGTAAACTGCATAGTTTATATTATATGTAAGAATTTGGTCTATCTAAACCTCATGAAGTTTATGTATATGATAAGTTTAAATTTTCCACACTTTTGAAACCATAAAATGTAATGAAAAATGATAATATTTTTGTCTTAGTCCTTTATGTGGATGAGGGCGTCGATTACGTCTGGGGGTGCTCCTCAGATGTGAGGTTTCTCATATGGACTCACACACATACCTTGAATGAATGAATAAAAAGAAGCTAATAGCTATGTGTTAGACCCGCAAACTACTTGATCTAACTACGTGCAGACATGTCAAGGACTTTGGTATTGGTCTTGGCATGGATGATGGCAAAACAGTGCAACACAAGTTCAAGGTGCTTGGGTGTTGGCAAGGCAACCTGGACGTGCACGGCTTATGTGTGGGCTAAGGGCATTGGCAAGACATCATGTTGACTTGAAGAGACAAGGCTGTGAAGACTTGACAATATCAGGAATAAATGTTGTTCACCCTGATTGCTGAAATAAAACTAGGTGTTGGAAGACAACTAAAATATTCTAAGTGTTAGAAGCTGGCAGAAATATTCTAAGTGTTTCAATAAAACCTGAAATATTCTAAGTGTTAGAGTATTAGTATTTTGTGTAGATAAGAATGTAATTTGAATTAGATTCTATCAGTTGGAAATATAACTGTTGGAAAGTTAGTTTTGAACCCTGTGATGACAAGTGTCGGACAAGTGTCATTTGTAACCGCCGCATGTAACTGCCATTGTGCAGAATTTTTATTTAAAGGTGGAAATTCGTCTAAGGCTTAGACAGAGTGTTTTCTATCCTTAGACTCATTCGTGAAGCCTTCCTTTATATTTATTACAGATTAATAAAGGTTGGGACTGGTTCCTGTAAATTCTGCTGGTTGTTTGACTTTGTTGTTTTAAGTATTTCTATACTTAGTAAATTTTGTGGGTGCAAGAAGGCTGAGTGTTACAGACTTTTGTAAGACTGCCTAGAGTGGTGTGCGATAAAAATAAATCAACCCTTTTTCAATTGGTATCAGAGCGAGGTTAAACGATGGTGAAAAATGCAGAACTGTGGGAATTGGCACAGAAAATTGAATCCTTCGTCGGGTTTACTGATGATATTTTGGGAGACCCTACGTTTGTCGATTTATTCACGCAAATCATTGAGTTGAGAGATGACATTGAGAAAGTTCATGGAGAGATTGGTGGATATCGACAGAATGTTGATAACCACATCACTGAAATCTTGGACTTTCATACCACAACTACGCAAAAACTGGAAGGACTGCAGAAGGAAAATGAGAACCTTCGTGCAGAGCTCATTGTATTGTGTCGGGCAGTGGGTACGTTGAGTTCAACTCGTGTTGAATCATCTAAGGCTGAGATTCCAGAACCTAAGGCGTTTAGTGGCGCAACGAGTGCTAAAGAACTGGAAAATTTCATTTGGTACATGGAATAGTATTTTGCTGCTGCAAGGGTGCCTGACGCTGACAAGTTAAATATTACCAAAATATATTTGTCGGGTGATGCTAAACTTTGGTGGAGGACTCGAAATGCAGATGATGTAAGTGCTGGACATCCTAGAATTGATACATGGGATAAGCTAATAAAAGAAATGTGTGATCAATTTCATCCTAGCAACGCATCTTGGCTTGCGAGGGATAAATTGAAAAGGCTAAGGCAGACGGGTTCAGTGAGGGAATACATAAAAAAATTTACCTCTGTGATGTTAGACATACAGAATATGTCTGATGAGGATAAACTTCACAATTTCATTTCGGGTATGCAAGGCTGGGCTCAAAATGAACTACGGAGGCAGAATGTTAATGATCTGCCCGGGGCAATTGCTGCTGCAAATTCGTTGGTAGATTTCTGGATGACTCGTCCTTAAACAGACGTCCTGTCCACTGCAAAAACTAAGAAAAAAAAGAGAAGAAAAGGGAATGGAGAAAGGATAGTCGTAAAGACAATACAAATGATAAAGGAAAGTCACAAATGAAATATGGGAAAGACAGACCAAAGAACAAAGATGGAAATTCTAAGGGCTGTTGGACTTTTGGTGGTCCTTATTTTGCCAAATCTTGTCCAAACCGGGAAAAAGTTAATGCTTTGCTTGCTGGAAATATGAATCAAAGGGGGGGAGGATAAAGAGATCGTGGCTGCAATGGCAAACCCATTGGGATTGTCCTTCAATCACATCACGGGGATTAATAATGTTGGAGAAATGTCTAGCACTTCGAATCCTCATGCTTCCTTAATTCATATAGAAATGAAAGTGAAAGAACAGCTTGTGATGGCAATGGTTGATACAGGGGCCACACATACATTTATAGATGTGAAGATTGCTACAAAATTGGGGCTGAAGTTGTCTAAAAGCCCTTCCTACGTCAAAATAGTCAATGCTAAGGCACAAATCATTGTGGTCATGGCTTATGATGTGTCTATGTCAACTGGAAGTTGGGTGCGAAAAGATAACTTGATGGTGATGCCGCTTGGTGACTTTGAAATCATACTTGGGATTTATTTCCTAAGGAAATTCCAGTTTCTTCCGTTTCCTCACGTAGATAGAGTGATGGTCATGAATGGAAGTAATGCTTGCTTTCTCAAAGGTGTTCATCCATTTGGGAACATTAATAAAGTTGCAAAGAAGAAATACAAGGGATGTTTTTGTCTGCTATGTCAATCGACAAAGGGCACAAGAAGGGTGATGACACTATACTTGCTGCCTTGGTCGAAGTAAAACCTTATATGAAAATGGAAGTGCCTGATTGTGTTGCTGAATTGCTTAAACAGTATGCTGATGTGATGCCGCCTGAATTACCAAAGAAATTATAACCAAGGAGGGATATTGATCATAAGATTGAGTTGCTGCCTGGTATGGTTGCTCCTGCACAGGCTCCTTATCGTATGGCTCCTAAGGAATTGGTTGAATTATGCAAACAATTGAATGAATTGCTAGATGCTGGATTGATTCAGCCATCTAAGGCCCCATATGGTGCTCCTATTCTATTTGAAAAGAAATAGGATGGAACAATGCGAATGTGTGTAGACTACTGGGCGCTGAACAAGGCAACTATAAAGATCAAGTATCCGGTTCCGTTGGTGCAAGATTTGATGGACAGGTTAAGCAAGGCATGCTAGTTCACAAAACTTGATATCAGGGCAGGTTATTGGCAGGTTAGGATAGCAGAGGGTGATGAACCAAAAACAACATGTGTAAATAGATATGGTTTGTATGAATTCCTTGTAATGCCATTTGGGGTGACTAACGCCCCGGCAACGGTTTGAAACATAATGAACAATGTACTGTTTGACTATCTTGATGACTTTGTTGTTGTTTATTTAGATGATATTATCATTTATAGTCGAACATTGGCAGAAAATGTTAATGACCTAAGTTTGGTTTTGTCTCAATTGAGGAAATACACACTTTATGTCAGGATGGAAAAGTGTGAATTTGCGCAACAAGAGATTAAGTTCTTAGGGCATCTTGTTAGTACAAACCAAGTTTGAATGGATCCTAAGAAAGTGCAAGCCATTGTTGATTGACAGGCACCTCGTCATGTGAAGGATTTGAGGTCGTTTCTTGGCTTGTCTAACTATTACAGAAAGTTTATTGCTGGTTACTCAGAAAAGGCAGCGGCTTTGACAGATTTGTTGAAGAAGGATACAAAGTGGGTTTTGTCTGAACGGTGTGATGAAGCATTTCAGAATTTGAATAATGCTATCGCATCTGAACCTATACTGAAATTGCCTGATTTTGAGTTACCATTTAAAGTGCACACTGATGCGTCAGACAAAGCAATTGGTGGCGTATTATTGCAGGAAGGTCATCCAGTGGCCTTTGAAAGTAGGAAATTGAACGATACTGAACAGAGATACTCAACACATGAAAAAGAAATGGATGCGGTGGTACACTATTTGCAGTTTTGGAGAGATTATCTCTTGGGCACTCGATTTGTTGGGAGACTTGATAATGTAGCAAATACATTTTTGAAGACACAGAAAAAGTTGAGTACTAAACAAGCACGTTGGCAAGAATTCCTGGCAGAATATGATTTGATGTGGGAACATAAACTAGGAAAAAACAACCAGGTTGCTGATGCACTGAATAAAAAAGAAGTGTTTGTTGCAGTATATTCAATTTCAAATCTTGAAACTGATTTCTATGATAGAATTAAATTGTGTGCTGCAAATGATTCATTATATGTTAAATGGATGGGTCAAGTGCAAGATGGCACAATGAGACGGTATTGGATCGAGGACGATCTGCTCTATTTTAAAGGGGGGAGAATCATTGTACTAAATAAGGGCGAATTGCGCTAATACTTAATGAAAGAGGCGCATAATTCTACTTGGAATGGATATCCCGGTGTTGAAAGAATGTTAGACTTACAGTCTCGTGTTTATTTTTAGCCAAAAATAGAAGATTATATAGAGGCATACATCAAGACTTGTCATGTATGTCAAGTGGACAAGACTGAACGTAAGAAGGAAGCAGGTTTGCTGCAACCTTTGCGTGTTCCTGAAAGGACATGGCTATTAGTAAGCATGGATTTCATTTATGGATTCCCTAAAGTAGATGGCAAAGCATCTATCATGGTTGTAGTTGACAGGTTTTAAAAATATTCTATTTTTATTGCTGCTCCTAAATTATGCTCATCTGAAGTTGCTGCTGAGTTGTTCTACAAACATGTGGTTAAGTATTTTGGTGTTCCGGCTGACGTTGTGAATCATAGAGACACAAGGTTTACTGGTAGATTTTGGACAGCATTGTTCAATATGATGGGAACTGAATTAAAGTTTTCTACTGCAAATCATCCACAAACAGTTGGACAGACGGAAAAAATTAATTTTTTGTTGGAAGAATACTTTAGGCACTATGTGATAGCAAGTCAATGAATTGGGTAGCATTTTTAGACATTGCGCAGTTTTGCTATAGTCTGCACAAGTCCTCTGCAACAGAAATGATCCCTTATGAAATCGTCTTAGGCAGACAACCTATGACGCCACTAGATGTTGCCAAATCTAAAAATTAGGGAAAGTGTCCAGCAGCATACAGGGTTGAAAGGGAAAGACTTGAAATGTTATATGAGGCACAAGATAGCTTGCGCAAGGCTCAGCGGGCATGAAGAAGTATGCTGATCAACATCGTCGCTTAGTTGAGTTAAATGTGGGTGACAAGGTGTTGCTGAAACTTACCCCACAAATCTGGAAACATATTGTATGTAAGACCATATATCGGGGTTTGATTCCTAAGTATGAGGGTCCATTCAAAGTGGTGAAACGAGTGGGTGAAGTTGCTTATAGGTTGAAGATGCCAGAAAGGTTGAAAATCCATCCCACTTTCCATGTGAGTTTCTTGAAACCATACTTTGCAGATGCGGATGATCAAGACAGAAACAGGTCAAAGAGGGCTCTTCCATCAGTACCTACACCGTATGATGCTGAAATTGAGAAGATCCTAGATCACCGGGTTTTGGGCACAAGTATGAAGAATACTAAGACTGAATTCTTTGTTCATTGGAAAAGCAAGAGTGCAGCAGATGCTGTTTGGAAGAAAGCAAAAGACGTATGGAAGTTTGATGCTCAAATCGATGACTAACTTAAAACAGTCTCGATTAGGACATCGAGTTCAAGTATTGCGGGTGATCTGTTAGACACGCAAACTACATGATCTAACTACATGCAGACATGTCAAGGACTTTTGCATTGGTCTTGGCATTGATGATGGCAAAACAGTGCAACACAAGTTCAAGGTGCTAGGGTGTTGGCAAGGCAGCTTGGACGTGCATGGCTTACGTGCGGGCTAAGGGCATTGGCAGGACATCTTGTTGACTTGATGAGACAAGGCTGTGAAGACTTGCCAATGTAAGGAACAAAGGCAGTTCAACCGCATTGCTGAAATAAAACTAAGTGTTGGAATAAAGCTAAAATATTCTAAGTGTTGGAAGCTGGCAGAAATATTCTAAGTGTTGGAATGAAGCCTGAAATATTCGAAGTGTTAGAATATTATATTTCGTGTAGATAAGAATGTAATTTGAATTAGATTCTATCTGTTTGAAACATAGCTGTTGGAAAGTTAGTTTTGAACCCTGTGATGACAAGTGTCGGACATGTGTCATTTCTAACTACCGCATGTAACTGCCATTGTGTAGAGTTTTTCTTTAAAGGTAGAAATTCGTCTAAGGCTTAGGCAGAGTGTCTTCTAGCCTTAGACTAATTCGTGAAGCCTTCCTTTGTATTAATTACAAATTAATAAATATTGGGACTGGTTTCTTGTAAATTGTGTTGCTTGTTTGACCTTGTTGTTTTAAGTATTTCTATACTTAGTAAATTTCTTGGGTGCAAGTAGGCTGAGTGTTACAGACTTTTGTAAGACTGCCTAGAGTGGAGTGCGATAAAAATAAAATGACCCTCTTTCACTATGTATATATGAGAGTACATTAAAATGTTTTCTCAATAAGACTCTAATAAATGAAATGGGGGATTTTAGGTTAGACAGTCTTTGTGAGTAGAGATGAAGTGTCTAAACCATCGCTTCTATCCCTATAGTATAAAAAGGGGATTTTTTGGGTGAACACTCTTAATGAGTTTAGATGAAGTTAGGGGTAAGCCTCAACATTGTCAATGAGCTTTCCAAGATAGGTTTTATGTTGATGTCCTTCGTGAGTTGAGATGTGGTTTTCAAAAGTAACCTCTAGTGATATGTACACTTTGTTAGTTGAGATTTGGTACTAAATAGCTACCCCTTAACCTATAGTCTATGTATTTTTAATACTATGTGGTGGAGTATGCTTAGCACTGAGTGGATTTGAAGAAGGGGTGGCTACACTTTGTCAGTAGAAATGTTTTATCAAAAATTACCTCATGAGATGAGTACTCCTCGTTAGTAGAGAAGAAATACTTAGTATCAATATCCTTATCCCTTAACTATGAGCCCATGTAGGTATAGCTATTGGAGAATCCATGTAAAAGGTAAAGACTATGACTTTATCTTAGGTAAGTAGGGATCCCTCATAAAGTAGGGTTTTAATACTCGGATTCTGTGTCTAGCTCTCATGGTCTATGTTGTTTAAAGATATTCCCCATAAATTAATGTTATGAACTAAGTCTTCTTATGGGTGTACTACTTAAGGTAGGTAGTGGAATGAGATGTTATCTATCAAATGCACAAGTAGGAATTTTGAAGGAGTCTTGGTGTGTCCTTTATGAACTATATGAATGGGTCATTATATGATCAAAAGAAGAATGATTACTATATGTATAAGGTTAATGAAGTAATGTGAATTTATGTCTAATGTTTATCAATCATGATGAATGTATGTCTATGGTAATTAAGTAATGTTACTTATATTTAATATTTATGAGGTATGTTGATTAGATGTATATGTTCATGAATCATTAAATCCATTGTCTAATATGGTGATTGAAGTTGTGGATATGATGCTCCTCGTCTAGGGTGGAAGTAGTAATATCGGATGCTACTTTTACATTACAGTAAGTGTAATTTTATATCTTTGAGGAATATTTCATGTGAAATTACTAAGAATTTTTAGCTTCCTCTAGTGTATTTAGTATTGAATTTAGACATGTTAGATTAATTTAAGTATGCTTATCCTTTGGAGTCTTAAGGATCACGTCGGTGTGTAGTAAAGATATTATATGGGCGATATCTTCATGGCTTACCTAGATGAATCTTAGGATAACTTTAGATAAGAACAATTATGTGTTAAGTGAGTTTACTATAAGTATGTATTTATAAGAGAAATATGGAGGTTTTACCTTATTTATTAAATAATTGTTTATATGATGTATTGAAAGATTGGTTCATGAAGGTTTTATCAAACTAGCATAACATGAATATTTCAAATAAATTGTGCTTTTTGCATGATGTGTATAATGTCATGCTTAGTACAATGTTTGTTAACCCCATACTTTTCAATACTCTATAAGTATAGGTTGGATTCTAATGGAAGTTTAGGAGACAAATTTTGGAAAGTTCATTCTCTCATGACTTGGTATGTCCTCATATATTCGAGGACATAATATATGTTTTCTTAGTTTCTTCTTTTCAGACATGAGTAAAACTATTTATGTATTTCTTTCAATGTAAAGGGTTTTTTCCCTAAGATATTTAATTTGTTGATACTCTGAAACTTACTTCTCAAATGAGAAGTAAAGCAGTCGCGTCAAGTAAATAACCCAACTAGTGAGGTTGGGATCGTTCCCACGAGGAAAATAGTCTAGACTTAACTTCAACTCGTTATTACTATTGTTCGGTTGATGAATTCCTTAGAAAGTAAAAGCATAAAAGGGGGGGTTGTATTTCCTAATGAGTAAAAATAACTAACGAAGTTGAAAGAGACACTTAACAGCTTTTAATGGTTGGTTTTAATCAATTAATTAATGTAACTAGGGTTTACGTGTTCCCCACAAGTTCATAACTTAATAATTCTAACTATAACAATTCTTTCCTAGTATCTTGAATGCAAAGTGATAAGTTATGTATTTCTAAATCCTTGGTCCGGCATCTAAAAAATCTCACTCCGCACCTTGGTCCGGCTGCGTGTGTTGCTCTCCTAACCCTTATCTTTACTTCATATTAAGCATCGTATTCGATATTTGACAAATTTATTACCTCGTACCAATCAATACTAGCCTATTAGATAGGATACACTAAATTTATGTTAATAATTCTTTTCCTATTATCTACCTCCTTGGTCCGTCAAGTAGCATTAAGGCAAGTTCTAACGTTGATCATCCGTTAAAAAGACTTCTAAGCGAAAGAGTTATTAATACATGCAAGGCACTATTCTAGAATTGTTATTTTAGCTAGGGTTTATCTCATTATTTGCCTATGGTTCCCACAACCCTAGTTATGGAGTTTAGTTCCTCGTAGCCATAAACAGAATATTCAAATATGTTAAACAAGAATTCATGTACTTACTTTAATGAGAAAGAATAAAGTCCGAAAATTTGCTTGATTAATCACCAAAAATCACTTGTAAGAATCTCTAAAAATCAAACACTCAAACACAAATTCTAATAATATGATGTTTTTTTTCTCACAGAGTCTAACCTCAAAAACGAGGTTTTTCGAACTATTTATAAAAAAATAAAAACCTAATTAAACAAGGATTCTAATTACTGGAAATCTACCAAAACGCGGCTGGGTCGACGGACCACGCGATGGACCGTCGTGGTAATGACGGACCGTCGTGGACTCCATCGTCCCATACTTGGTGTAATTTCTTCTGCTGCTTTCTTCATTCCCCTCGACGGCAAGTGTGACGGACCGTCATAGGCACAACGGTCCGTTGAGGGTCTCGTTTCAAAATACTTCAACTCTTGGAATCTGGGCACTGGAATAACTTCTCTGATCTTCACGATGAACCTGCAGGACGGACTGTCATATCCATGACGGACCGTCACAAGCTTCGTAATCCGACACTTGGTCAGACTTCCCCATCTTCCTTTAGCAGCTTCTCTACGCTGCCACCTACAGACCGTCACAAGCACAACGGACCGTCATAAGCTCCGTAGGTGGTCTCTTCTGCATTTTTCGCTCAAAATCTCCGCATTCAGCTTTAGACAGATTTCCTGCAAAACAAAGAGAAACTTATATCAAAATTAGCACAAAAAAGGCTTTCGGACACACTAAACTTAAGGAAAAAGTATTAATTATACCGTGAAACCACGGTATATCAACACCCTCAACTTAAATTCATTGTTTGTCCTCAAGCGACGCACTATGACTCACTACACAATCTTGGTACAATAGTATTCATGTTTTATCCTTCGCAATCATTTGGCTATCAATCCCGATTAATCTCATCAAATATATGCATCCTATCACTATTAGGCTTAAATTTTGTGGGATTCGAACATGACACAGACTCACCATGCACTAACACCTATCCTCTTCAATTTCTCACCGAGGTGCTAACAATTCCGGTATTGCAACTAGTGTCCTCACTTTAGAGCAAAATTCTCATTTTTCACACAATGATTTCAGTTTGAATCTCAGAACAAAGTCACACTCATTCATACCTATTGCCATAAGCTTGCCGTTATTTTCACTGCCTTAAGTTTGCTATACAACCCTTAGGATCACGGTAGGACTTTTTTAGCTTGTAACGTAGGCTCAGAGTCAGGAAGGGTATATTTAGGTATACTTTAGTGACTTTTTGCCCTCCTTGACATATCGGCTAAACCTTCCACTTTCTATCACTTTATCTCGCCCAGTTTCTTCTATTCTTTCACCTTGCTGTTTCCTTCTTTCTTCATTTGTTTAAGTAAATCTTTTCTTTTCTTGTTTGTAATTCTTGAATATTTCTCTTTTTTTTCAACGAGTTCTTGAGTCACTTTACTTTTGTTCTTTCTCTCTCTTTGTTCTTTCAATTACACTTTCCAGAGCATTCCTCAAAACAGCCACCCTCAACTCATGGCTTTGCCATGAGTCAAGGTACACAATACCCAAAGTCGGGTCAGGGCCATAAAAAAGGTTGTTTATGCATTAGCCACCCTCAACTTATGTTTTTGGCATAAGCTGAGGTGCACATGTCCAAGGAGGGACCAGGGCAAACATATTGTTCCCGAAAAAGATCAGTTGGGGTGAAAAAGAATGGTCTAATTTTAAGCTCAAATTATTTGGATCAAAGAAGGATAACTTTAATTTGGTTTCTTTTATTTAGGCTAGAAATGAGCTATATTGAATAAGGGCCTATGATCCTTTCCTAATTGTCTGTTAAAGCTTACTTTTAGCAGGACTAACCAGGCAAGTTCTAGCTCAGTACCAATAGTGGACTATTCAACTTTGCTCACACTCACTTGATATCTCATCACTATACCAGATTATCAGACACCTAGTTTGACTTGAGGATTTAGGGTAATGCAATGGTGTAACTCTATTTCATGTTTAGAGCCACACAATTATCAGTTACTACGCCTAGTCATGCAACATTTTCCAATTTTATCGGGATATCATTTTAGCCGTCATGCTTCAGAGTTAAACTATGTACAAAATATATAACGTGCCGGTTCAACAGAAAAACTAATAAGTCTTTTGGGGAAAAAGAACACAGGCATGAAAACCCCAAAAGAGGATAGTGAGTTGGGCTACTCAGACTTCACCCTAAAACTCACTTTCAATTTACCCCACCCCCAACAAAAAAAAACATGCAATTGTCCCCAATGCATAAAAAAATCTAAAGATTAGAGGGGTAGGTGAAGCAAACCTGTGGCGCATAGCGCCGTCGATCTGCAAGCTGGTGGGTCCGGTTTCCCAGAACCCACATCCTCTGCAATCTGGACACCCTGAGTGGTGTCCTCAGCAATCTGGACACCCTCAGTGATGTCCTCAGCAACAACCGCACCATCAGTAGTGCCTCCTTCTGTCTCTACAGTGCGGGAGCTAGACGCCCCAGCCGCTATCTGCGATGCTCTTATTTGGTGTGCCTCGGCCTCAGCAAGTGAGGCTCTCCTCGCGGCGTCCATCTCTCGGCGCTCCTTCTTCCTTGCTCGCGCCTCATCCTCTGATAGACCCCTACGCCTCTTGGCACTCTCTCGAGGGGAAGGTGGGGGAAGTTCTGAAGTAGCAAATAGGGCCGCCAATACAGTGTCCTCAACAGGCTCGACAGGCTCCGGCACTCTCGCCTCTAGGATCGTGTCGATGTCTGCACGAAGACTGTCGACTGCAGCCTTAAGAGTCGACACATCTACCGGAGGGGCTGGACGGGCTAACACTCTCAACTCAAATGCATCGAGGCGCTTGTGAACCTCAGCAATCTTCCGCTGCATCGTCCTCTCCATACACGCTTCAGACTTAGTAATAGACTTCTGCATCCACGACTTGATATGATGCAGAAGGGTGGCCATTTTTGCCCCCAGTTTTTGGACCCTTGCAAGTGGGGCCGGTAACGGTAGAGGGGCTTTGCAAGAGGAGCTCGGGGCTGGGCTACTACCCGGGATAGACTCGAAAGGGGTAGTGTAAGTTGACGCCTGTGTAGCGGTGCGGGCCTAGGCCACCGTATCCGTAAGATCATCAGCAAGTGGTGGCAGCTCTGGATGGGGCCCTCGACGTGGGGCCAACTCATTGGCCTCGTCTCTGATGAGGCCGACGTCAACGGTGCCCTGCGGGGTCTTCAACTGATCGATGTGCCATATGGGCACACCTGCGGTCCTGCAAAGAGCAAAAATCATACACGGGAAGGGGTAGGTAGTAGTGACCTTGAATGCCCTCTCGTACATGACTGCTTGGAGAAACCATGCGAAGTCGACCTCGAATTCGGCTATCATTGCCGCTATCAACACTGCTCGATCCCAACTGACGATGTTATCAGCAGCTGTGGGGGAAAGGCAGTGACGGACGAGCAGCCACAAGAACTTTGCGACGAACGTGAGGTTGGCCTTCTTGATGGCCCCCTTTGGCTATGTGACCCAATCTCCACCCATTACGTTGACTTATAGGTGCAGGGCCATCCACCTCTTGGTGGTCTCTCTCAGTGCCTGCTCGCGCAAGAACTAGCCATCCTTCACTATCTGCCAGCGGTAGTCAAACTCGGCAGTGTGGGGAGTCCGCGTAGCATCTGTACTCTCGCCGTATAGGAACCGGCGGATAGCTGGCAGGGAAATGTCGACCTGCACACCTCGGACTCGAACCTGCTCCAGTGGGGCCTGTTGAGCGGGAGCAGCCCGCTTACCGATCTGTGATCGGAGAGTCGCTACGTAGGATGCGTAGAACTCTCGGACCACTTCCTCGCTGTATCGTCCCAACGGACGGGCTGTTCACTCTAAGCGATGCCTGGTGAATAGGTTGTGGATCTCCGTCATCGATGGGAGACTCCCTGTAAGAACCCTCCGCTCCAAGGTGAGTGTCCGAGTCATTACTCTTTTATCAGTCAGGAATTTGGCGTCGGAGTAAACTTGAAACTTGCCTTCGATGCACCACTGGTTTGGATGGTCAGAGGCAGGGGTGGGAACCTGGGATGGTGTGCCTGATGTAGAGTCTGAACTGTCAGACTCATCAGACGAGGCCGACGCTGCAGCAATGGCGGGTGCGGGAACCTCAGCAGAGCCTTAAGCTTCCTCGGAAAATGATACTCCTAAGGAGCCAGACGCTCCTTCCTCATTTGTGGTTGACCCAGAGGGTGTGCTGGTCAGTGTGCGCTCCTCATCAGACTGGGAGGCAGTGACTACGCCGGACGCCACCGTCTTGGGTGTGGCTCTAGGGGCATGTGCAGCACGGGAAGGTGCGGAAGTGCATGGGGGCACATATTCAGGGTCCTGCTCATCATCAGAGCCGATGATCAAGCGTGTAGACGGGGCAACAGACTTGGATCGCCTGCGTGCGTAGGCTCGGTCTTGCTTGGGTGCCATAGTAGAGAGTACCTGCAAAGGATCACTATTAGTACGAGTAGTGTCAAACAAGACAGGCAAGCCCATATGGCATAAAACATTGAACATAGTGTGTTTATGATATTGAAACTGTATCACACGACGGGCCAGGTGACGGCTCGTCGTGGATGTGACGGACCGTCATGAGGTCCGTCGTGTTGAACTTAGTCTATGTATATAGAAAGAACCTCGAAGGAGGGTTCTCTGACAATCATGACGGTCAAGCAGGATGGACCATCGTTGGTACGACGGTTCGTCGTAAGAGTCCATCGTAGGACACTTGGAAAATGTTTGAAGACCCTTATCAGAGGGGTCTCTGACCATCATGACGATCATGCAGGATGGACCGTCATCGGTACGACGGTCCGTCGTAAGAGTCCTTCGTGGGACACTTAGAAAATGTTGGGATACTCTTATTAGAGTGGTCTCTGACCATCATGACGATCATGCAGGATGGACCATCATCGGTATGACGGTCCGTCGTAAGAGTCCATCGTAGGACACTTAGAAAATGTTGGGAGACCCTTAGAAGAGGGGTCTCTAACCATCATGACGGTCGTGCAGGATGGACCCTCGTGGGTATGACGGTCCGTCGTAGGACACTTAGAAAATTTTGAGAGACCCTTAGAAATAGGGTCTCAGACAACCAGAATGATTGTGCAGGACGGACCGTCATGAAGACAACGGTCCTTCACAGGCGTCGTTGGGCAGGGGTGCTAGGTCTTGTGCAACGGATTCTACGACGATCCATCGTGTGTGTGATGGTCCGTCATCGGGGTCTCGTTCTTAGTAGGAGTGTTTGAACAGGGGTACCCTACGCATCCCCGATAAACCCACATGGTCTTGTAGTGTTGTGGACCTATATGTGTCTATCCCAACGACCTAGGAAACTACCAAAGCAAAATCACCTATGCCTAGGGTTATCAACATGGCACATACGAACATTTTGAGCCTAGGTTTAGGCATAATCATATAGAGTAAATAGTATACGACTAAGAACTAAGCTAATACTAACTATAAAAACAAAATGTTAGATAAATAAGTATAAATGCAGAGACACATACCTTGGAAATGGAGAAGTAAACAAACGGAGAATGATTCTTGCAAGGTAGACACCTACAGCAGCAGCACCGACTAGTCGATGATATGTATAAGGCTTAGGAGGATTTTGGGAGCAATGATCAGTGAGGGGAAGTGTGGAAGTTGAAAAGAGAGGGGAGATGAGGGGAATAAGGAAGTAATGGGGTGGAATATAGAGGAGGGGAGTATAAACGGTCAGATTTTGAAAAGGGTCCAGCCGGGTCGGGTCGGGTAGAATTCATTTATCACACGACGGTTCCCCGACGACGGTCCGTCGCATTTGTGACGAGCCGTCTTAGGTTCCGTCGTGTGTTCCCTAATATTTAAAATGACAGAAATACGTACCTGGTGTGATGGATGCATACGACGGTCTGTTGCATGCGCAACGGTCCGTTGGTGTATCCGTCAGTGGCTACTGCTGAGTAGTTTTCTGCAAAATTTCCTAGTGATGTGCCAGCAAAATTAAAACCCATTAATAGAAAAAATGCTACCATTATTAAAAAGACGATAAGTATTGGGTTGCCTCCCAACAAGCGCCTGATTTATTGTCGCGGCACGACTGGGGCCACTTTATTACTCAGACTTCATCAAGATGGTATGCCTCGATCATTTCATTCGCTGATTCAGCATGATCGAGATAGATTTTTATGCGCTGTCAATATACCTTGAACCGCACACCCTCCTTAGTTTTCAACTCAACTGCTCCATGAGGGAATAGTTGGGTAACCGTGTAAGGATCAGTCCATTTGGACTTGAGTTTTCCTGGAAACAAGAGTAATCTGGAATTGAATAGAAGCACTAAATCCCGGACCATAAACTATTGTTTTTCAATTTTGTTGTCATGATACTTCTTCATCTTTTCTTTATATAGGGCTAAGCTTTCATAGGCTCTCAAGCGAAATTCATCAAGTTCATTCAACCCATATAACCAATGCTCTGCAGCTTCGCTCCAATCCATTTTTAACTTCTTCATAGCCCACATGGCTTTATGCTCTAACTCAACCGGAAGATGACAAGCTTTCCCATATACAATTTGGTATGGAGACATACCTATGGGAGTCTTATAAGCTGTCCGGTAGGCCCAAAGAGCATCATCAAGCCTCCTTGACCAATCCGTTCTACTAGAATTCACTGTTTTGGACAATATCTGTTTGTTCTCCCGATTCGATACTTCAACTTGCCCACTAGATTGAGGGTGGTAAGGAGTGGCCACATTATGGAGAACACCGTATTTATCCAATAACCCCTTGAACAATCTGTTGCAGATGTGGGAGCCCCCATCACTAATAATGGCCCTTGGAGTGCCAAAACGGGAGAATATATTCTTTTTCAAAAATGTAGTGACACTCTTTCTTTCATTGTTGGCGAGGGCTATGGATTCGACCCATTTAGATACATAATCAACTGCTACAAGAATGTACTTCATCCCATGAGAATTCACGAAAGGGCCCATAAAGTCAATACCCCATACATCAAATAACTCAATCACAAGAATGGGGTCTTGCTTTAATGAAATACCACCATCTCGTTTACATTTGTCACATGCTTTGGCAAACCCATGATCATCTTGATGAAGAGTAGGCCAATAGTAACCGCTTTGCAATATCTTGTGAGCGGTTCGGATACCACTGTGATGTCCGCCAATAGCTGAAGAATGGCATGCCTCCAATACACTCAACATTTCACATTCTTGCACACAACGCTGAATAAGCCCATCGGAACAGCTCCTATACAAGTATGGATCATCCCAAAAGAACTTCTTTACATCGTACATGAACTTTTTCCTTTGATGAAAGGACAAGTCTGATGGAACAATATCACTAGGCAGATAGTTCGCAAAATCTGCGAACCATGGGATCAAGTCTTGTGAAGCAACCAATACATGTTCATCGGGGAAAGTATCATCAATGTCAGTCTTATCCCCTAACTCTCTCATAGCTTCATCCTCTAGATGAGACAAATGATCAGCAACTTGATTTTCAGTCCCTTTTCTATCCAGCACTTCAAAGTCAAATTCTTGCAGCAGTAATACCAAACTAATCAGCCTTGGTTTTGCATCCTTTTTCGCCATCAAATATCTCAATGCTGAATGGTCAGTATGCACTATAACTCTAGTACCTAGCAAATAGGAGCGAAATTTCTCAAAGTGCGAGGAGTTCTTGCTCAGTCACTGTGTAGTTCTTCTGAGTTTCATTTAGGGATTTACTAGCATAGTAAATTGGGTAAAGGATTTTGTTTCTTCTCTGTCCCAATACTACACCAAGAGCCACGCCACTAGCATCGCACATTACCTCAAATGGACTGTTCCAACCCGGAGAAATAATGATAGGCGCAGACACTAACTTTTCATTTAGCTCACCGAATGCTTTAAGACAGGATTCATCAAAACAAAATTTACATTCTTTCTCCAGCAACTTGCACAATGGGTGTTCAATCTTTGAAAAGTCTTTAATGAATCTCCGGTAAAAACCTTCATGCCCAAGAAAGCTTCTCACACCTTTCACAGAGATCGGCGGGGGAAGTCTCTCTATTACCTCAACTTTAGCTCGATCAACCTCTATGCCCTTTTCTGAAATGCGATGATCCAACACAATACCCGCTTTCACCATGAAATGACACTTTTCCCAGTTTAGTACCAAATTGCAGTCTTCACATCACTTCAGAACCTCAGATAAATTTGTCAAGCACCGCTCGAATGAATCACCAACAACAGAAAAATCATCCATAAAAACCTCTATAGTATCCTCCACCATGTCAGAAAATATTGACATCATACATCTCTGAAAGGTTGCGGGTGCATTGCACAACCCAAACGACATTCTTCTGAACGCAAAAGTCCCATATGGACAAGTGAAAGTGGTTTTCTCTTGATCTTCTGGTGCAATAGAAATCTGTTTATCCCCCGAATACCCATCAAGAAAACAATACCACCCTTTTCCGGCAAGTCTAACTAACATCTGATCCATTAACGGCTTAGGAAAATGGTCTTTTTCAGTCCATGAGTTTTGTTTACGGTAATCCATACACACCCTTCATCTAGTAACCGGTCTCATTGGAACAAGTTCATTCTTTTTCTTGGGGACCACAGTAATTCCCCCTTTCTTAGGTACACACTGAACCAGGCATACCCAACTACTATCGGCGATTGGATAGATTACTCCAGCATCCAACCACTTGATGATTTCCTTCCTCACAACCTCTTTCATAGGAGGATTCAAGCATCTCTGGTGCTCAATACTCAGCTTATGATCAGGCATGAGTTGGATTTTATGAGAAAAACTACCAGGAGGGATCCCAATAATGTCCGCAATGGTCCACCCAATAGCTTTTTTGAACCTTTTTAGTACCTTCACCAAACTCTGAACCTGTTGTTCATTCAGGTTTGATGCAATGATTACCGGCAAAGTGTCACCATTTCCTAAGAATTCATACCTAAGATGAGGTGGGAGAGCTTTTAATTTAACTTTTGGAGCTTCCTCTATAGATGGTTTAGCGGGTGGGGACTCGTGATTCTTCATATCAAGCTAAAATTTCTTCGGTTTAAACCGAACATCACCTCGGTTAAGATCCGCGACTAATGACTCATACTCTTCAATGCAATCGCTATCAAAGTTCATTATCACTGCCGCTAATGCTTCAACACCTAGACGTTTTTCTATTTGTGTCTCAAATGTCTCACCCATGTTGTAGGATATAGCAGATGCCGATTAGAGCTCACCACTCTGTCTCATGGACCTTCAAATATTAAAGGTCACTTCCTCACTGTTCAACCGAAATTTCATCTACCATTTTTCCATGTCTACTAAGGCTCTTCCCGTAGCTAGGAATGGCCTCCATTGGATAATAGGCACTTCATAATCAACCTCACATAACAAAATTGGCTGGAAAGATGATTGACTCCACTTTTACTAGCACATCATGAAGTATCCCTATGGGCCGTTTTACTGTTTGATCAGCCATCAGTAGCCGCATCGCAGTGGGCTTTGGGTTACCCAAACCCAACATCTTGTAAATCGAGAGGGGCATGAGATTTATGCTTACCCCCAGATCACATAATGCTTTCGCAAAATGTAATAGCCCGATTGTACAAGGAATAGTGAACGCACCCGGATCTTCTTTCTTTTGGACCAGAGATCTTGTAGCAATAGCACTACAATGCTGCATTCTATCAAAATCCTCAAAAGTAACCGATCTTTTCTTTGTGACCAAATCATTCATAAACATGGCATAACCGGGCATTTGTTCTAAAGCTTCTACCAAAGGGACATTGATAGAAAGTTACTTCAACATTGTTATAAAACGCCGATATTTGCCATCCTCAGTCTTTTTCACTAATCTTTGAGGAAATTGGGGTGGTGGCCTAGGCATGGGAGTTACCTTTTTAGGCACTTCAGCATCTTCTGCACTGTTATCCTCTAAATTAGCATCAACATTTACCACTTTATCAGTATCTTTTGTCACCTCATTCTCATTAGATGGCCTAGGTGGGTCAATGGTTTGCTTGCCACCGCGAGTAGTAATTGCCACACAATGTCCATCATTTTTCAGATTTTGGATAGTGTTGCTAGGAAGAGTGCCTGGTTGTCGTGTGTTCACAGTTGCAGATAATTGGGCCAATTGTAACTCAAGTTGCTTAATCGATATTGCATGTGTATCAACTTTTTGCCCAATACCCGCTAAATCATTCCTCAACTCTTTATTGTGCTCATCACTAGCATCGAACCTCTTCATCATTTTATGCAACATATCCTCAACTCGCGACATACTACCTCCACCATCTCTATGAGTAACTTCACGATTTTGAGGAGGAACATAGAGTCCATTCCTGTCATTTCTGTTACCATAGCTACCCTTGTTGAAGTTGTTGGCGCGATTGTAGTTTCCATCTCGGACATAATGACCCTCACGATTGTAGTTACCATAGTTCCGACCTTGGTTCCCTTGACCTTGGCGCCAATTTTCCTGATTAGAGCCTTGAGCACTTGATCGGAAACCCCCCATCTGTTCATTTAGTGCATAGGAATCCTCCTCATAATAACACTCATTGATTGGAGGTGGTGGTTTAGCCAAGTAGTTAACTGCATTAATCTTTTCTGCACCCCCAGTGACATGTTTTAGTACCAACCCAAGCTCAGTTCTCATCTTAGCCATTTCTTCACGAATATCATCTGTGGCTGGGTTGTGAGTGGACAACACTGCGAAGGTGTTTCTCCCTGTATCAGACTTCCTCGTACTCCAAGCTTTGTTGTTACGAGAGATTTTCTCTAATTTCTCAGCAATCTCAGCATAAGGCCATTCTCCATAAGATCCACCTGCTATAGTGTCCAATACTGCTTTATTGTTATCATCTTGTCCCCGATAGAAGTATTCCTTTAGTGACTCATCATCAATGCGGTGATTTTGAACACTTCTCAAGAATGAGGTGAATCTATCCCAAGAACTACTAAATGACTCTCCTGGTAGGTCCACAAAGTTATTCACCCTGTCTTTGTGGTTTAATTTCTTGGAGACCGGATAGTAGCGTGCTAATAAGACATCCCGTAGTTGGTTCCAAGTGAAGATGGAGTTGTATGGGAGCTCAGTAAACCACATAGCAGCCTCTCCCGTCAGTAAGAGAGGAAACACTCTAAGACCTATTACATCTAGATCCAAATCAGGCCTCCCCACAACTTTTACACACTGCCCTTACCTTAGCTATATGGGTATGTGGATCCTCATAAGGTAGCCCTGAAAACAAACCTCTGGCAGTGAGCATTTGCATCATGCTACTAGTTACCACAAAAGTGTGGCCTGTGGGTAGAGGGGGCAAGACATGTGGCCCATCCGAGTCTGCGATGTTATCATACGCTCTGTAGTATGCTTGGGGTCGTGGAACGGGATTTTGTTCCCTCTGTTGATGTTTACCCGGAGCGTCGGGTAACATCTGACCATGAAAATCCACTGGATTTGGGATGTTCAGGTTTTGATCCTCGTCTTTTTTTCCCAAGTTTCGATTCATATTGCGCAGTGTACACTCTAGCTCATAATCGTAGGGAAACAAGGGTTCTCTTCATCTCCGTGTATTTGGCATACAAGGAGGATAGTTCTGAAAGGAAATCAAAAACAATAAAACAAAGTAAAATCAAGAAAATATCAACTAAACTTTAGTAATAAGTTAAAGTTAATCTAAAAGCTAAGTTCCCCTGCAGCGGCGCCAAAATTTGATACGCTCAAAGTTACTTCTCAAATGAGAAGTAAAGCGGTTGCGTCAAGTAAATAACCCAACTAGTGAGGTTGGGATCGTTCCCATGAGGAAAATAGTCTAGACTTAACTTTAACTCGTTATTACTATTGTTCGGTTGATGACTTCCTTAGAAAGTAAAAGCATAAAAGGGGGGTTTGTATTTCCCAATGAGTAAAAATAACTAACGAACTTGAAAGAGACACTTAACAGCTTTTAATGTTGGGTTTTAATCAATTAACTAAAGTAACTAGGGTTTACGTGTTCCCCACATGTTCATAACTTGATATTTCTAACTATAGCAATTCTTTCCTAGTATCTTGCATGCAAAGTGATAAGTTATGTATTTCTAAATCCTTGGTCCGGCATCTAGAAAGTCTCACTCCGCACCTTGGTCTGGCTGCGTGTGTTACTTTCCTAACCCTTATTTTACCTCATATTAAGCATCGTATTCGATATTTGACTATGTTATTACCTCGTACCAATCAATACTAGCCTATTAGATAGTATACACTAAATCTATGTTAATAATTCTTTTCCTATTATCTACCTCCTTGGTCCGGCAAGTAGCATTAAGACGAGTTCTAACATTGATCATCCGTTAAAAAGTCTTCTAAGCGAAAGAATTATTAATACATGCAAGACACTATTCTAGAATTTTTATTTTAGCTAGGGTTTATCTCATTATTTGCCTATGGTTCCCACAACCCTAGTTATGGAGTTTAGTTCCTCATAGCCATAAACACAATATTCAAATATGTTAAATAAGAATTCATATACTTACTTCAATGAGAAAGAATAAAGTCCGTAAATTTGCTTGATTAATCACAAAAAATCACTTGTAAGAATCTCTAAAAATCAAACACTCAAACACAAAGTCTAATAATATGATTTTTTTTTCTCACAGAGTCTAACCTCAAAAACGAGGTTTTTCTAACTATTTATAAAAAAATAAAAACCTAATTAAACAAGGATTCTAATTACTAGAAATCTGCCAAAACGCGGCTGGGTCGACGGACAACGCGATGGACCGTCGTGGTCATGACGGACTGTCGTGGACTCCGTCGTCCCATACTTGGTGTAATTTCTTCTGCTGCTTTCTTCATTCCGCTCGACGGCAAGTGTGACGGACCGTCATAGGCACAACGGTCCGTCGAGGGTCTCGTTTCAAAATACTTGAACTCTTGGAATCTGGGTAGTTGGATCACTTCTCTGATCTTCACGACGAACCTGTAGGATGGATCGTCATATCCATGACGGACCGTCACAAGCTTCGTAATCCCACACTTGGTCAGACTTCCCCATCTTCCTTCAGCAGCTTCTCTACGCTGCCACCTACGGACCGTCACAAGCACGACGGACCGTCATAAGATCCGTAGGTGGTTTCTTCTGCATTTTTCGCTCAAAATCTCCGTATTCAGCTTTGGAAAGATTTCCTGCAAAACAAAGAGAAACTTATATCAAAATTAGCACAAAAAAGGCTTTCGGACACACTAAACATAAGGAAAAAGTATTAATTATACCGTGAAACCACGGTATATCAGTTGTGTCTTTTAAGTTGCTTGTGACGATAAGACTGGTTTCTTTAATTGTATAGAAGAGTTTATTATTTATATTCTGGTGAAAAGTTTTAATTCGTTACGAGTTATCACATCTTATGTAATGAATGATTGATAAGAGGCTTGTATATGACCTCCGTGAGGTCAAGCACGCCACTTGACGACTCAAGAATGCTCTAAGTTCGAGGGTCTACATGCATGTCATTACAAATGTTTCAAAGTTAGGGATATTGTAAGGTATCTCAAAATGAACTAAGGTGTCTTGTCACGAATGGAGAGCACCTCTAGTCGCGATCGACAGCGTTGTACTCAAAAAGGACTCACACAAGCCCTTAATATTCATCATAACATATGATTGGTTAAAAAATCAAAGAAAACTAAAACATTTCCCATATTATGTAAAGTATACTAATAAATATAGCTTAGCAAAATTATAACATACATACAATAGTCTAAAATATGTCGCACGTAAAAATCATTTAAATAATATGAATCATGGACTTAGCTAATATAATGTAATTATGCCTTATAGGCTTTATTAAAATAGAATCCAAATGATAAAAAGTTAATGAATTGTTTCTCTTAAAACAACTAAAATATTCATAAGCTAGAATAACGAAAAGATAGAATCCCCGAACATGAGGACCTGGGAACACTTGGTGAACGAGTTCTAAACTTCTTCAATTGACCTTCTTATTCTTTAATGGTTGGACCCTACATTTGTTGTAATATAAAGTAAGGGGTTAGTATGCAACATGTACTAAATATGGTATATCCACGTGAATATTTAAGGACATGTATTAAAAAGAACCCTTTCATTAGAAGCATGGTAAGTCATTTCAAAGCTTTTAATAAACATACAAGAGAGCATATACAAAATAAGGCTCATCACAACATAGATCATGAACATAACAAAAGAAATATCATCAATAAGTCAAATAAATATTTCATGTCCATTAGTTCATAACAACATACCATACAAAACACTTACCAATAATCCCATCCCAATCTTACAAGTGAAATGATCATAGGAAGCCCCATTACCCCACATAATCAAGTAAACCATATAGGACACTATCTTTTCTTCATACATTTGATATCATAAGTAGTCATTAATACATATATAAATATAGACCGTTGCATAGTCATCAACATAGAAAATATTATATAAGAGCAACAACACATATCATAAGCGTTATACATTTATTTGTCATTCATTTTACCTAAATACAGTAGACTCCTTATGTCACCCTAGTCAATGACCATATACTTGTCATTCTTTTTACTTGAGGTAAAAAATCGCCTCAACCTTTATAAGACCATGTGAGATAAACATGAAATCTGGTGTTATGAAATCCACACTGAAAGAAGGTGGTCCACTTGCAAAGGTAGAACAAAAACATGAATATAACATTCTAGGTAGATCAAATAGTTAGTATTCCTATGGTGGTAGCATACTTCATGAATTAGATGATATATTAGAGACCAATAGTTCCACAATTACATGGAAGTCTCTATCTCATGAGACTAATGGTGAAACTAACTTCAAACATTGGATGTGACACCTCTAATATATAGTTCACTCGTTGCTATGCTAAAGTCCTTTTTAAAATGGCCTTTATGTTATCATTTATCATAAAATATATCATAGTCCATGAACTCCTCTTATAGACATGATCATAAGTTCTTTGGGTTTAGGATGAGCATTTTCTTTCATTACAACACTTCAATAGTGAGATTTACATATCATAGTCATATTGTGTAAGGCATATAAGATAATATCATCAACCTTGCATTACCCTATCCTAACCACGATGCCACATTTAACATATTCGTAGCCCAACATAAAGATACACAGAAATCATATGTACTTAAATTGCATAGCAACACCAATTTTCATAGTTGCGGTTAAAGGAAGGTTTCATTCATGAGTTCATTCAAGATATAGTTCAAATCCCAACATTTACATGACATAAAGTGATAGATATAACATAATGAAACCCAATATTGAGAGAATAAACATGATTCACACGAAAATGCAACATTTTCTATCAAATACCCAATATATACATACTTAATTAGACATAGAATATAATTTTCTTTTATTATTAGTCATAAATCTCGAGTTAGAAAGAAAACCCGGTTGTAGAATAATAACCTAAGGAATGGAATTGTTGGAAATCATATTTGAACGGACATCTTTGCTAAAGAAATCCCAAAAGTGAGAAACTCCTTCCTCTTTGACAATTATTCCACGAGCATTGAGTAAAAATATTGAAGTTTTTTGCATCCACAAGATTTATTATTCTTCAATAGTGGTTGAAAGAGAGAGAGTTTTTGAAAGATATGAGAGATATTTGGTATACAGAGTTCATGTAAATGGTTAAAAACTTAAATAAGAACAATATAAACTCGTCCCTTAAATTACCCAAAATACTCCTCACTTAATTGGGTCTTTTTGTAAAGTTAAATTGAGTTTAAAATGATGCGGACGAATCTGGGAAGTGGTTGCGCATCGCAGGGGCAATTTCACATTTAATTTTGAAAATACAAGTAGAGGAAGTTTACCTTGTGGAGGACTCGCGTCACGAGGCATGTTTTGCATTTCCTTTTACTAGCTTCGCGACCTGTACTGCGTTTCACATTTAGGTTGTCGCAAGCTACTTTCGTCAGCTAGCTCGCCAATTTTTGGGTCCTCTTCAAAGACCCTTCAGGTGATCATTGGAGAGTCTTTACTGGACATTTGGAAATTTTTTACAAGTTTTGGACTTCAATTGACACTCCCAAACCTTCATCAAACATAGGGACATATACTAGTTCAAATTAGCTAGTTTGCGGACGTCAAGGTGTTTCTTTGTCGTTTTCAATCTAAACATTAATAATTGAATCTAATACATAATATAGGTCTGGAAAACTATTTTTAAACATTATTTATTATGTGAATCTCTAGTCTACTTCGTCGATCTTTCGAAGTGTTATATTATCCCCCATTAGGAACGTTCGTCCTAGAATGACACTAAAATGTTTTGGGAGGTAAGGATAGACTAAATACTATAAGAAAACCCAACAACAAAATATAATCATTATGATTCACAACTCATAGGAGTACTTCAAAACTCCTTTCACTTACTACAACATTACACATAGAAACTCAATTCATGATGCAGAACATATAAGAGCTCAATATATCATAACACATAACGAGGAAATAACTTCTAAATATCAACATGATCTCAAAAATACATCAAGGTATTACCATTATATCTCTCTTCTCAAGACAACCACAAAGAAACAAAATCTAAAAATGACAACATGCATACATTTTTCATATAAGTGCAAAAATAGAGTATGAAGGCATTTCCTTAAAACTCAACTTGGTAGAAATTTTACCAAAACATGCACCTATTTACAATAAAAGCCATTTTACTATTATTTATTATTTTCTTTATTAAGAGGAATGTCTAAACTCATGGCATAAAAAGATAAGGGTAGCGGGACATCATATATCCTTTGGCCTCCAATTTTGCACCCTCAACAAGATGCACTACAAAATTATAGGTCTACAACAACACAAATTCTAGACTACGATTGTAAAGTGTTTCCTAAAGTAGTTTTGGGAACGCTTTTAAAGTGTAGAAAAAGTTTTTATCTTTTAGCTATGATAATATTGGAAACACTTCAAAAGTGTACTCTTTAATTGTATAAGATTAACTTTATAACTGCTTGTATTATATGATATAATTGGCATTAATTATTTACATATATGGCCACAGTTTTAAAGTGTTCTATTCTTATAAATGAAAAACCAACACATTATAAATGTGGCTTTAAAATTTTCACCAAATTATTATATTACCTTCAATATTTTAATAGCACAAATAATAATTCATAAAACATTAATAAAACTTATTTGTCCAAAAATAAGAATATCACGCTTTTGGCTGTCTCTGTTGAGATGATGAAGACATACTTTTACATGATGAATTGATCAAAGAGTTGACGCTACAATCTGAAGAACTGGTCGAAGAGTTGTATATTTAAGTGTCTACGTCATAGATAAATTGAAGCTAAGTATCTATGTCATGATTTTCTCTTAGATTTCTCGATGATGAACTCGATTTCTCATGTATTTCTCATTGAAGAGCTTGGAATTAATCGATGAAGAACAGAAGTTTTGTCATAGTTCTCACTGAGGAATATAATTTTGTTTGTATAGGTTTAATCAAGTAAGAAAATATATCTTTAAAAGTATAAATTTTACATTTAGAGTTTTGATGTTCTTGTGTTTTTATATGATTTTTGGGAGTCTTGCTCATTTGTTAGCTTCATCAGTTGTCTTTTTTTGTTACTAGATCGTATTTTTAGATTTATAAATTGATTATTAGCCCCTTTTGTTTTATATGTGAAATTTAAATGATGTTGTTCCAACTTGCTTTCTTTATATCTAATTAAACTTGCCTGCACTAGATTTGATTTCAACTTTAGCCTTAAAATCTAATTCAACTTGCCAAATTTATATTGTGTTACCACTTTGTGTTCCTAATATTAGAACATAGAAATTAAACTAAATAGTTGTAGGGTCTTTTTAGTCCAATCATAGAAATTTCACTCTAAAAATTAATATTTTTGAAAGAAAAACAGAATAGTCCAAGCCATTCTCTTGTTTTAGAACCTTGTGTCTGTAGGTTATTGAGAAAATTTATCTTGTGCTTGGACAAATATACATTGAGAAGATAGGTCTGCATAATGTTTACGTAATTGATGTATGATTACATTTGTGCATGTTTCATTCTATGAGGATGGAACTAATAGATAATTTAATCCATTAATATATGATTGTTTATTCTTACGTACCTAATACGACATTCTCAGATACTTAAGTTAAATTTGTTGCTCTATCTCTGCGTGTTGATTTCTTTCATGGATTTAATGGTAATACCCTAAAACGAACAAAGGTTAACTATAGCTCTGAGAATTTTTTGTGAGTCATTTTTGTGTTGAAATGAGTTATATTGATGTTCTTGGTCAGTCAGTGATGTTTGGTGACATTTGGAGGTCAAACGTCCAAGAACATCCATGGCATTTGGAAGGTGTGTCTTAGAAAGTGCCCATGTGTCTTGATATGTTTTATTGCGTTTTCCTTTATGTTTTAATAAAAATTGATGAGGGATATTTCTATGACCTAAAAGACTATGTATACCGGTTTAACGTCTGGGTACGAGCACACCTAGGATCTAAAACGTTTTTATATGAATACTCGTGCTTAGATTCAAAGATAGGAGAAGATAGATTTCGAAAACCCTTTTTTGAAATCTTTTTGCAATGGCTCCTTCAATGGAAGAGAGTTAAAGGATGACTAACATACCTTAATATGAAGACAACACGAACTTTGGGGAGGAAAACTTGAAGGATTTTGGACTTCTTCCTTGGAGCTTCAACTACTCGAAATTGGAGGTTTTTGAAGAAAATATTTTGGAGACATTTGATTTGATGTTAAGGTTTTTGATTGGTGAGTTATACGAAGTTTAAAATGACCTAATTCTTTTCAAAAATGATCCCTGAAGATCAAAAACGAACCCTACACCATTTGGACCCTATTCAAAATTCTAATTCAACTTAAAAACGATGCTGCCAAATCTGATACTTTGATGCACGTCGCTGAAGGCGCAGCTGATTTATGATTTTCCACATTTAGAAGTAGTGAGTCTCATGCCGCCTTTGTTATGCTCAGGACTCTTCAGTGCCAGGCGCACGACGGGAGCCAAGATTATTTCTTTGCCTTTAACATTGCCTTAGTCAACTCTTTTTCCCAACTATTAGGTCCTCATTGGGGGCCCTTAGGGTTGTCCCCAACGAGTCCTACTCAATCGTTTTGACCCAGATTATGGAAACCAAATTTCATCTCACTAAGGAACATTGTCTTACGACACCTCTTTTCGACAAAGTTAGACGCTTCCATCACAAATTTGTTCATCCTAGCCCTTGATTTGTCTACCATTTTAAAGACCAAAATTCTAGTATCCGAATTTCATCGTGCGTTATTGACCGCTCAGAGGTCGCAACCAAGACCCTTCTTGCATTCATCACATTCATATAGTTAAATTTGAAGAAAATTTAAAACTTTTTCAAACGTCTTAAGTATAGATAGACATCATATGGTTGTTACATAGATTCATTATATACTAAGATCAATGTAAAGAAACAAACAGCTAATAAATACGGAATCAATTCAAATAAAAGAATAACATATCATAGTAGATTGCCAAAACAAAGTTATTAAAAAGATTTTAATAATCGTATGAAAGATATGTTGGGGACATCATTAAATAGCTATGTAAAAAATTAACGCTAGACCAAAAATTGTAGCATCCTCTAAATCAAGAGGACATACCATAGGGTCGGGAGAACGCTGATGTCCAGACCTTTGCAATCTATCTTAAATCTACACTCATTCTTGCACCAATAAAAATTGTAAATTTTCTAGGTTTTGTACATGCTCTTCCTAAAAAATATGTCATTTCATGAAAGTGACTCCACTAGAATTTCCTAATTCATTATTTGTGAATTGTGGTATGAATATGACGCATTATAACACATTCAAAGAACACAACTTATTTTCTATGTAATAACAAGAGATTAGAATATTAAAATAATTTTATAACAACTCGAGCGAAAATTTGAAACTTTGCTATGCCAAACCCGAGAGCACCTTTTTTACACTTAGAATAGTCTTTTCCTTCTTCTTGTTGTGTAGTTCAATGATTCCTTGGAACCTATATTTTACTTTGAAGTTCAATGATTCATTGTGTTCCCATACCCACAATGAATCAAGTAAGTAATCCGAGGACAAAGAAATGATTTCACTACTTCACAATGAGTCATTCGTTACTCTATGTATCCATTAACATTTCATATGTCAATCTCTATTGGCTATGACATTTGGTTCATTACTTTAATGCTAGGGAAGTTATGAAATTTTTAATTCTCATTATGTTTCCACTTCCCTTTATTGGCATCATGTAAGAAGTCATTATAAGCCAATCCTATTTGTCCTTGCCAATTATTAGGTGAAACTTCATAATTATTGATATTGGGAATTGACATTCTTAAACTCTTCTTTCTAGCTCACTTTGAACATACGTTCCATCATCATTTTTTATGGGTTTCATAGAAACATCTTCAAAAGTGATATCAAGAAAGATAGCATGTATTCCAGTGTCTTCCTACACCGAAAAGAGGTGATTCTCCGATTAAAATGAATCTAGATCCTGTGAGCTACTCCTGATATCCAGAGTCTTCCCCACATTGAAAAGGGGTGATTCCTTGCTAAGGAGAATCCATCTCAAGAGTTGACTCCACACCGAAAAGGAGTAGCTCACGTCTGTAGTGAACCAAGAACATGCATTGAGCACTAAAAGACATAGATCATTTGATTATACATGAAATCCAGTGTCTACTACACACTAAAAAAGGTGATCTCACTAGTCAAGGTGAAATCAAAACATACCTAGATATCTAGGTGGATAACGCAGGCTAGTTCCTATGTTGGATAGACATAGTTCCAAGACTAGGGAATTAAGGAGACTACATATCCACCTCGGTGGTATCCTCGTCTCATGAGACTTACACGTGCAAGCATATGCTCATAACTAGTCTATCGGGGCTTTGCTCATTTTCATTATCTTCTTTTTCTTTTAGACTTGACTCAAACATTATGGAAGCTTGCTTCTAGATTGGTATTTACTTACTATATTGATGGATTTTCATCCTTTATACACATTGATTAAATATGAATTTTCCTTACTTATCATTCTTTGGTGTAAATGAGACGTGTCTGACACATATTGACGCCTTCATTCGTGAGTATTTTAACATACTTACTTAGGTGTAAGTGAGGCTTGTCTCACTTCCTTTAACACCAAATTCTTGTAATTTCATTATCTTAGACCTCATTATTTGTCTTATTACACACATAAATTACTTACTTTAGTGTACTAACTTCATATCGTCGATTATGGACGATGAGCACTTCATTAAATGAGTTTCATAAGTACATATATCATTTTTGTAAAACATTATGGGAGTTTTCCCAATGAAAGGAATGCTCTTCGTTATTTTTTCATTGAATTGGTATAGAAGTTCTTACGTTGTAATTTCATTACTGTAACTACACAATAGTGGCATATGATTAGTCTTGGCCTAAACACTTGGATATTAAACTACATAACCATTTTTTGTTGGCATAAGATAATTTTACATTTGTTCATATTTAAATTTAATATCCATGAACCATTAGCCATTACTTTATTCATTTAACATAAATTTATAGCCATTTGCATGCATTCTTTTAGGACAATGTACTTTTAGCTAATTTATTGGCATAAGGTAAGCAATACACAAGATATGAATTCATGGAGGTCATTTTAACCAATCTTAGTTCATAACAATAGGGATAACATATTTAAAAATCTTGGACGGCATCATATTAATATTTGATGAATATAACATCTTCGTAACATCAAAATAATAGCAAGTAAAATTTCGGACAAACACATCAACACTTAAACATTTACGGACGTAACTAGCATATCTTCGATTCTTAATTCACGTTGTAATCATTTAACTACCTACAATTACAATTTCATAGGTTCATTCAACATTAATAATTCAAGAACCCTACACATTAATATAATCAAGCACTACATAAGAAAAACATGATCTCTAACCTATTTAACATTGAAAATACACAAGGATACTAGGGATATGAAGTTCGACGAGAACAATGGGAACAACCCTAGTTTTCAAGATCTCATGAATCGTCCAAAGGAAAGTACTCTTCGATAAATAATTCTATGAGATAAACCTATACATTATGTAGAACTGAATCTACGAATACCACCTTGAACGAAACCTTGAAGAACCCTTGAAATTGCCTAAGAACGTCTTATGAAACTTTTCTGTTTTAGCTTTGTTGTTTAATTTTTTGCGTTTTGTGAAACTCTTAGTTACTGAATGTGATTCTATGTTTTAAAAAATGATATTTACTCAATAAACTAAGGTTTAATTATGTAATTTAATAAACTTATTAATTAATTACTAAACACCCCTCTTAAGTTGACTAAACATAAGAGATTGTTTACGTGACCCAAAATCTGGAATTTTGTGTTTACTATGGTTTCGGTCAATATTTTTACTTTATATTATTTAAATAAATTCTTTATTTAATTAATTTATGGGTGTAGGGAATCGAATAAAGTACCCCTAAGTAATCGGAACCATAATCAACACTTTAGGACCATCCTAGGTTAGGTACTAGGATGTCCCTTTCTTTTCTTAACACAAAATAGAAATTTCCTCTGTAATTTCTATTTTAGCCCTTGTAAATTAATTAAGTAAGCTTCTAATTAATTAATTACATAACCTAGTGGTTTTACTAAAATACCCCAAAGTTTTTAGGACCAAAACTTACTCTTTGGACCCCTAAGTTAGGTACAAGGTTGTCTCTTTTACTAATACTAGGTTAGTGTAAACCCTGTTTAGTCCTAGGTTGTCAGGTGCACCAGTGGCTATATTTAGGTTAGTTAGATAGTTAGGAAAGTTATTTATAGCCTAGAGTTTTTTAGGTTGTTAGGCGCCATATGGAGGGACCCGTCCACACATGCTGCCGCTTAACTTTTCTAACAGAATAAGGTTAGGGGGTCCCCTTCTATGGTCGATTTATACGTGCTTTGCACATGTGATTGAATATGTGTTGGTTGTACTTTCTTATCAAATTATTCTTGATGTACTATTTTTAATATTTACTTAATTTCCCAGGGAATGTAACTATGTCCTTAGGCATTTTTTAATTTACATGATCATTTGATATGGTCATGTGAATAGTGCTAGACTTTATACTTTGATGCGTAGTACTTCATATATTCTGTTGAGACATAATTTTTATTATCTTAAGGTCTTGATTGCAGGTAAATTTTTTAAACAAGCTCATTAATACTTGGAAAAATAGTTAAGCACCCTTTAAGCCAATACTTTCTACGATGCCCAATATTTTTTCTTATTTGGGTATTACATACAAATTGGATAATACCCCATAGTTTTTTTTCTCTACTATGCCCATTATTTCACAATATTGGGCATTGGAATGCCTATGTATCCCCAATAAGCATTCTTAAAGACCTATTGGGCTCTTTAGTAGACATGATTTTCCGTAATGTTACATTATCTACCCCCCCCCCCCCTTAAGAACATTCATCCCCGAATGACACTACAAACCATTTAACACAAAGAGGGTGATTTTGGAAAGTTTGTTTAATATGCCTAAACTTTTCTCTTTCGTGAATATCTGATTCACACTCATTTGCACAATGCATAAAATTCAAGATGACCTGAACCTTCATATTTGAGATCGATGAATTTCACAATCACACTTAACTTAATGCACATAAAAACTCATACAACACAAAAATCATGTCTACGTTATACAAAAATAAGAACATGACATGTAAACACTTCTTCGTTTTAACTCACGTAATGCAATTATATGACGTGTGATTACACACTTTCAATACCAAGATCGACTAATGCACTAAGACTTAGAGTTTTGTTAAACAATCAAGACTTAGGAAGAGTGTATCTAACCTCAAGAACTAAACAATTGAGGGTAACAGGATCTCATGTCGGCCTAGGCCTTCCATGTTGCTCCCTCACCAAGGTGGTTCCTTCATAGTACCTTCACGTTGACAACCTCCTTCTTCCTCAGCCTCTTTACTTGACGATCTAATATTTTGACAGAATTTCTTTATAAGAAAAGTTCTCATCAACTGGCTGGATGGATGCTGGATCGCCTATACACTTCTTTAGCATTGATACGTTAAATACTGAATAAATAGAAGCCAAGTCTAGAGGTAACTTCAGTTCGTAGGCAACATTTCTTACTTGCTGCAATATCTTATAAGGACCTATATACGTCGGACACAACTTACCCTTATTACCAAAATAATCACCCCTTTCTTGGGTGATATCTTCAAGTAAACTTGATCACCCACCTCAAATTCAAGGGCTTCCTTTCTGTTGTTTGAATACGATTTTTCACGACTATAAGTAGTAGCCAATCTACCCCTAATAATTCTCACCTTTTCCACGACCTCATGTACGATCTCAGGGACAAGGATGGCACTTTCTACTACCTCAAACCACCCAATCGGAGACCTACATCTCCTTCTATATAGTGCTTCAAAAGATTTCATCCGAATAATGGAACGATAGGTATTAGTGTAAGAGAATTCTATCACCGGAAAGTGATCATCCAAAATCCCCTTGAAGTGAATAACACATGATCTCAACATGTCTTCAAGGTTCTGACTGGTACGCTATGCTTGTCCATCCGTTTGAGGATGAAAGGCAATACTAAGCTTCACCTATATACCCAAGCTCTTTTGGAAAGATCTCCAAAAATGAGAAGTAAATTGGGCTCCCCTATCCGACATGATAGTCAAAGGAATCCCGTGCAATCTAACTATCTCATCAATATAAAGTACGACATAATCTTTAGCCTTGTAAATAGACTTTGTAGGTATGAAGTGAGCAGACTTGGTCATTCTGTCAACAATGACCCAAATGAAATCATGTAGTTTCCTAGTATTTTGCAGACCAACTAGAAAAAATCCATATTTATAGCGTCCCACATTCATGTTGAAATCTCAATCATCTGAGTGAGATCCCAAGGCTTAAGGTGTTCGGTCTTAACGTGTTGGCAATTCAGACACTCCTTTACGAACTTAGAGATATCTCTCTTTATGCATTCCCATTAATAGAACTCTTTAAGGTCATGGTACATCTTGGTGGCACCTGGATTAATAGAATACTTGGAAACATGAGCTTCTGCCAAAATATAAGTACTTAAATCGTTCACATTTGGCACGCATAACCTGTTCTTGTATCTGAGTATACCACTCCTTGCTAGGAAAAACATTTCATTAGACTTACTCAATACTAAGTCTTTCAAATCCATGTGTATTGTGTCGAGATGCTGCTTGGATTCAACATCTAAACCAAATAAAGATTTGTACCTTGAGTGAACCGAAACACTCCCACTTGATAGATCTACAAGCCATACACCCAATTTAGCTAATTGGTGTACCTCTTTAACCAACTCTTTCTTGTCATAATCAATGTGTTACATGCTTCCAATGCTCAATAAACTCAACGTATCAGCGACTACGTTGGATTTAGTTGGGGGATAATAAACACTCATATCATAATCTTTGAGCAGTTCTAACTATCTTCTCTAACGATGGTTCAACTCTTTGTGCGTAAAAACATACTGAAGACTTTTATGGAAACATATACATAAACATGTACACCATATAAATAATGTCCCCAAAAGTTTCAACGCAAACACCACAAAGCTAACTCAAGATCATGAGTAGGATAATTCTTCTCGTGGATTTTTAACTATCTTGATGAATATGCAATCACCTCACAATCCTGCAGAAGAACACATCCGAAACCTACTCGGGAAGCATCAAAGTACACCACATTTTATGCACAGTCCTCATCAGCGTTGTCAATCTAGCAACAATTGTGGAAAAACCTTCCGCAACCCTGTGATTATAATTAGCCAAACCTAGAAATCTTTGAAAATCATAATAAGTAAGGGTATGAACCACTTCTTGACTGCCTCAACCTTTTTAGGATGAACTTCAACACCTTGGTCGGTCACAAAATACCCAAGGAATTTAACTGAACTCAACCAGAATTCACATTTGGTGAACTTTGCATACAACTGATGTTCTCTAAGTACATGCAATGTCTTTCTTAAGTGTACTTAATGCTCTTAATGTCCATTAACGCGGCTGGTGCGTTAGTGTGATCGAATGATATGGCAAGACATTCATAATGGCCATATATAGTGTGAAGTGTCATCATAGGGACGTCTTTTTTCATCACTCTAAGTTGATGATAGCCTGACCAAAGTTCTATCTTTGAAAAGAAACTTGAACCTTGGAGTTGGTCAAATAGATCATCGATTCTAGGAAGAGGGTACTTATTCTCTATAGTGATTTTATTGAGTTGCAAATGATAAATAAACATTGTAAGGTTCCCATCCTTTTTCTTAATAACCAACACTGGATCATCTCATGGGGAAATAATAAGCTGGATAAAGCCCTTATCAAGTAGATCTTTCAACTGCAACTTCAACTCTTTGAGTTTAGCGGGTGCAAACCGATATGGGGGAATACACATTTGCTTGGTGTTGGGATCTAAATCGACACAAAAGTCAATCTCATGTTCAGGAGGGACTCCTGGTAAATCCTCTGGAAAGGCATCTGGAACTCATTTACTATTGACACAGAATCTTTTAAAGAAACTTCTTTATCTAAGTCATTGACTCTAATTAAGTGGAATAAATACCCCTTAGATATCATATTATTGGCCTTAAAGTTTGAAACATTTCTGCCGAATGGAGTTGAACCATCCACTTACCATTCCATCTGTAACTCATTTGGAAAAAGGAACCTGGCTATTCCGTTTTGACAGTCTTTTGTGGCATAACACTTATAGATCCAATCCATACAAAAGATTATATCAAAATTCAGCATGGCTAATTCTTCAAGATCAGCGTGAGTGACTCAATCAAGGATGTGAATTGGGCCATTTTTATATACTCTTTATTCTCTAATGTTGCTCCCTATGGGAGTGCTTACTAGAATCGGGTCATGTATGATTTCAGGAAACACATCAAATCTACTAGCTATCAAAGGAGTATCAAATGATAGAGTGGATCATGGATCTAACCATGCATTCACAGGGAAAGTAAAGACATGCAACATACCCATGACTATACCAAACGACTTCTCTTTCTCTTCTCTACCTTTCAGCACATAAAATCAGTTCCTCTTAGGAGGTTCGTCTGTATCATTTGCATTTGGATGAAGCTCAGCATCTTCCTTGGCCTGATTCATCAGTTGACAAAAATCTCGGACCATGGGTCCAGTCTTGACACACCCGAAACAGGCGTTAGTACCTAGTAAACATTCACCTCCATCAAAAACGTCCATTTTACAACAAGGCTTTCTTTTTGAATGGATGTTCAAGTTATTTCCCTTTCTAGGGCAAAACATGTTCAATTTGGCATTCTAATATTCTGAAGAAGCAGAATTACCTAAATTTGTCTTAAACTTAGGCATGTTATGGACTCCAAATAAGCCCTTACCCTATCTAGAACTAGTATGGTTCGTAGTCTTAGTCTTTTTGCCTTCGTAAACTATCCTCTTATGTCGGCTCTTTTCAACTTGCTTAGCATGCACAATCAATCTGCCTATATCCTTGTTCTCATGAATCATGGTTGCATGATAATCTTTCAATAGATACTAAGACACTCCAATCACAAACCTACTAATTTTTACCCTGCTATTTGCCAACAGAGAAGAATCATACTTTGAAAGTGTGAAGAATTTCAAGGATTACTCCTTGACAGACATACCTCCCTGTCTCAGGTTAATGATCTCTTAAATTTTTGCTTCCCTTTTCACTCTGGTAAAGAACCTCTCCAGAAAGCTAGTCTTGAGAACATCCCAAGTGAAGGGAACGTCTCCTAGTGCTTGTCCATCTGCCCACATCCGGTATGAAACCTATGCCATATCTTTGAGCTCATATGCAAGCAACTCAGCCTTTGCCTCCTCATCAACTCCCATGGCACATTATATCTTGTGGACCTCATCCACTAAATCATGAGAATCCTCACTTGTTTTGGATCCGTGGTAAAGTGGGGTATTCATTCTTGTCAATTCCTTCAGCCTTCTAGCCACGGTGCCAACATGCGGGTTCTTCCTAGGAGCACCCTCTCTTACGGCTTAAGCCGTGATGGCCTGGGCCTAAGTGGTGATGGCCTCTGCCATCTGCAGCAATCACTCCCATACTTCACCATTTGTTAATCCAGCTGGGTTGACAGGAACCTAATCTGCAGCAGCTGGGGCTTGAGAAGTAGCTTGCTTATCTACAGCAGCTGCCTCACAAACTCTCCTACCTACATTTTTCAATGTATTCATTCTTGACACTTAAACACAAGAAGAACGTTATATTCTTTAATGATACAAAATATCACAATTCCCTATTGCACGATAAAGATTAGTAGATGGAAGATTTCCTATCATTGTGTAGTTCTAAGTCATGATAGTGGTGCACGTCCCAACTATATGTTAGAAACTATATAACGTGGTTGTTTTGAGCTTTAGTTACATGATAATTTGACCTCATTATGTGATACCAAGTTTGTCACGACCAGGATTCTGGAAGCTGAATCGCAACCGGCGTCGTTGACCTCTCAAAGGATGCAGGCAAGCCTTTTCTTTCATTCATCACATTTATATTGTTAAATTTGCAGAAAATTTAAAAAATTTGAGACGTACGAAGTATACATAGATTTCATATAGTTGGTACATAGATTCATTATATACTAAACTAAATGTAAAGTAGCATCCTCAAAATAAAGAGGACCTACCAAATGGTTTGGAGAACACTGATGTCCAAACCGCTGCAATGAATCTTCAACCTTCTCTCTCACCTGCACCTATAAAATAGTAATTCTATGGTTAGTACACACTTGTACTAAGTATGGGTGTATCCACACATACACATAAGTCAATGCATGATCAATGAAAGCTCTTCCTAAACAACATGCCATTTATGTAAAGTAACTTCACTAGGCTTTCCTAATTTGTTATTTGTGAATTGTGGTATCAACATGACGTTTTTTAATACATTCAAACCACAGAACTAATTTTCTATATAATTAGAAGACATTACAATCATCAATATAATTTAAGAACAACTCGACCAAATATTTAAAATTCTGTTATGCAAAACCAGAGAGCCCCTTTTTTTACACATAGAATATTTTTCAGTCATTTGCTTCTTCTTGTTGTGTAGTTCAATGATATCTTTGATACAATGTTTTACATACAAGTGAAATGATTCATTGTAGTCCCATACACATAATAAATCAAGTAAGTAGTCCAAGGACTAAGGAATAATTTCACTACCTTACATTGAGAAATTTGCTACTCTATGTTTCCATTAAAATTTCACAAGCCAATCTCCATTGGCATTGCCATAATTTTCATTACATTAATGATAAGGGAATTATGTGGTTTTTACTTGTCATTATGTTTCCACTTCCCTTTATTGGCATCATATATGAAGTCATTATAAGCGAATCTAATTTAGACTTGCCAACTATTTTCTGAAACTTCATAAGTATTGATATTGGCAATTGATATTGTTAATCTCTTCTTCATGGCTTACTTGGAACATACGTTCCATCATCATTCTTTATTTCTTTCATAGAGACATCTTTAAAAGTAGGATAATTTGAGCTAACATGAAATTAAGTGTTTTCCCCACATCGAAAAGAGGTGATTAACCGATTAAAATAAATCAAGATCATCTGAGCTACACATGAAATCCAGTGTCTACGACACACCGAAAAAGGTGATTTTTGGCTAATGCGAATCCATCTCAGGTGTTCACTTCACACCAAAAAGAGTGGCTCAGGTTATTGTGAACCAAGAACCTATTTTGAATTTGAACCGACATAGATCATGTGAAGTAGACATGAAATCTAATATCTACCCCAAATGAAAAAGAGGTAATCTCACTGGGCATGGTGAAATTGAAACTTACCTAGCTCTCTTAGGTGGAAACCCCTAGCTTGTTCCTATGTTTGCTAGACGTAGTTCAAAGACTAGGGACATAATGAGCCTACTTATCCACCTCGTCTGTAGACTCATCGAATGAGACTTACACGTGCAAGCACATGCTCATAACTAGTTTATCGATGTTTCGCTCATTTTCATGAACTTCTTTTTCTTTTAGAGTACACACAAACACTATGGAAGCTAGCTTCTAGATTGATATTTACTTACTCAATTGATGACTTTTCATCCTTACTTTACATTGATGAAATGTGAATTGTCCTTACATATCAACCTTTGAGGTTAATGAGACTAGTGTCACACATTCTAACACATTCATTCGTAAGTATTTTTAACATAGTAGCTTAGGTGTAAGAGAGGCTTGTCACAAATCCTTTAACACCTAATTGTGGTCATTTCTTTAACTTAGACCTCATCAATTATGTTATTAGTCACGTTACTTACTTACATTAGTGTAGTAGCTTCATATCATCAATTATGGACGATGAGCACTTCATTCAGTGAGTTTCATTAGATCATATGACATTCTTGTAGAACATGTTTGAAGTTGTCCCAATGAATGGAATGCTCTTGGATATGGTTTAATTGAATTTGTATCGAAGTGCTTATGCTGTCATTTCTTTACTGTAACTACACCAGATTGGCATATTATTAGTCTTGGCCTAAACACTTTGATATTAAACTACATAACCATTTTTGTTTGAATAATACAATTTTCCGTGTGTTCATATTTACATTTAATATGTATGAATCATTAGCCAATAGTTTAATCATTTAACATAAACTTGTAGCCATTTGTATGCATCCTTTTGGGACAATGTACTGTTAGCTAATTTATTTGCATAAGATAAGCAATACACTAAAGATGTGAATTCATGGAGGTCCTTTTAACAAATCTTAGTTCATGACTTTTGGGATAATATTTTTAAACATCCTTCAAAGCATCATATTAAAATTAGACGAATATAACATCTTCATAATGTCACAATAACAGCAAGTCACCATCGGACAAACATATCAATACTTAGACATTTACGGATATAATTAGCATATCCTCGATTCTTAATTCACGTCTTAAATATTTAACTTCATGTGATTACAATTTCATAGGTTCATTTGAAATTCATAATTCAAGATCCTCACATTATTATCAGCCTGCACCACATACATATAACATGATCTCTAACCTATTAAACATTTAAATCGTGCAAGGATACTAGGGAAAGGAAGTCTGACGAGAACAACGTCAACAACCCTAGTTTTCAAGATCTAATGAATCATCCGAAGGGAAGTATTTTTGGAAAAACAATTCCAAGACAAAAACCCATACCTGAAGTAGAACATAATCTACAAAGACCATCTTAAATGAAACCTTGAAAAACCCTTCTAATCATCTAAGAACGTCTCATGCAACTATTCCATTTTTGCTTTGTTTTTTACTGTTTTGCAATTTGGGAAACTCTTAGTGATGGAACGCGAGTCTAAGTCTTACGAACTATCGTTGATTCATTAAACTAAGGTTTCATAATTTAATTTAATAAACTAATTAATTTATTACCAACATGTCCCTCCTAACATTACTAAACATAAGAGAATCTTGACTTGACCCACAATTTGGAAGTTAGTGTTGACTATGGCTTTGGTCAACATTTTTACTTTACATTAATTAATTAAGTACATAATTTAATTAATTTAGGGGTATAATGTAATTACTAAATTATAGTCATTGGAACCATAACTAACTATTAAGGACCATCCTAGGTTAGTTACTAGGTTGTCCCTTTCTTTTCTGATAGGTGATCTGGAAATTTCCTTTGAAGTTTCGGTTTTAGCCCTTTTAATTTAATTAATAAAGTTGATATATTAATTAATTATGGTACCTATGGGAATTAATAAAGTACCCCTAAGTTTTTAGTACCATAAATAACTCTTTGTACCATCCTAAATTAGGTACTAGGTTGTCTCCTTAACCAGTACTAGGTTAGTGTAAACCCAGTTTAGTCCTAGATTATTGGGTGCACTAGTGGGTCCATTTTTATAATTCCTGGGTCATTTAAATAGTTAGGACAATTAGTTAGACCGTAGATTTATATAGGTTGTTAAGCCCCACATGGGGGGACCCATACGCACATGCTTCCCCTTAACTACAAAAATCGAATTCTGTTAGGGTGGTCCCCTCCTATAGAAGATTCCATCATGCTTTGCCGATGTGTTTTGACATGGAATGTACTATTCTGAATATTTACTTATTGTCCCAAGGACCCTCACTATGTACTAGGAAATTGCTTAATTTACATGATCATTTTTAAAAGTCTCGTGGAATGGTGCAAGGCTTGACACTTGGATCTCTAGTACTTCATATGTTTTGTTTAGACTTCATTCTTATTAGCATATGGACTTCATTGAAGGTAAATTTAATAAAAAAACTCATTATTAATTAGAAAAATTTGATAACACCCATTAAGCAAATATTTTCTAATATACCCAATATTTTTTATATTAATTTGTTATTTTGTATATTATTCGGAATATTTCTTAATATTGTAAATTTGAATGCCTAAGTATCCCCAATACATATTCTTAAAGACCTATTGGGCTCTGCACTAGGCATAAAATATTCCGGAATGTTACAACCATAGCCGGAGCATACTAAGAGAGTTGGGTGAATTTGAGAGAGTACTCGTTTACACTCATTCCCCATTGAAGAAGATTCATGAATTCAAACATCTTCTTCTCCCTCCACTCTAAGGGAAAGAACCTGTCTAGAAAATCCTCTTTGAACACTTACTAATCTACCAGACCATCCCTTGAGGGTGTCTCATCCCTCCATTGATCAAACCACACTTGATCCTTATGTTTGAGTTGGTGATAGGCTAGTTACTCTCTCTCAGTAGCGTTCATACCCATAGCATCCACCACCTTAAATATCATATCTATGAAGCTTGTGGATGTTCATTCACCGTAGTAGCATGAAAAGTAGGTGGGTTCATCCTCATAAAAATCCCGAATTCTAGAAGCAGTAGTACACACATTAGATGAGGTCTATCCCCTTGGATAACTTTTGCAACGAAATGAGTAGTGACGAATAAAGCTCGAGAAGTCATTCATTCATTTAAATTGACAGCCCTTAATGCCGCTTTAGTCATATCCTATTCAACAAAGGGAGCTTGAGTCATAGGGGGCATTTGAGGTCATTGGGGTCCTTGAGATTCTAAAGGGCGAACCGCCTCTTTCACATTCTATTGGCAAACTCTAGGGACTTGGTCAACATAGGGAGGGATCCTCTCATAAGATACACCTTACTCCTCCCTCTTAGAGAATTCTCTCCTCGTATTCATGTCCTATAAACCAAAAAGAAGAGGTTGAGAAAGACAACTTATCAAACTCAACTCTAAGGCAAGACATTAGAATAATGAAGAAAGTGAAACTTCGATTATCTTATAGGCTCTCATCCATGGATGTGTCGTAACTAACACCGATGCAAATGACTTTACTAGACGTGGCTTGTGAATCTTTAGAACTTAAACTATTTCCCGTAAACATATGCTCTGATACAGAGATTGTAAAAACCCGCAAGTACACAGTAGAAGTTAGGATATCCCTTAGATCGGAACAAGGCGTACATGACCTTTCGGAGGTCTTGTACTTGCCTCTTAACTATAATTCATTACTTAAGACATGAAAAGTAGTGCAGAATTAACACTTTTTACGATAGATAATAATAAGAAAAAGTTCTTTTATATATAATAAAGATAATCTAATCATCACAAGACAACATAAAGACACGACATAAATATCTTAGGCACACGACCCTTTACATTGAAAGAAAATACATAAAAAGTCTTATACAAAACTTAAAGAGGAACTTAGGAAATAAAGACTATGCCCTTGAATATATGAGAACATAATTAGTATTGAGAGAGTATATTCCTAAGATTGACTTCATAAAATCCATTGGTTCCAACCTATACATATAAAGTATAGAGAAGTATAGGATTAGTACCACACAATGTACTACTATGGCATATGCAATAACACGGAAAACATACATTTATGTAAAATACTCTTTTATGAGAAATCAGTAAAACCTTCATAATTTTAAAGTTAAAACAATATCAGAATAATCATTAATCACAAAAGATAAAACTGTTATAATTTTAGGAAAAAAAGATATCTTTATAGTAAACTCAAGTCGATCAGTGAACATGGTGACATATTACACTGAACTCATACCAAACACAATGATCTAGTTATTTTGAGGTTTCCCTAACCAATATATCCTAAGACTCACAAAGGTAAGTCATGAAGGAACCAGACATATATTAAAGACTCCATGTAAGAACACCTTCTCCAATGGGACTTGTATGTTACACTAAGTGCAATATGAGAGTAGCATCACATACTACTACTCGCACTCAGTGCTCCTGGAGTATTCCCTTGGATTAAGAATTGTACATTACTCATTCATAACTTCATTACATAAAACATAACGTTAACTTTTTTCCTTAAAATTAGACCTTAAGTTATCTGACTTCATTTATGATACATGATAACTCATTCATGCACTTCATATAAAACACACCAAGACTCCCCTTTCGGAAGGCTACTTAGTGTAATGGATAGATAGAGTCCCATACCACCACCTACACTAAGAAGTACATTATTTTAGGAGAGTTAGTAGATTCATTCTTTTGTAGAAGATAGCTTAATAAACATAGACGATGAGAGCTAGACATGGAATCGCGATACTACCCCTATGGGATGAGCGATTCCCGCATGCCTAAGGAAGATTTAATCTCTAAGTGTTTACATGGATTTTATAATAGCTACACCTATGTCGACACATAGTTCATGGATAAGGATATTTATACGAAGTAACTTATTATCTACTAACAAGGAGTATTCATGTCAAGACGCACATTGGAATACAACATCTCAACTAAAGAAGTGTAACCACCCCTTCTTCATATCCTCTCAGGGCTAGGCATAACTCCCCAAAGATTATCAACATTTAATACAATAAGTTAAGGATAACTAATGGATGCCACATCTCAACTCACAGATGGTATCCATCCTCCTACCTATCTAGGAAAGCTCTTGGAAGATAGTGAGGTTCTTACTAAACACTTCATCTCAACACATGAAGAGTGTTCACCCCAAAACTCCCCTTAATCACATTTACTAACTTCATTCATTTAGACAAGTGTGAGTGTACATGTAAGTACACCTTAACGTAATCACCATTTAATTAACATTGAATTATAAAACATGCATAAACCTTTATGCATCATATTTCACACTTTAACATGCTTCACATAACCATAGAGTTCATTCAAGCATAATCTTTAGCAAAATTTTCATAACAAGCTTCATAAAGAACATAAACAAGAACAACATCATTATCATCATACTTCACAAAATTTTCCTTCATGTCCTTATACAAAATACACAAGTAGTTCACATTCATATCATTCAAATAAAACCACACCAAAGGTTGACAATACAACTCCAGAGCATTGCATCATAAGAGTTAAAAAATGAGATCAAGTTACCATTCATCTAAGCTTTCAAAACCTATTTACAATTTCCCTAACAATTCATCATAAAAATAGCCCTTGGGGAATAGGCTAAATCTTAATATCAACATAAAGAAACCGAAGCTCAAAAACTACACAATCAAATTCATTAAACTATTTCTCAGGCTAGAAGTTGGAAATATGCATAAGCATGGGTTCTTTACGGTTTTGATCTTAAAATCACCAACTAACTATAATAACCACACATATCATTAAAATGTTTTTATATGAAGAGACATGATTCGAGTCAAAGATAGAATGAAATAGAGTTTGAAACACCTTTTTGGAATCTTTCAGAATTTACTCCTTGACTTAAAGAGAGTTCAAGGATGACTACCATACCTTAATCTGAATAAACCCACACATTTTGGTGAAGAAACTAAAAGGATTTCTTTCGTCTTCCATTAAGCTTGAAGCTTCATCAAAATACATATTTTTGGAGAAAAGATTTTTGTTATACTTGATTTTAACTTTTGGGTTTTAATTAGAGGCTGAAATGAGGTTTAAAATGTCCTAAATAAGAATAAAATTATACCTAACGTTTCCCAAATTCCCCTATATCATTTAGACCCTATTCCAAATACTAATTCGACTTGAAAACAACGTGGCCAAATCATAGAGTTGGCTGCGCGTCACTGAGAGAGCTACTAATTTTTCATTTTCCACAATTTGACGCAGTGAGCCATGTGCCAATTGCACGACGCACAGGACACAAAAGTGCCAGGCGCGCGACGCGAGACATGCTTTATTTGTTGGCCTTGCACTCTGCCTTAGCCAGCTTCCTTTCCCAACGTTTGGGTCCTCCTTGGGGGCGCTTAATGTGGTCCCCGAGAAGTCGTACTCGAATATTTTTACCATAGGTATGTCCCTATATAAATAGGGTCATACCCACTTCTTTTATACATAAAACACTATCTAAAACCATGCACCAAACTTAATTTTCTGAATATCATGGATCTTCTTGGACGATTTACCTCCAAACATCACCAAACTTCATACACTTCCTAAGGACATCCTAATAAGTATATTGAACACATAATTAAATCATCATACATTGAAAAAGTTTTGTGTCACCTTAAATCATTTTAGGGTATTCTAATATAACTTTTAATAATGCGATTATGTACATGTGCCAACGACCCATGTGTGAGTTCAAATGAAAAGGACAATACTCATACAATTCCTATTGAGCTATGATGATGACTATACACGGGGTAGACCATATGACCTAAACTAAGCAATGATGATTAATAAAGGCTTAATGACCTTTAGAATGAGACTCTTACTTAGCACCGAGTGAAGCAGAAGTTATGAGTGTCCCTTCCCACATAGGAAGGTAGGATCACTAATGTACTCATGAGATTGGAGACTTTAATGCATGTAGCATAAATAGGGTCTAAACTACATCTCCTACTTCTTTAACAATGTTGCACCTATAGGAATACTAGCTAGTGGATCCACATAGATGGTATGTTCATTTTTTTGGTACCACCTTGGAAAGTAATCTGGCTTCTTTGTATGTAGGGTTACATGACACTTGATTCCACATTAGCTTATGTGTTGTATGTTGGTTATGGCAAGATATTCCGAAAAGGTAAAATGAATTAATGAGGTGAACTCTAACTAGGATGACCTAAGGGATTTAGCTTAGTCTAGGTAGAGGTATGTGACTCCACATATACATTAAACTAGTTATCCTTGGGGTAGTCTTAGAATGCTATTCTTATGTCCTTGTGTGCTCATAAATGCAAATGATATGTATATGTTGATCTTACATGTTAATGACACTATGTGATATTTCATTTACTTATAAACATGTGGTTTGTCTCTATTGCTAAAGTATGATGATGGTTACTTTTAATGATGTAGTATTTGAAATTGAAAAATTGCTTATAGTTCATAATTGTGTTTACTTGATTTAGTGAGATTGTGGGGCCTTATTTAGTCACTGCACTAGTGGACTTAATGGAGGTCTAGGAGTGATGATCTTTATTTTTATATGATGTTATCAACTTTTATACATGCTTGTTAATATTATAAATTGATTATAGAGATGTCTTGACTATGTGCTCAAGTATGGTGAAATGAATGTTGACTTAACTAGACATGGTATTATTGGTCTTGTGATGTATGTCACGACCCGGAAGCACACCCTAGAAGTTAGGGGATCCTTGGATCGCAACACGGCGTACTTGACCTCTCGGTATCTTGTACTAACCCTTTCGTATCATTTGTCGCATTTACATATATTAAAAGTGTTGTGGAAGTAATATTTTTAACAACATTTGAATAGTCTTTCAAAAACTCTTTCATATATAAACCACAGGAAATTAAGTCTCATGCCATCAAATCTTGGACACACGAGTACTTACGACATATCCCATATATTAGAAAGATAGTTGTACCAAGTATATTACAATAGTTCAATAAAAGTAATCAAAGACATCTCTGCCCTTCGACTCAAATGAGGACATACTTCAACCTGTTTAAAAAATCCTATAAACCATACTTCGCTTTCAAAATAACCTTCACATATGAATCACTTTCGAGATAGATAAAAGCATGGAATAAGTACAAACACATGTTCTAAACATGATATAATGCATAAAAATCATGAAAATGGACATTTATTTAAAATATACTCTTTTAATAATAAAAAAATCATTGTATAAGCATAAGAACAATATTTTACACGTTAGAAACATATAAGATTTCACAATAGCATTTTATAACAATTTAAGGAATGTTAGAGTTACATCATGTCATTTTACAGTGAATCAATTCATTGTTACAGTTAAGTTCTTCTACTTCAAAGTGACCACTTTCTAGTCTTCAATCCTCTCACTAAAAGATATCCTAATACTCACTTAAGTAAGACAAAGAGAAACAACTCATACATCTTCTCTAGGCACATCTAGATAATCTTTAGGACAACCTATGATGATATATACAAACTTACCATACACCAAACACATAAACATGACATCCTCCTATCAAAGGTGATTCCAAGGTTCACTTATTTGAGTTGTGAAGTAACCTCCATATAAACCCGTTACACTGTTACGACCCAAGGTATCTCCTAGGTGTAACCGGTGTCGTCGTCATCTAAGACGACTATGACGATCCCTTAGCATATGCACATCATCGGTAAGAAATTGTGCGAAAAATAAAAACTTTTCATTTGTATATACTTAATGAGGTTTACATAGACCTCTCACATATGAAGATTACTTAGGCTTCTCTCATAGGCAACATAACAAACTTTTAGGAGTATCGTCAAATACTTTTCACATTAAACAATATATCACAATAGCTTGGCATAGCCCTTTGTCTTTTACAATGTGCCTTCTAGGCTACAATGGAATATCAACATGAGAGTTGAATAATTGTCTCAAACATATACAAAACTAATAAGGTTTTATGAGTGGCTCTATCCTCCGAACTCATGAGGACTCACCAATTGACTTAGGAAAGAGGCAAGTAATCTTCTTCAATGATAATGAATATCTAAATGCTCCAACCCTTCAATGTTTAGAAAGAAGGGAGAAAATATTGGTTATTAGAAACCACATGTACTATGTCTCCTATGCAACAAAATTATGAATGTATCAGAAAAAGACAATTTCTTTGAAATCTTGTTTTCTATCAATTTAAATCAGCATGCATGTATAAGAAGCATAATACGTAAATTCAACATAATAACAACTTTACATGAAGATAACCTAAGTAATATTTGTGCAATGCCAAAGATAGAACCCCATAATGCTATCCAAGGCAAAGTATCACATAAAGAAACCCATTTCATACTTACTACATATTATCTTAAAGTTATCATAACATGATTAATACACGAATACAACTCATAGATTATAAACATAATCACAATAATAGTCGTAATCATAAAAGAACACTGTTAGAATCATCCCTTAGGATTCCACACGTCCAATGAGTAAGAGAAGTCCCATACCCCTAACCCTATGTAGTAGCATTCAAGACAACCCTAATAAGAATTCACATACTTTACTTGTTCATTTACTTTTGCATTATGGAAAGAAATGTAATAACCTACACGATACAATGAGAGCTACATTGAATCTGGTGTTCTACTCCCACACCAAAAAGAGAGGCACCTAAGGTGTAACCATTCGTACGTAGCTATCTAGATGGATTCACTAAGCTAGAATCATATGTGGTAACATATTAAAGATCAAGGAGATTGTTTATAGAAAGCTTGACTTACTAACATAGAGTTTTCCACCTAATGATACAAAAGATAACTAGGGAATCCAGACTTATTAACGTGAGGAAACCCATATGGGAGGCAGGACATATTACCGTGAGACTTCCATTTCATTTACATGACCTTTCAGTGCTATGAAATTATTCTCTATATTAATCTTCATATTCATCATACAATATCACAATAGTATGTTCAAGGCCACAATCTGAAATTCTTATCGGAATAGCTCATAGGAATTCATGAGTAAGAACTATCGTTTGACTTTAGGAACCACATATAACTGAGTAACCTTACACTTAACACTTAATTATAATCATCAAAACTACATAAAATCATATAATAATCATACCATTAGAAATTTGAATATTCCATACCCAAATCAATAGTCTAGGGTTAAGGATGAGGAATACTTAGCATCAACATTACGACGACACAGTAGACTTAGTAACATTACTATCTTTGTAACTTATAATTCACAATTGAATCCAAGAAGAACCAATCAACATATCTCACTGCTCTTCCTAGAACATTCATAATTCCTTCACCAAGAATACATAACCAATTACATAGACAATATATATTCACGAAGCAATCACATAATTAACAACAACGTAGTCAATCTACATATTTATAATATTAACAATTCACGATATCAACTCAAGGTATTCAAGATATTGGGTAAAGTACATGGGTCTAGGGAATTCTCATAGTAAATCATCAATAAACCATCACTGTATACTTAAACCACATTTATGCATTATAATTTTTTACAATTGATTCATAATTTAATTTTGTCAATGAAGATCTATGTGTAGAAGAAAAACCTAGATTTGGGGGATCTAGAAAAATCATCTTTGGAGGGACCTATTGGGGTAAAGTATCCCATGAATGAAAGAAATCATACCTTAACGATGATCACAATGAAAATGAGTAGAAACTTTAAGAAATTCGTGTTCTTATTCAACTTTCAAAGCTTCTTCAATAGAGGATGACTAGAGGGAGAAC